>NW_012147819.1:2551161-2560712 GCF_000956105.1 Propithecus coquereli | reverse complement strand
AGTAAAAAAAAGTACAAAATAGGAAAAAGAAAAAGAAAATAGCGGGTCAGATGAGGATAAGCACTCTTAAGAAAAATAAAGCAGGGAAGGGAGCAGGAGGTGTTAGAAAATGTTAGGCAACGTTAAATAGGGTGCTGAGGTGGTTCTCTTTGAGAAGGTGACCTTTCAGCTACGACCTGAAGCAAGGGAGGGCTCAATGAGCATCAGAGCCAAGGGAAGAGCAGGTGTAAAGATCCTGAGGCAGAGGCGTGCTGGGCAGGGGCCAGCCCAGCAGAAGCACAGTGAGCGCCTGGGAGACGAGGTGAGAGGGGTCAGAGACAGGTCAGAGACGGGTCAAAGACAGGGCAGAGCGTGCCAGACCATTTTAAGGACTCTGGTTTTCCTCTAGGTGAGATTGAGGATTTGGAACAAAGGAATGGCATCGCCTGGCTTACATCTTTAAAGAACCATTCTTTTTTTGAGAATAGATTATAGCGGGGAAGCAGAAACAGGGAGATCAATTAGGAGATGATTGCAATAATTCAAGCCAGAGATGATGGTGGCTGGAACCAGAGTGGCAACCGTGGAGATGATAAGAAGTGGTCAGACTTTTGACATATTTTGAAGATACGCATACAGCTATTGCTGATATGGATTGTATATGGGGCATGAGGAAAAGGGCAGTCAAGGATGACATGAAGGTTTTCCGCCTCAAGTTGCCATTTACTGAGAAGAGAGGGAGTGGCTGGATGGGGGTGGGAGTGGGGTTCAGTTTGGGACACGTTAAATTTGTGATGTTTACTGGGCACCCAAATGGAGTTGTTGGCAGGTGGTATATGAGGTTGGAGTGCAAGGGAGACAGAAGCTGGGGAAATAAATTGGATGGAGGTCCCTTAACATAGAGATAGTATTTAAAGGCAAGAGATAGGATGAGATCATCAAGGGAGTAAGTGTAGCTAAAAAAGAAGAGAGGTCCAAGGGTCACGTCTTGAGGTACTGCAGTGCATGCAAATCAGGGAGGAAGAGGATGACCAAGCAAAGGAGAGGGAGGAGGATCAGATCCACACAGCAGAAGAAGCCAAGTTAAGGAAGTATTTAAAGAAGGGGAAGAGTGACTAGCCATGTCAAATTACACTCAGGATACAAGATGATGACAATGATAGACCGTTGTATTAGGCAAGATGAAGGTTATGGAAGACTTGACTAGCAGTTCCAGAGGAGAGGTGGGGGAGAGGCTTCAGGAGAGAAAAGAATAAACAAGACAGACAACTCTTCTGAGACCCTTTTCTGCCTTATCCAACTTTTAGGCAGAAAGAGAATCCATTCATTCCTGATTAAACAGACACAAATATATGCTGGAATCCAGAAATCTAAACATACCATATCTTATCTCATCTCAAAAGAATAGAACACAGAGCAGCAAGAAAATTCCACTAAAGTACAAGAATTCGCTTCACTTTCTAGAAACAGAAAGAACCACCAAGAGAAACTGTCTGAACTAGGGATACTGGTAGGAACAGTACTCGCCTGAATGAGTTGACCAGCTTCCTCTAATTCTGTTATGTGACACCAAATAAGTCTCTTTTATTTGTCAATGAATCAAATTTTCCCCATTGTAAATTAATGGTTGGAAAAATAGATAAGCTCAGCCCTATTATGCTATTCACCTAGAAAAACCACTTATCTCATGAGAACTTTAACCCCAGGGATCAATTCACCAGGTGATTGTTCCAGGATCAGCACAGGTGATTGTCAGATAGGCAAGCTTATTGTTCAAGAATTATGGCAGAAAGCCCCAGGCACGGTCACTGGAGCCTGCAGTCCCAGCTACTTGGGAGGCTGAGGCGGGAGGATCCCTTGAGCCCAGGCGCTATAATAGCACCACTGTACTCCAGCCTGGGCAACACAGTGAGACATCATCTCTAAAAAAATAAAGAATCATGGTAGAGCTCCCAATGAAGCTCTAGATAAGTTAATGAACAAGACGTGCTGGTCTCTGATCCCTAGACCTGCTCTGCTCTCATCCATCTGCAGCAAACTGTGCTGAGGGGAACAACATCTGAAAGACTGACTTTAGCTTATAGTCAGAAAATTTACACTTTTGGATGCCCTCCAACTGCTGCTATCAGACCAGGTACTAAAGAAAAAAAAATACCTAAAACATTTCCTTCTTAAAATACAAGAATTTGCTAAATTATTATAATATAACCTCAGCATAGTCCGCTATAACAAAGGATTAATTTTCTAATATACGGTGCTATTAGCTCTTCAGAAAATACAAGTTAAAACAATGTCCAGAATTCATAAGCAGGAATCAGTAGAGGAAGGAATAACTTAGAATGGGGGCAAATTATTATTACAACGGAGAAAGCTGAAAGCCAAGAAGGCAGACAATTTTCCTTACATTTAGTGAATCAAATAGTATTTATTTGATATATTCTTCCAATTCTAATATTCAATTTATAGAATTAACTATTTTAACAGCCAATGGAAATCTTAAAATGTATTTCAGAAAGTCCTTTTTTGGTTGTTGTTTTGATGAGAACTTCTCTTGGCTCCAAAAATCGAAACTTAATCAGAAATTTTTAGTCTTCTCCTTAAACAGAGCCTTTTTACTTGAGTCCTCTTCTTTGAGGGGAAAAAAAATGAATTAACTTTTCTTTCTTTCTGCCCATACACACCCTCTAGTGGATTTAGAATTTAATAAACAACAGAATGAGAAAAAGACCTAAGTGATCTAATAACTCAGATTGTAGACTCTGAATAAAAAAGAACGCCTTATAAAAACATGGCCAGAAGGGTTTTATAAGAAAACAATTAGGGTTAGGGTTAGAGTTAGAATGGTATGTTAGAATATCCTAGTCTGTATATTAAGTATATCTTTCAATGCTATCTAGATGTCTGAGCATTTGACATATTTATAAAAGGTAGGGAAGGAATCAGGAAACTGTAATATATTGTGAGGAATAATCATAAAAAGTTACATTACTCTGAAGAAAGAAATTAATTATAACATAAAATACTTTCATAAAGGATGCAATATTTAGGTCCATTTCACATTATATAAAGAATACACCAGCATTCACACTTTATATTACATTCTCATAGTGTTCTAATATCACAAATTAAAGGGCTTTAGAAATCAGCTAGTCTGTTTTTTCTCATTTACTCGTGAGAGAATTGAAGCCCAAAGAAGGTAAGTGATTTGCTAAAGGTCATAGTTATGAGGGGATAGGGTCAGAATTTCAGATCCTTGAATCTTAACAAAATTCTACACCAGACTGATAAAATAAAAAGTGATGCCCAGGGCAGATACTAACCAAAATCCAGACAAATAAAAATGTAATTTCATCCTTCCATGAGATATGAGCATATTTTTATTCTTTAAATGTTTTTTTTCCCCCTTGAATGTGTAAACTACATACACATCATCCGGTTCAATAAAAGAGTATACATTAAAAATCAGCTTCCCCGCACCTCTGTCCTACCACCACCCAACTGTCTGCCCCAGAGCGAACAACTGAAATGTCTATGAGCCAGGAACTGGCACATCTGCACACAATGTGGCTGTTCAAAGGAATTGAGGCGATTAAGAGGAACGAAGTCTACAATCTACTCAGTTAAGAAAGCAAGGTGTGGACTGGTATGGCTGGCATGCCATCCATGTGAAAAATGGAGGCATTGTATAGAATGCTACTGCTTGTGTAAAAAAAAAAAAAAATGGAAGAGTTGTATATAAACACTTGTCCATGTATAGAGATCTCTGGAAGGACGTACTAGGAAATGCTGACCCTCTGGAGGGGAATTAGGGGCTGGGAGTTGAGGTGGGAAGCTGACTTCTTTCTCATTCGATTTTCTCTTGTCTTGCCTGAATTCTGTATCATACTCATGCACCATGAACTACCCATTAAAAAATTAGAAAATAAACATAGAAATAAAAGCATTCGTCTCGGTTTATTCCACACACGGCATCTCCATCTCTCTCTTCTCTTGCTCACGTGCTCACCTGCCCGCTGGCCGCTGGCACAGCCTCTTCTCCGCGGTGCAGCCTCCGCCCTCGAATCTGCACTCACTGCCTGATTACGTGACCCTAGTCAACCTCTACTTTCTGAATGACTCCTTCACTAATTGATGCTAATGCCTTTTAGAAACGTTACAAGCCTCATGGGAAAGCTTCTGCTTGAACTCTGTCCTGCTGATAATCTATTCCGTCTAATAACAAACTACATCATTCTGACTTTTGTTTATCACTCTTGCTTCCTAGTCTTTCTGCTTCCTCATCCCAAGCTTTCCTTGCCCATGGAAAACTGCACAGAAGACTCCAACTATTATAAAATGTTTATGATAAAATGTAACTGGAATGAGATTTCAACAATAAAGATAATTTTAAAGCACTGGAGCTTAAGAGTAATGTGCCTTTTGGAATACTGTGAGACCAGAGTGTAGGAATTTGTCCATGATGTACCTTTGATCCCTGAGAGCTCGCCTTGTCCTAACATGTTCTGTTGTAGAAAAGGAACTCATAAAAACAAATTTTAGTGATGGACTTTTACATACTATTGACATCTCATTACACAAAGTTAATTTGGAGCCGGATCTATCATAGTATCAAACTGCAGGAATCTGAACCTAAGGGTTGTGCACAGAGTAGTAATTTACATTCACTGCATTAACCTCCAATCTTGGTTCTGTTAAGTTCAGCTACATGTTTTTAATCATTCTATTTCCTCTAAATCCAGAAGATAAAAAGGTTTTTTGGTTTTTTGTGTTTTTTTTGGTGATATTTCCCTTCAACCAAAAGCGGAGAATGTAGCAAACTGTTAAACCAAGGACCTTTTTTAAAGTGTCTTCCAACACACTTATGGGATCAGTCATAATATTTATATATACTCAAGCACTTTGTAATCTCAAGCTGTTTTAACCAACTGTCATTTTGGTGTCAAACTCCGGTCATTTAAATGTGAAACAAAGGTCAACAGAGGGTTTGTCTTATTCTTTTCCTATTAGTGAAATCCTTTATAGCTATTGAACTCTGCTTAAACTCCCAACAAAGTTGCTATTGCATACTACTGTTATCTAGGTCACATGGAATTTTATGATTGTTCACAAACAAAATACATACAAATAAAATATGTCAAATTTTTATAAAATGTCAAAGAAAATAAAAATGTCAGATTAATATTTAAAGTATTACAAACAACCAAACATATATACAACCTAGTATATATGACCATAAATATATATGGTCTATAAATATTTGACATTGATTATAAAGACACATTTGTATCTAAGACCGATCTCCTGTATGTACGTAGCACCAATTCAATTCTCTCTATATATTTAATGTAAGATGGCATGGCTGTTTTTTTATTGCTTATTCTAAAAACTATACTGTAATTTTATCTTTTTGTTAAATTATTGACCTTTGAAAGAAAGATATTATTTATTTTAAAGCTTATTCTTTCCATTTATTGTTTAACCCAAAAATAACATCTGTTTTTTTCTTCCAATGTGTATCTCTGACTTTTTGGGAGATTTCTTGTAAACTTCTAACTCCCACCTTAAAGAAAAATTTTCTAATTTCATCAGGATAGTGAATTGAACAGAATTGTTTGACTACTAGAGTTAGCCATCATATTAAAGAGTAAGGGCTTAGAATTATGCATTCATTATCTCACTTGTTTGTTCACAGTCAGTTACAGATTGAACTCCTTGTTCTACTACTTTCCCCCCTTCTCATTACTGCACTCGACTAGTCTTAAAAAAAAAAAAAAAAGAATTACGCATTCAAATTACGACACATGAGGAACAGTATTCAAAGATATCCAGTTAGTTCCCTTTAAATGAACTTCAGCCCTTTGGAGTGATCCATTCTCACAATGAGTATTTTTGATGTCTTTGCCACCTAGTTCATTCATCCGTCCATTGGACATGAATGTATTGAGTACCTACTACGAGCCAGGCATTCTCAGTGCTGGAGAGGCAGCAGTGAAGATAACTTACCCTCCAAGAGCTTACATTTTAGAGGGGAGAAAAAGACAACAAACACATGAACAAATAAATAATAAGTTGCAGACTAAAATAAGTAGGGTAATAGGATAAAGAGTGACTAGGGGAGGTGCCACTGCAGTTGTGGTGATGGACGCAGGCCTCTCTGGGGAGGTCCCATCTGAGCTGATACCAAATCACGAGAAGATGTCAGGGAAGCACTTTCCAGGGAGAAGGGGCAGCAAGAACCAGAGGCCTGGGTGTGGCATGTTCAAGGAGCAAGAGAGTCAGTGAGGTGGGCAGGGTCCATGGAACGAGGCTCTATGGCCATGGAAGAAGTTTGTTTTCTGCACCAGTGGCAGTGGGAAACCACCACAGATCATTCCGAATGCTATGTGGAGATGAGATGCAAGGTGTTGCAAAGAGAGTGACTCTAGGAAGTTAAAAGTCTTTGCAGCAATCCAGGCAAGAGAGGAGAGTGATTTAGACAAGGGTTTAGCAGAAGGTATGGTGAGAGGTGGTTAGCCTTGGAGGTTGCACTGATCGGGCTCTTCTGAAAACCCAAGATAAAGAGGCTTAATATTTTCTATACTTTAGTACTTTTCATTGACAAGAACTTAGTAAGAGCTAACAAAAAGCAACACATTACTTTTCCCTAAATGTGAATAATCCTATTTTTCTAAAGTACATCCCTCGTAGGCACCATTTAATCATAGAATGTTAGAATTGAAAAGATCACAGAGTAACAGTCTAATTATCTGCTTTTGCTCTAGCTTGAACACGTTGGAATCAGGGAAAGCACACAATGTGGGGAACATCAAAGGTGACTATTGATGCCTCCTGCTGTAATTATAGTATAAATACTTATATGTCAAAGTAGAAAGTCATTTCTTAGGTTTACAAAAAAATTCTGAATGAATAAATTTCATTACAAATTTTTTTTCCTTAAAGACATAATTCTGTGAGCAGCCTATACTTCTAAAATAGCAGTAACCATATCTTTTTCTTCAATTTTGAGTTTTTAGAGGATATCTTTAACTTTTAGAGGATTACCTTTTCAAGATACCAATACTGAATTCAAATTTCTAACTTTTCTTAACGAGATCCAAAACATGGTCCCATATTATAGCTCTCATCATTATAAAAATAGGTGGTGTGAAAAAAATCTTATATATGGAAATGCTACACTTGAATATAGAATGTAGTAAAATATTAATACTAAAGAATGTTTATACTTACAATTATGATTTAAAACAATATGTTTCTGACTATTTTTTTAAAAAAGATGTTGGAATCTTCATCCCCTAAAGATGCTGAAAAACTATAAAGAATAAAAGAAATGATTTATTCAACAAATATTTATTGAGTGCTTATATGTGCCAGACATTATTGAGGATACAGCATCAAAAGACACCCCCCCCAAAAAAGTCCCTGCCTTAATGGAACTTACATTCTAATGAGGAGAGAAAGGCAAAAAATAATTAATTAGCAAAATGTCAGGTGGTGATAAGTACAGTGGGAGGGGCATGGAAGGGGTGATGAGAAGTTGGTGGTTTCCTGCTGTTCTACATGCAAGGGAGCAGGCCATGCAGAGAAAGAACAGTCCAGCCAGGCAGAGCGAGCAGCAAGGACAAAGTCCAAGAGGTAGGAACATGCTTGGTACATGACAGGAATAGCAAGAAGTAGTTGGAGTGGAATGAGGGGTGTATGGTGGGATGTAGGTCACAGAGGTGGGCAAGGACCATATCAATGGGGCCTCATGGGCCATTGTAAAGACTTTGGCTCTTACTTTGAGTTAGGAAGCCATGGGAGAGTTCCAAGGAAAGGAATGGTAGGGTCTGATTAGTGTATGTTTTAACAGGGTTGTTGTTTTGATAACAGACTGTGTGTGTATGTGTGTGTGTGTGTGTGTGTGTGTGTGTGTGTGTGGTGTACGTGTGTTGTGTGTTGGGGGGTATGGTAAGTAGTGGTGGAAACTGGAAACGGTGAGTGCTATCAGGAGACCATTGCAAAAATGAACCAGGATGGAAGGTGTGGAACTCATGAACAGTGGAGAGATCCTACACTTTGAAGACAGAGTCAACAAAATTGCAACTAGATCAGATGTGGCTTGAGAGGAGTCAGGACGATTCCATGGTTTTTGGTCTGAGCACTAGAAAACTGGAGTTACCTGTTACTGAGGGGGGCGGGGACTGTAAGAAGGACCAGTCTAGGGAGTGGGAAAGAATAGGGAGCTCGATTTTTGACATGGTAGGCTTGAGGTTCTGATTAGACATCCAAGAGGAAATGTCGAGAAAGCAGTTGAATACATGAATTTAGTAACTTTCAATAGTATTTAAAGCTTTGAGACTAGAGATCCTTCAGGGTTAGGGTTCTTAACAGATTTTGTGTCATGAACCCCTTTGAAAGTCAGTTAAAACCTTCAGACTCCTTTGATTAACAATTTAAATGCATAAATTGGAACATATTTTTATATATTTTGGTGTGTATATAATTGGTGTAAAACAACACTAGGCCCAGCATGGTGGTTCATGCATGTAATCCCAGCACTTTGGGAGGCCAAGGTGGGAGGATCACTTGAGGCCAGGAGTTCGAGACCAGCTGTGAAACATAGTAAGACCCCCATCTCTACAAAAAATAGAAAAATTAGTGGTGATGTGTACCTGTAGTCATAGCTACTTGGGAGGCTGAGGCAGGAGGATTGCTTGAGCCCAGAAGTTTGAAGTTGTAGTGAGCTGTGATGATGCCACTGCACTCTAGCCCAGGTGACAGAGAAGGCTTTATCTCAAAAACAAAAAAAAACAGAAAAGAAAACCAAAAACCAATTCTACCAAAACATATAAAATATGTCATCAAAATATTTTAGAAGTTACACTATGATAAAATATATACTTTTTACTTATACATTAAATAATGAAATTTAGCAGTGAGCATAATAATTACAGCACTTCAAAGAAGTCATGTGCTTACATATTTCAAGATATCTGTAACAAGTGTAATGAGATGAAAATATCTGTAATTTTCTATTGGAGATAAAGTGGCAGATACAGCTAATATTAGTGTGGTTTGGTTGTCTAAGCTCACAATTCTGAGAAAGGCCAAATTTCATCCAGAGTTTAGTGAAGATAAAGAAGAAATTTCCTTTTCAAGGTCACAGACAAGAGGTCTGTGGACTCCAGTTAAGAATCCTTGATTTATGGATGAATATAGCTCGGGAAGAGGGGCAAGGAGTGTGACCTGGGACCTCCAACATTAAGAAGTAGGGAGAAAAGAAGAAAACAGAGAGAAGAGGACCAGTAAGGTAAAAGGAAGATTGAGCCATCAACCATAACAAGTGCAGGTTGAATAAGGTAAAAGATGGGAATTCATGATGTTGAGAAGAGCAGTTTCTATACCGTGGTGGGGACAAAAGCCCGAGCAGAGTGAATGCAGAAGAGAAAGTGAAGTTCAATCCTAGCACTCTGGGAGGCTGAGGCGGGCGGATCGTTTGAGCTCAGGAGTTCGAAACCAGCCTGAGCAAGAGCGAGACCCCGTCTCTACTAAAAATAGAAGGAAATTAATCGGACAACTAAAAATATATATAA
>NW_012147819.1:2540604-2551090 GCF_000956105.1 Propithecus coquereli | reverse complement strand
TTTTCCATAGCTGCCAACCTCTCCCTCACCTCTGATATGGCAAAACTCCTTGTATTCTTTTTTTTTTTTTTTTTTTGAGACAGAGTCTCACTCTGTTGCCTGGACCGTGGCGTCAGCCTAGCTCACAGCAACCTCAAACTCCTGGGCTCAAGCGATCCTCCTGCCTCAGCCTCCCAAGTAGCTGGGACTACAGGCGCGTGCCACCACGCCTAGCTAATTTTTTCTATTTGTAGTAGAGACGGGGTCTTACTCTTGCTCAGGCTGGTCTCGAACTCCTGAGCTCAAGCAATCCTCCCACCTCGGCCTCCCAGAGTGCCAGGATTACAAGCATGGGTCACCGTGCCGGCCTCATAACATGGATTTTTTAAACAATAAAATAGTAAATAGGGAGGCATCAGGGAGGACTTATGATGTTGTTTTTATGAAGGGAGATGTTACATGTTTATAGGCTGTGGAAGAGATCTAGGAGATAGGGAAAATTGACAATGCAAGAGGGAAAAAGGGACAATTCCTGGCCTAATGTCCTTGAATAGGTGAGAGGGGATGAAGCCTAGTGCCTCAGTGGAA
This sequence comes from Propithecus coquereli, assembly GCF_000956105.1. Classification (NCBI taxonomy): domain Eukaryota; kingdom Metazoa; phylum Chordata; class Mammalia; order Primates; family Indriidae; genus Propithecus; species Propithecus coquereli. The sequence goes on along the minus strand of NW_012147819.1, from coordinate 2,550,523 downwards.
GCGCTGACTTCAGAGGGAGTCTGGACAGATCTAGACAGGTGGCCTTAAAGACGAAGAAAGCAGTTAGTTATGGTGGTACAGATGCAGTTCGGTTTGTAGATATGATAAGGAAGTTCTCTTCTGCTGCTTCCATTTTCTCAGTAGTGCAAAATCACCAGCTGAGAGTGAGGAGGTGGTGGGGGGGCGGGTAGAGAGAAGGTAAGAAATAGTGATCCAGGCCTGCAGGTGAGCGAACGGGCCAGAGTGGCAGAGTCTGACTGTAAGGCCCCAGGCTAGTGGTCATGAATGAAAATAAGGCCCCATCAGTGCAATCATGTTTTTCTTCAGCCAGATTGGGCTGCTCAGGTGCAGGCCACAGTTGGCAGACAATGTAGATTCAACCAGAATTAACATGAGCACATTCATTGCCAAAACGCCCTGAGCAAAAGGTGATGAGACATGTCTGCTTCAGTGCAAGTTTTATGTCTCTAGTTTTTCTAATTATACATAATTCAAACACTGGAAACCGACGGGCACACAGGGAGCACTGGAATTCAGTGCTAATGACTGGAGCCTGTACCAGGCGAGTTTCGCACCTTGGGCTCCTGTGGCTGATGCTGCCCAGGCCAGGTGTGACAGAGAAGTTTCAATTCTAATGGGCCCCAATGCTTGTGGCCAATCCAGTACAACATACCAGACATCAACGCACTCCAGCAGGAACAAACACTGCACCATCTGGCAGCTTTGCGTACTTGCGCATGATCATGGAAATGCTCAGGAAATTACCCAAATCAGAGTCACCCTATTTTTATTTATTAGCAGATTAAAGCAGTATGCAAGTTAAAAAGAGACAATATAAATTACCGAGAAACTTGCTCCTGTTTAAACATCCTCAATCTTATTCCTGCATTTGGCAAACACCCTCAATGTACAGACTCCATTTCTTTATCTGTTCTTTTATTTACATGTTCTTTTCAATGTTGTTTTAGAATACCAGTTCCGTGATAAGGAGTTATGTCTGTATTTAGAGAAACCCAGTGACTCTTACTGTATCCTGCATCCAGGGGACATTAATCACGAGCATTTTCAATTTTACGTAAATTTAATTTCTGTATGAGATACCTTCATCTCAGTCACTGGGTTATATTTTATTAATTAACAGTTCTAATATACCCATAAAATACCACGTAGGCAAATACTAAGTTACATTTACCATTTAAATGATAAAAGTAACAGTTTATAATATATACTCAGATATAAGCTTTAATTGGTTTGTTGAAGAGATAATGTAGATACCTTATATCTATCACACAGTACTCACTCATAGTCCTCCAAAGAGGAAATTTCCTATTTTTCGTGACTCTCAAATGTTCTATTCCTCACTTCACAGATGACCTCACTTTCAACTTCAGAGAACACAGAAATATCAGATGGGAGGTCCTTCACCTGAATGCCACCAAACTTACAAAGACCCGCACCTGCTCTGTGGTAGGCATTGCCATGTGGCTGATCTAACTGCCATTCCCAAGTCTTATCCCTTTTGATTGCTTCCACCACGAGGACAAAAAACCTTCCCAGCCTCCCTGTAGTTAGGAGTAGACCCGTGATACTGGCCAATGAGATATAAGCAGACGTCTCCCAGAGGAGAGACCATCCCTACCTGCTTTTCTTGCCTCGATCACAATTTGAAAGGAAAAGGCAAAGACAAAGGCAGAGATGTCAACCCCTTAGTGCGGACATCATTAATTAACAGAAGCAATGTCAGCAACTGCTTACACTACATTTCTTTCCAGTGAAAAAAATGATTCTCTGCTTGAGTGAAGCCCTGTTAGTAGATGGGTTTTCTGTTATCTGCAATCGAAAGCCCTCCTAACTGCTGCTGAACCCACTCTCCCGTTTACAACTGAAGAGAGGCCCCTTATCCAGTACCATGGATCCCATCATCTTCCACCTTCTCCGAGGCCTCCCTCTGTTCATTGCAACCCTTCCTCCTTCCCTCTCCACTGCTTATTTCACATCATCAGTGTTTAAACACTCAAGTCTCTCCCATATTAAATAAAAAATGAAACTCTCCCATCTTCCTCCAGCTCCTGCCTTATCTTTATCTTCCCTTTCACTAACATTCTTCTTAGAAGAGCTGTCCACATTCGCTATCTCTGATTCCTTATTTCCTATTCATTCCTCAGCCTGCTGCATCTGGATTCAGCCCTGACCACTTCACTGAAACGGTTTTTGCCAAGGTCACCAGTAACATCCTTAGTGCAAGATCCAATGGGAACTTTTGAGTTCTTATCTCATTGGAACTCTTTGTAGCATTTGGCACTGTGACCATTCAGTCCCTTTTGAAGTACTTTTTGAAAGTGTGTGGTATGTGTGTAAAGAGAGACAGAAAAAAATATTAATAAAAATTTCAATTTAAAAATTTCCTTGAATTTTTAAAAGCAGTCTGTCTTTGTTTTTCTTTTCCTCTCTGGCAGATGCTTCTAAGCCTCCTCTTCTTTTGCAAATCCTTCACATGTTGGTATGAAATTAGATAAACACTGACATCTCCTCAGTCTTTACCTCCACAGAAGCTCCCCACTGTGATCTTGAAATATCCCAAAGACTCCCCCAAACCTGCTTCTTCTCCATGTTGTCTTTCTGCATAAGAGATACCACATCGCCCAGCTATCCAAGATGTCCGGAATCATTCCTGATGTGGCTCTCCCTGTTTCTCAAATCCCATTAGTCATCAAGTCCTCCTAAATGTCTATTGAATCTGCCTATTTCGCTTAGTCTCACTAACCTTATCCCAGGTTAGACCTCGTCTGTCATCAGTTCCCTAACACTTCTCCCTCAGTTGACCCCAACTCTCTGCTGCAGTTAAAGAAAGTTCTTTTAGTTTTTCCATAGCTGCCAACCTCTCCCTCACCTCTGGGCTTTCATGCATGCTATTTCCTCTAATTAGAATTCTTTTCCTGAGGCTAAGCATCATTACTGATAACCTCCCCATTCTCAGTTCAAGCATTACTCCCCTGGTACTCTCAGGCTGGGTTGGGTGTTCCTGCTGTGTGTTGCCATAACATCTTATACTCCCACTATCAAAATTTTTGTTTTATCTTGTTCCATGAGGGCTCATTTCATCTCTAGTAACTGTTGTCCTCTAACAGATTTCTCAATTAGATTATAGTGCCAGGATTTTAATTTTATTTGCACCAAGCCAACAATTCTCCATATAGCATTGGCATTCATCAAAGGTTATGGATCGAATCCCCAGGAATATGAAAGATTTTCATTTAGCTTTAAGACGCACCTACTGTACAATGGAAAAGGAACATAAATGCTAGAATAAATAGTCATTAAAATGACTTTGGTCTCATTAAAAATGGCTATATTCCAATTATTATAATGGATATATTCTACTTTTAAGAGCAAAGAGCGATCCTCTATTATCCCTGGAGTACATAAATTGATTATTGCCTATTGTAATAGAAATTCCCAGAAAGAATAGACAACATGTATATATATATGAACATTAACTATATCTATAGAAATTGTCAAAGTGGGAAAGGGTACAAAATGAACCAAGAACATTGACATAACATATAAAATCTAATTAAATCACATGGTTATTAATCATCAGAAAAGCAGAGGCCAACAAGACAAAAATAAAAACCTTTATGTAATAGTGTTACAAGTAAATTCAGAAATAACAATGTGACATTATTGAAACATCCAGATTACTACCAGGATTTACTGTAATTAGTTTTCTCTACTTATGCATGTGCTTCAGATTATAAAACCAAGTGCCTTTGTATGATGAACCAAAGGCTGAAACATTGATCTGCTGAAACTTTTCACACATTTTCAACAATCTAATTGCCAACAAAACATAATTTAATAAGAAAAATGTTATGTGCAGTCCAGATAAATTTTAGGGTGAGCTACCTATTCCTTGATTCCAAGGAGAAAGTAGATTTTGTTCCTGTTATACAAGTTATGTTCATAAAGCATAAAAGGAAAAGACCATATTGTCATATTTATTGCTAAAGGCAAATATATTTCAGTACAATAATGTAACTTTTTAAAGGAAAAGGCTGTCTAAATATCAACAGAGTCAACCAAAAAAAGACATAAAGTTCAAGAAAAAAAGATCCATTTTATATTTCACTAATGATCTTTCAAGCCAAATATGATTTGGCTTAGGGATGTGATTTGAGGCAAAATGCTTGGCAGAAACCATTAAGCCAATGCATTCCTTCAAGTTCTGTATTCATCTGCTTAAGGATTCAGATCTTTCCCTAAAAACATTACATAGTTTGCTTACAGTTGGGACTCCATACTCCTGCAATTGTTTTAATCTCTAGAATTAAATTTTAAGCTCCCTGAATGCAGGCCGTAATGCTGTTTGTATTTCCCATTCAGCCCCACGCAACATTGAGATACACAATAAAATCTGAAAACAAATGAATAAGCCCATCACGTACTGTGGCACACTAAATTTTAGTATCTGCATTGGTCACCGATTGCAGTGGCTGACTGCCTCGAAACAATTATCCGGTGGCCTGCCTGTGTGACTCCCTTTCTCTGGTTAGACTCCACTCCCTGACCACAGGACTGGGCACACAAACCAAGCTTGGCTAATAAAAGTCCTTTTGGGCCTGGCGCGGTGGCTCACGCCTGTAATCCTGGCACTCTGGGAGGCTGAGGCGGGTGGATCGCTCAAGGTAAGGAGTTCGAGACCAGCCTGAGCAGACCCCGTCTCTACTAAAAATAGAAAGAAATTATTTGGACAACTAAAAATCTATACAGAAAAAATTAGCCGGGCATGGTGGCGCATGCCTGTAGTCCCAGCTACTCGGGATGCTGAGGCAAATAGGATTGCTTGAGCCCAGGAGTTTGAGGTTGCTGTGAGCTAGGCTGATGCCACGGCGCTCTACTCCGGGCAACAGAGTGAGACTCTGTCTCAAAAAAACAACAAAAAAAGTCTTTTTGGACCTTAGAGACGGATTCAGGGAAAGAGGAGCTCTTTTCCTCCATGATCTCAGAGCTATTTAAATATGAGCCTTAGTGCTGTTGGGGGCTGCTCCCCCAGCTTCAAGGAGGAGCTGGTTTCTATAGTCCAGAGAAAGCAGAGGGGAGATAGTGAGAGGCCAGAAGAGCCAGACACCCTCAAGGCCAGCTTCACCCCTGCTCTCCCAGTTAGGCTATGAGACCCAATAAATTCCACCTACTTACTTTCACAAGTTCATGTAAGAATTTCATCACTAGAAGCCAGAATTAGAACTAATACAGACACAGCATTGTGTTACTGTAGGAACTCTTGGAATTCATGGGGTCCAAATCCTCATGTTAGGTATTAGGGAATTAGATTAGTTAGAGAGGATAAGTATCTTGCCCCAAGTCCCACAGTGCATTGTAAGGAAGCAGGACAGTGTGGCAGATGCTGCAGGCTGGCTCACTCTGCACTCATGCTAACTCCTCTGTCGCTTGCCTTACTGCACTGCAGGGGCTGAGGACTAAAAACGTTTCCCAGTCCTGCGGCGGCGGCAAGGGTGTAGCCATGTGGCCTAAGCTCCCTGCAAGCAGAACTGAAGAGTCTGCCCAGGACTTGGATGCGAACTGAGCAATGAAAGGGAGTTCCTATCTATGGGGGAGCGCAGTGGTGGAGCCACGTGGTTCTTCTCAGTTGAGGGGGACTTTCTGGCATGCAGTGTCCTATCTGCCAAGGACACCAGTGGCTCCCTACAACCACTGCTTTTTTTCGTTTTGTTTTTTTGTTTTAACTGAATAGCACCCAAAATGGGTTATACAGCTCTCCCAAAATTCTGTGAGCCAGCTAATAACTTTCAATAAATCCCTTTATGTTTAAATTAGTTAGAGTGCTCTTTGACACCAAGAACTTTGACTCATAGAGAATTTGGTACCTCGAAATGGGGTGCTGCAACCTGAAACGTGAAATTAGATCACTGAAGGAGGCGGAGCTTTGAGCGTCAAGGACACAGAAGCTGGAAACCAGAAAGCTGGTCACTTTTACACAGTGACATAAAAGTTCGTCAAATTGTCCCGTGATGACCTTGGAAGGCAGACTAGGTGCTGTGAATGTTTTGTTAGAAGAAATAGTAAGAAAAATTTGGTCCAGAATGAAAACATTTAATAGGATAATAGGTTTAGACAATAACTCTGAGTATGCAGAATTCCCAAACTCCTTCCCAAATTCAGTATCACTTAGAAACTGTTTTTAGCTGCATCAGATACTAAAAAACAAAACAAAACAAAACAGTGACTTAAACAAACTGAGGGTTTTGTTTTTCTCACACCTGCCGATTAATGAATATGAAAGAGAGAATTAATGTGTCCATTTCACGTGTCCAAAATGGCAATCCTAAATCATCAATAAATAAGTAGAAGGGGCCCGGCGCGGTGGCTCACACCTGTAATCCTAGCTCTCTGGGAGGCCTAGGCGGGAGGATTGTTTGAGCTCAGGAGTTCGAAACCAGCCTGAGCAAGAGCGAGACCCCGTCTCTACTAAAATTAGAAAGAAATTAATTGGACAACTAAAAATATATAGAAAAAATTAGCCGGGCATGGTGACGCATGCCTGTAGTCCCAGCTACTCAGGAGGCTGAGGCAGGAGGATCGCTCGAGCCCAGGAGTTTGAGGTTGCTGTGAGCTAGGCTGACGCCACGGCACTCTAGCCCAGGCAACACAGTGAGACTCTGTCTCAAAAAATAAATAAATAAATAAGTAGAAGGATGGGCAACGTGCTGTCTAAGAAGAGACAGAAGAAGGTCATATGCTATAGAAATACTTCATTAAGATCACTTTGTATTTTGCTCATGTATTTTGCTTTGTGGCTTAACACACACTTTCATATTCTCTCTCTCTCTCTCTCCCCCTCTCCCTCTCTCTTCCTCCCTCTCTCTCTTGCCTCCTCTCTCTCCCTCCCTTACCCCTCCTTTCTATTCTCCCTTCCTTCCTCCCTCCCTTCTCCTTCTGTCTTTCTTTTATAATCCCACAACCTTATGGGGCATCTGAGCAGGCATTACTCATTATTCTCATTTCAGAGCCAAAAAAACGGAGGCTTTTAAAAGTCTGGTAACTTCTTTAATATTAAAAATCAAGTAGTGGACTCAGTAGTAACCAAAAGTGGAAAAGATCCAGGTTTTTGCACGGCTAAAAGCTATACAAATTGTAGAAGCTTTGTTAAGAAAAATCATACAAAATTAAAAATACAAAATCAGGTATGAAAATGGATGAGAAAAAAAATCACAACAAATTATAAATTTTATGAAGCTGACAGACGCCACTAATATCACAGAATCTAGTAAAACAGCATAATATTTTTATTAACTTCCAACACACGTCTTCATTGTCTTTTCCTGCCTTTCGAGGCTGCATATTCTGATTATCTCTTCAAATACAAGTAATTTTAAGATCATTTTCTATAGAGATGTTGAAAAATTTTCAATTGTTTCTTCAGCACATTAGATTGAAATATATTCTTTATTACTGATAGTTTAAAAAAAAATGTTCAGCTTCACAACTCGTCACGTAAATTTTTAGGACCATTGGAAAAACTGTTACCAAGTTCCTTTTACACATGAGCTATAAGATATGGCCGGTGGGTAATGAGGAGAGGTTGGTCAACAGGTGCAAGTTAACAGGTAGAGGGAATAGTTCTGGTGTCGTATTGCATAGTAGGGTGACTATAGTTAACAATATGCATTGTATATTTCAAAAAGCTAATAGAGAAGATTTTGAATGTTCTCACCATAAGGCGGGAGCTCAAGATATGTCAGATGTTATGTCCCAGTGAAAAAATTAGTGCATCTGATTAGTTAAGTTGAAGCCTTGAAAGGCCTGGTCCTGTAATGATCACATCCTGAGCACTGATCATTCAGCTGTGGGTTGGGTAACAAGGGCACTGTTGGCAAGGGTCCTGTGTGCTTGGGGGCTGCACCGCCCAGCAAACCACGAGACCTCTTTAGAGGGCGCTAGGAAGGAAGAGACCTTTTTGGGGACATGGACCCTAATACGGGGAAACTGGAGCATGGGATGAGAATAGTGGTGCAGGCAGAGGAAACCCAAAGTGAACTTTACCAGGTTTCTTTGTGTGGGATTTTCACCCCAAATTCACTATTTGGCATACACAGAATATATAAACGTACATGGCCATAATTAATGTCAGGATTTTTAAAATTTTGCTGCATTCAAAATTAATATTACAAGAAAGGGTATATTCTTGATAAATGTTTAAAGGTATCAAAAGGCTGAAAGGCAGAAGGGTTGCGAGTATTGCGTGACCCATGTAGCTTAGTACATATTGATTGCCAAGTTCAGAAGGGCTAACTAATGAATGTTGCAACTGATGATAAGGAAGTAGTGATTCATACAGCTATAATTATAAAGATATGTACAGTTACCTCCATTTCAGTCCCTGCTAGTGTAATTTCTCTTGAAAAAATTTCCACTGCCTTCTTCTGTTTATGATGCACTGAAAGCCAAAGAAAAACTTCTCCAGGATCCTATTAGCGAAGACTATAAATTAACAAGTGCATACCTCAAAATAAGGTACAAATCTCTAGTCGTATACCATGAAAGAACTTTTTGTTTCTGGATCATATAAATATCTGTGGTTTTCATGATTACTATGAGAAGGCTATTATAAATTTTTATAATTATGCCACACACGTAAACACAAAATAAACAACTTGTTAAAAATAGATGATAACCCTTTTGGTCCCCCATAAATTAATCATAATTAATTCTATCTTAGGACTACAATTTGACACACAATAATGAAAGCTTAGAAAAATTGCTAACATTGTATTTGTAAAATTCCTTTTTTTCCCATTTTTCTCTCTTTTATCTAATTGATACCCATTGCTTTGTTTCATGGGACTGTTGATTTTAAATTATATGTACGTAATTGAGGTAGCTCAATTTTCCCTATAGAATATCTACAATATAGATGGTCTACCGTCAATGGATAGTTTATTATAGAATGAATTAATTCTCCTAGTTTGAAACAGAATTATGGTATAGGTATGTACATTAAAATGTCTTTAAAATATGTAGCCATTTGTAAGATCTCTAGAAAGGAGTGGAAGTCTAACATCTAGTTCTGTCTTTTATTCTAAATACCTGCTTGTCCTTAATTAAGCCAGTTCATTTCCTCATAATTTAATTTTTCTTTTCAGTAAAATACAGATCATATCAGCTTCCTAACTGTGTCTTAGAGCTATTATGATGAAAAAACGTGGCATCACAAATAAAACACTTCTCCGAGTACAAATCATAAGACCAATAGTTAAAGTAAATTTCTACCTTTCCCATAATGTTTACTGTCAGACTCTCCCAAAATCCTATTTAATGAATCCATTTGACAATTTAATGATGTGACTAAATTGGAGTTCATAGTCACACCATGAAAAATGGATGTAGGTACTGTTTTCAAGCATCTTTTAATAAAGAGCATCTTCTAAACAACAGACTATAAGTGGCTTTCACAATAACTTTTCATTTTAACTTTTATATTTACTAATTCTAATTCAGTGAATTAAAATATGGCAATTATACCACCAGGCAACTAATAGAGCACATATTTCTATGTATAGTGAACTGGTTCCTGTTTCTGGATTTTATCAAGCATCTAAAATTTCCCATATAATTCTAAATAGCCCTTAAGTTTATGTTTTGACCTTACCACACACTAGTCTACAAAATAAAACACAAGTTCTTGTCATTTTTGGAGCTTTATAAAATGAAATGAATAACAGACTGCAAAAATTATGAAACCAAGAAAGCTTTCTTCAAAAAATGTTTCAGAATAAAGAATTTAGCCAAGACTTTGTTGAGCACACTCCTCTATAGAAGAGAAAATTTTCTAAGTAGAAAAGAGTTTCAATAAAGATTAGGACAGAGATACTTAAGTTATTTTTACTATACTTTATCTAGG
>NW_012147819.1:2525264-2526324 GCF_000956105.1 Propithecus coquereli | reverse complement strand
TCACATGATGAGGTTTTCTGGGGAGAACAAGGAAGGCTCCCAAGCAGGTCCACAATGACTTGAGAGAGTAGAGAAAGGAGAACGACTTATATTTTATTTCAATTAAGGGGTAGCACTGGGGTGAGGGTTCCCGCATGTGGGCCAAGACTTCTCACTGGAACCAGAGGAAGCAACTAGTCTTTCTTATCTGCTTGCCCAAATGGAAGGGAGAAGAGGAAGGGGGAGTGTCAGGGCTTGAAAGCCGTCAACAGTCAAACATCAAAAATGAAGTCAGACTTTTTATTACACATATGTAATAATGGATTATATATGAAACATATGTGTATGAGTCCATATATAGATGGCTGGAAGGATATCGATCAAAATGTTAATGGTGGCTATGTGGAATAGGATCATTTTATATTTATTTTCTTCTTTTTATTAACCACATTTTAAAAAATGAACCTGTATTACTTTTATAAAGAAAAATGCAAAACAAAATAAACCATGAAAATTAGATTAAAACCCAAACATTTAAAAAACAGGCCTTATTTATTTCTTACCAAAAACATTTAAAGTCTTAAGAAAATGAAGATACCCAGTGCTGGTAAAGGTATGGTTAAACAAACAATTATACTTCTAGTAGGAGGGAGTATAAATTGGTACAAGCCTTGTCCAAAGTATTAAAAATTTGGCAATACATTATAAGAACCTCAGAAATATAAAATGTCTATAACACGTAATTTGATTTCTAGAACTTAAGAAAATAATTTATACAGAAAACCAAATTCATCCATTTTTTCGACAGAGTTTCTTGAGAGCCTACCACGTGTTCAGGCCTTGAGGATAGAGCAGTGAACAACAGATAGTCCCTGTCTTCACGCAGCATTTGGTGAGGAGGGACCATAGAGATACACATCAAGTGTGCGGTCGTTTTGTGCATGAGTCTAGAGCCTGGCAGACCTGGGTTCTCAGGCTCCTTTATCTCTTAGGGCTTCCACACATGGCCAGGTAGGAGTGTGGTCACAATCAACAGAGGGGGCAGCCCTATACAGATTCACCTTAGGATTAAATGAAGTGC
>NW_012147819.1:2522678-2525179 GCF_000956105.1 Propithecus coquereli | reverse complement strand
ATAAAGCAAACAGCTCGGACATGACCACATTTATTTATGATAAATCTTTTGTATGTGTATATAGACATATATCTGTATAAAGAAATTAATTCTTCAACTGTTAGAGAAAGAAAGAAGACAAAGTCAGAGAAAGAAAGAGGAGAGCTTGGTTAAGAAGTGGGGTGAGATGCAGGCTGGGGCAGGCAATACAGGACAGCTCACTGGTGTCTTCCTCGACCACGTTCTCTCACTATTTGGCCCTCTCTCGTCACAGCTTCCCATCTTAGAACCTGCTTTCTTCCTCCTGCGCTCTCTGAATTGGATTGGGCCAATATCCAATACCCTCAACTTTCCAAACCCTCGACTGTCCCCTTGTCCTTCCCTTCCCTTCCCTGGATTCCTTGATCCACCCCTTGCTGTTCTCTGCATCCTCCAAGCCACCTCATCCACCTCCACGGCTTCAACTCGCAATGCTCGCCTAATCTCAAGTGAATCTTTACATCTTCCCCTCACATTCCCCCAGGCTATTTTAAATTTCTTACATGTCCCAGAGTTAGCAAAAATGAAATGAAATACTACTGCCAGCTCTGTTGCTATTGTACTATTATTACTACCATTACAACCACCACTATCACTGCTGCTCCTGCTTTACTACTAATAGTACTATCATTATTTGTCTTTCTTCTGGGTACCATTTATTCAGTGCACACTAGGGGTCAGGCACTGGACTCAGCCCTTACCAATAGCAGCCTATTTATTTTCATCTTTACAACAACCCTATGAGGAGGTATTATTATCTTTACTTTATCCTCGAGGAACTCAAAATTCAAGACTATATCACTATAATTGTGATGTGCAACACACATTCAGATAAAATCAAAGAAGGCTTCTATTCTTTTGTTAATGCAATGCCACTTTTATTAGTCTACAAATATTTCATGAACATCTAAGTGTAAAACAATAAAATAAAAGTGAACATTTTATTGAAAGCTTACTATATATCTTTGGCACTGACCTAAGTGCTTTATATTTGTTAGTTTATTCACCCCTCTCATAACCCAGTGAAAGTAGATATTACCATTGTTCTTATTCTGAGGATGGGTGAATTGAGGCACACAAAAGTAAAGTAGCTTGTCCTATCTCACAGAGCTGGGGAAAGTTAGAACTAGGATTCCAGGCAATGTCTCTAGAATTGATGCTCTTTAATTGCTCCTCTGGGCTAGGTGATGCTATTCTGATAAATTCGTAGGAATGCAAAGACCCACACCTTCAAAGAGCTTATAATCTGGTTGAATAGGTAAGACTAAGGTGATAAAATCCAGGATGTCAGATTTCTGGCACTTCCGCTATCTATTTTACCATTGGAAAACCCTTGCATTGGAAGCAAGAGGCATGAAAACCAATTAAAAGATTATTATGGTATTAAATAGCCTTCAGAATCTATATTAGGAAATTGGTTAAATGTGAAAGAATAGGAAAGGAAGAAAATGAGAAATATTATGCATTGAAAATTTGATCTTATCTAGTGATTGAGGGGATAGGGAAGACCATGGAGGTGAGCAAAGATGGCCTGAGTCTGGGTCAGTTGGATATTGACGACATCAACGTTGGAAATGTACAAGTCTTCAATAGGGGCTCAAGTGAGAGGAATTGTGATATAGGGGCTTAAGTCAGAAGCCAGGGCAATAGCTGCAAATCTGGAAGTCACCAGCTCTCAACACGAGGAGGTAGGCGATCGATCGTCCTGAGGGAGCGAATGCAGAGCTGTCAGAGCAAAGGGCTGAGGCCAATTTCCCATCAGTGTCATGGTGCTCATGTTTTTGCTGTTTCCGTGGTTATAAAAATATATGTAACATTTGAGTTCTTAAATAAAAATTCTGTCTTGTGGTTATTTTTTAATGTACTATAATTTTTCAACCTAGTTTTTCCAGTTATAACTCACTTAAAAATAGATCGGCTGAGAAGAAACTGCTCATTAACATGTCACAAACAAATAGAAATGTATTAGTGCCACCCTGTGGTAAAGTTCACACCTTATAAAATTTTATACCAATGAAAAGGCAACATTTATTGGTTTTAGCCGTCTTCATTAAAAAAAACTCACAGTTTTTAACTTACAAATATTCTTCTGGGTTCCTTATTATATCAGGACTTCTCTGCAAGCAAGTTTGATACCTTTCCTATTTAGGATCCCCAATAATTGCACGTGAGAGGTGCCCCATAAATGCTTACTCCTGTGAATGTTCTTATGTTGCATTAATACATAAAACCAGAGAATCTATCTTAAAGAAATAATCAGAATAGACACAAAGTTATGACTAGACTTACTTAAAATAGCAAAAAAAAAAAGAATTGGAACCAACATACATATCCAATAATAAGTTGTTTAGATCATTTGTACGGCATACTGGTACAATATACTGCCATTAAATACATGCTGTGAAAAACATTTAATGATATTATTGTTAGAAATACTTTATTAAATTAAAAATCATATTATTACACAATATGCATAGGATAAT
>NW_012147819.1:2521167-2522628 GCF_000956105.1 Propithecus coquereli | reverse complement strand
CTTAAGTGTCTTGATGCTCTGTTATTTAGCACATAAAAGTGCATGACCACATTATCTTCATCGTGAATAATACATTTTATGCCACTTGAATCCTATTTTACTCTCAATTATAATCTCCATTTTCTCCTATTATTTTTCCTTCTAGTTCTCTTCCTCCTCCTCTTCTTGCTCCTCCATCTTTTTCTTCTTGTTCCTTGCCCATTCTCGTATTTCTGATTTTCCTGCATTATTTTGTTTCAGTGTGCATCACAACATTTAGTTGGGCTTGATTTTAATCCATTCTAAGACATTATCTTTTAATTAAGCAGTTTGTAGCATTTCTGTCTAGATTGTCCTGCTACAAACACGATATGTACTCACTATTAAGTTGGAACTAACCAATGAGCACACATGTGTATAAGGGGAAGTAAAACTCAATGGAAATCAAGCAAGGAGGAGGGAGAGGAGGGGATGGGCCATAAGCTACTTAACAGGTACAATGAACACTATCTGGGTGACAGGCACGCTTATAACCATGACTCAAACATTATAAAAGTGATCGATGTAACCAAAAATATCTGTACCCACATAATACTTTGAAATAAAAAAAATAACTTGTCAAAAGGTCTGCTACTTCTGATTCTACCACCTGTGTACATCATGTTACTTCTCTGAACATAATCTCTAGGTTAAGGGAAAAAAATGTACAGATTTCCTAGTGGAATTTAGCATCTGTAAAACTTTTCTAATACTTACTGGTTTCTAGGTATCCATGCACTACTAAACTGTAAAATTGTTGGTACAGAACTCATTTGTACTGCCAACAGTACCTGAGCTGAACATGTAATGAACTGAGTGAACATACAAATACTTTGGGGGAAAATGTTAAGTGAGTGTAATAATGACTTTTGTCAAATAATTTGATTGCTAACATGCTTTATGTTTAGTTAGACTGGAGATCCTATCTCTTTGTTTCATATACAAACCTTTTAAAAATACTTTCAGCTGTTCTCCTTCCCTTTTCAGTTACTTTGGGCCATTCTATAATGCAGACAGCAGTTGTTCTGAAACCATAATGGTAACAAGCATTTTACCTCAACTCTTTTTGAATCAACATTAAATTTAATGAACAAAAATTTTTAAAGTTTACAAATATAAACAATGAGATTATATTGAAATAACATGACCTAGAATGGATCACATAACTATAGATCATAAGCTTTAAAAAAAAATCTATTCTAAAAACATAAAGTTATCATTTCTAAAATGAAAAAATGAAATAATAATTTTCATAGAGATAAAATAGAGGCTTCAAAAATAAATTGGGGGGGAAATTATAATAGAAACAATATCATTGTAGAAAATCAGAAGAATACATAAAAGTAAAAATTGTTTTAATCCCAAGTGTGGCTTTATTTTTTAAGAACGACATATAGTAGAGAATAGGTCTATCATTCAGAGTTTCAAGTAACTTACAGCTCT
>NW_012147819.1:2514877-2517387 GCF_000956105.1 Propithecus coquereli | reverse complement strand
TCCCTGGATTCCTTGATCCACCTTTGGAGATAACGTCTAGCTACAAAGATTAAAAGTATTTTCTTTCTATAAAGTACTGATACACATTAGAATTCAGCAAAAGATTCTAAATGTAATAATCAAAGATACATTCCGCTGTTTCTCAATTGCTCCTGTCAAATGCATGTTATCAGCATGACAATACAACTCTAAGTCTACAATTCACCCCTTAAATTGGAAAGTACATTGTTTCTCTGCAGCATGCTTATATTCTCTCTATGATGTATTACCAATTGCATTTAATGGATCATAGCATTTATTCACTCAATAAATATTTATCTAGTGTTTATTATTTGCAACATGCTTTGGTATGTTTTATAAAGGACACAAAACTTAATCAGGCAAAATTTTTATTTTCAAGAAGCCTATAATCCAGTGGAAAAAAATGAAATAAAAATAAACAAATAACACAAAGTTGAAATCATTTACCGCCATCTGAGAGATATTGGGAAAATGACTTGGAATTTCATAGAACACATTATTCCCAGTCAGCAAACCAATATTGGAGTTAATTACTAGATGAATACATAATTAAAATGCTGTTTTTCTTCTTTTTTTCTGCCAAATTATTAAACATGAATTAAGAAACCTAAGAAAATCTCTTTACCACTTACTTCATTCTAACTACCTTCTAATATGTGTCATTGATCCTATCACAGAATTGTCAATTTACTTCCACATTTTTCTTAGAAAAGATGGTATTGAAGTTGGAAACAATTAGAATTTTATATGTTAAAAATTAGAGCGTGAGTGTGTGTGTGTGTGTGTGTCTGTAGCATTTAAAAACAAAACCATATTAGTCACTAACCTGGAATTTCAGTAAGTGACACAAGAAAAGTCACAAGTTACATCAGGTAAGAGGAAGTGCTGAGGATCGCCAACTTCATACGACAGCCCTTCAGCCCCTGTACCAAAGGAGACCAATCCCCCTAGGCAAGGGAGCTTGGATATGATGAACTGTCCATCAGAAAAACATTCGGGTATGGGACGTCCCATGTTGCGCCTAGGTGAAAAACAGAGAAAACTGGCTCAGAATAGCCAGGAGGAAAACCTGAGGAAAAGAGATTATATTATACCAAATAATACATTTGATGAATCACAATTATCCAAAATTAACTGTGCATTTTACATACTCCATTTCTATATTTAACATTGTACCTTTTACAACCCCCATGATGACTTAATGCGTGATACACACTGAATACAGACGATGCCTGGGAGCCAAAGAGAAAGAAATCATAGTAAGAGGAATGGATGGATTTTTACTATAGAAATTCAGATATTGTTTTTCCAAAGGTGTGGAAATGGTGTCTGCTCCTCCCGATGTGAGAGTGGTGAGAATCCTAGCTGGACGGCGCAGGCATTCCAGGATAAGAAGCTGGGGGAATGAGCCCGCTAAGGACTACACATCATCACATGCTAGCCCAGTCGAACTCCTCTGGCCCTTGTGGCCTCAGATCATGCCAGGGCTTACTGTGTTGGTGACCAGCTCGATTCCCCTCTCTCCTCTTACTGCCTGTGGTAAAGGGAAGGTTGTTATAAAACAAAATCTATAAAATGGAAAAACAAACCATTTTCTTAGATGGAAAGACACACTGAAAATACGAATTTTACCAAATGAATTATATACTCAAATCCAATTAGAATTTTCTCCTTTGGATAAAATGATCTTAAGGTTCATGTAGAAGAATAAATGCCAGAGAACAGCAAAAAAAAGTATTTAAAAAGAGAGGGGGTGAGGAAGGACTGGGCTTATCAGATATCCAAACATTTTGTCATGCACCAATATGCTAATTCCTGTATGTGCGTTTATATGCACATGATTATCTGGGGGTTAATAAGAAGTACAAAAGAATACATGTTAGATCGGTAGCATGATTACGTGGGCAGAAGTGGCGCAGACAAGCAGGAGAGAGGTAAGTGGGAAAAGAGAAGCCAAACGAAAAAGTAATAGGAAAGCTGCATTAAAGGTAAGACACTTGCACTCTAGTGTTTATAGCAGCACAATTCACAATCGCAAAGATGTGTAAATAACCCAAGTGCCCATCAATACATGAGCGGATCAATAAAATGGTATATGTATGTATACCGTGGAGTATTACTCAGCAATAAAAAATGGTGAAGTAATATCTTTTGTAGCAACCTGGATGGAACTGGAGACCATCCTTTTAAGTGAAGTATCACAAGAATAGAAGAACAAAAACCCTACGTACTCACTATTAAATTGAAACTTATACATCGACACTCATGTACACATATGGTAGTAAAATTGAACACAAATCAAGCAGGTGGGAGGGGGGAGGAGGGTGAATTCACACCTAATGGGTACAATGCACACTCTCTGGGTGATGGGCACACTTATAACTTTGACTCAATCTGTACAAAAACAACTCATGTAACCAAAACATTTGTACCCCCGTAATATTCTGAAATAAAAAATAAAAATAAATAAATAAAGCAAACAGCTCGGA
>NW_012147819.1:2500530-2503642 GCF_000956105.1 Propithecus coquereli | reverse complement strand
ATATCATACAGATATATGTTCTTATTTTAATATTTCAGAATCTACCCTAAAATCCTTCTCTGTAATGCTTTGTAAATGTGGCACCAAAAAACACACCTGTAGTTTAAGATAAATAATGATTACCCCAAACTTAAGGAATTGCCATCTTGTAAGCGTAATTTTAAGTTTTTTAATTTATATATACCAATTAATCTTAATCAATGTCAAGGCCAGGCATGCTGGCTCATGACAGTAATCCTAGCGCTCTGGGAGGCTGAGGCAGGAGGATCACTTGAGCCCAGGAGTTTGAGGTTGCTGTGAGATATGATGATGCCACTGCACTCTAGCCCAGGCAACAGAGTGAGACTCTCTCAATTAAAAAAAAAAAAAAAAAATCAATGTCAAGAAACCATAGATGGTCTGTGGGCTTATCCACCACCAGGGTTTCTGCCCACTTTCTACAGGAAATTAATATTTTACCCCTAATTAAATCCCTCTGTGTATTGTAGAGAGTGAAATTCATGTGCTTCCTCATCGACCTCTAAAGAGGTAACAAAATAATATAAGAGAAAACACCTTATGAAAAAGGAAGAAGAGACCCCTTTGCTCCTTGAACCTGCACTGCTCCACCTTCTGTATCTAAACACTGGAAGAAAAACAGCATCACTTATTTTAATATAAAATCTATTCGTTACTTATAATGAAAAGCTGTTTTTAAAAATGAAGTCAAAAATTAAAAAATGGAGAATATTAGAAAGTTCCTTAAAATGAGGAACAATTTATTTTACCTTACTATCCGTTTAATTACATCACTGACAAGATCTCAACAGGCCTTTCAAGCTTCCGAGCACATCCTTGTGCAACAGAAAGATCTTTATCTGCCTCGCCAATGATATTGTCATTACTAAATCAAATGTCAGAAAAATTGGACTAATGACAGCTTAACACAGTTCACATCCTGATCTTATAAATGTAGTTGTATGCCATTTCACACATGTGAAATGTGTATATCCAGTAAGTATAATCTCCCTTTCAACTAAATAACATCTAAAACACCCCTTGGGATGAATAAATTATGGTCTGAGAATAAAGTGGGTGTTAATAGGATCTGATTCTAAAAAAAGAGATGATATCAGTAGATAAATAGTATACATGGCTGCATTATTTGGTAAATATAATAGATACCTAGTTTTTTGCAAACAACAGGACATTTTCAAGAGAAGCACAGACCTTGGCTTCCTTCAAATCACTGAGAGCTTTCTGAAATAATTTTTTCAATCTAATTAATAATATTATGGAACAAATACAAAGAAATAAACTCTAAATTCTCAAAACAAAGATTATAAAATTATCATAGCTTTATCACACTTCGATCTTTAGCAGTTATTTGACCAAACAAAACATTTTGTTTTGGGGGGCAACAAAAGTGTTGAAGGAGCAAGGATTTGAGAGTCTGAGAGACCGAGATTTGAATGTTGGTTTAGCTTTGTCTTCTTGGGAAAGTTACTCAATCTCTGTCTCCCTTTCCTCTTCTGTAAAATGAGCATGGTTTCCTCTTCTGTACAATCAACTAAGAGAGTTGTAAGGATTAAGTAACTCTAAGGAGCCTATCTCACACCACAGCAGTGGTAGTTCAATAGTTGGTGCTCAATTAATTCTCTTCTTTTCCCAAGTGACCTTTCGGAAACCACAAGCAGTTTGAACTGGATTGCTAGTTGCAAACTATTCAAAATAAAAGACATTATAGCTGATTCATATTCTAAAACCTGAAATGAACCTTTAAAAGCCCCTAGTATCTAAATGATTTGAAACAATATTATTTCAATGGGTTCAATAAAGTTCCCTCAGAATTTGTTATAGTTTATGACCCAATTAGTTTTGTCTTTAAATATGTATACAATCACTGGTTTAAAATCAAGATGTCAGTCAAACAAAAATATAGCCAAACATCTCAGTTCAGGCATACAATGTAACTAAACAGCCTGCAGTACAATAAAGACAGCAAAGTAAACACTGGAAAGAGATAGCCGGCCTTGTTGTCTCTGTTGAACATGTCAGAGGACGGCATCTAAAAATATTTGAAAAATCTGTCTATTTTCCATCTGTTATATTTCTCAGAGGATAACTAAAAGTTCATGTGTAAGTTCACTGTAAGTTCAAATGTGTCATATCAGGTCATTTACAGGGTAAAAGTTCACCGGGAGTTTACTATTAGTTTTTAAAGACTGAAGTGGAAAAAGAATAAATATACTAATTGAAGCTATTTTATATTATGACCACTGCATTTTTAAGCATCATTAATAAAAATTGTAAATTTTAAAAGGCCATGTACAATATATAATGGCAATAATAATGATTATGAAGAAGATGCCTAAGATATTATTCCTTGGGTCTGTCCTTAGAGAAGAAGCTATAGATGAATCTCTGTTGTTCTAGATATTATTTAAGCAAAACAGTTGTCATATTTTATATTACATTGAATATTTTGTTTAAACCACATATTTAAAAACAATAATATAGAGATATAGAAAAAAGAGGGAAATATCAGAAATAATAAATCAATTACCATCTTACTATTTAACTGAATGGAGAACATTTTTAATTTGCAGTTGCTAAGAATGCTATTTAAGGTACAACATTTGTGGGCTGCTTATAATAAAAGCAGGAAGCCAAGAGAAATATGTTTCATTTAGAATAAATTACTGAATTATTGAAAAAAACCTAAACCAGATAGCATTAGTAAACATTATTTGAGTCACTGAGGCAAAAATTAAGATTTTCTTTTGGATAAAATCATAATATATTTTTTAATAATTTGGAAGAAGGTTGGGCGCAGTGGCTTACACCTATAATCCCAGCATTTTGGGAGGCTGAGTCAGGAGGATCACTTAAGTCCAGGAGATCGAGACCAGACTGGGCAACATAGCAAGACCCTGTCTCTACAACAAATTAAAAAATTAGCCGGGCACGGTGATGCACATCCGTAGTCTTAGCTACTCGGGAGGCTGAGCCAGGAGGATTAATTGAGCCTGGGAGTTGGAGGTTGCAGTGAACTATGATTGTGCCACTGCAATCCAGCCTGGGCAACAGAGCAAGATCCTGTCTCAAAAAAAAAAAAGTAAAAGAAGAAAAA
>NW_012147819.1:2469669-2486771 GCF_000956105.1 Propithecus coquereli | reverse complement strand
TCCTGGTGTTCAACACAGAAAATCATTCCCAACGATTACAAAACCCTAATCATGGCCTTCAGAGTCCTCACCCCTCTGGCTCCTGCCTCTCTCTCCAGGCTCCCCTCTCACCATCCTTTCTCTGCATCTCTCATTTTGGACGTCTCAGTTCCTGCATCCCTCCAGTATATGCCTCTAGGGCCTGGCTCATGCAGTGCAGTTTTTCTAGTTGGAAACCTTGTTTCATTCTAGGACAAATTATATTCACCCTGAAGGTCTCAAATTAAATGTCACTTCCCCTGAAGGAAGATTAGGGGCCCCAGCTATAAATTTCCTAGGTTTCCTGGACGTTCCCTTTCATAATGTTCATCAATTCTCTAGTAAGAATAAGCATGTTTTTTAGGGCCTTACAAACACTGTGCTAAGTATTTCATTTACATCCTTTCATTTAATCATTGCGATAACATATCTGGATACAAACATGAGGAGGTAGAGGCCCAGAGATTAAGTAGCTTTCCAAGGTCACACAATTAGCAAGAGATAATGAGAAACATTTAATGCCTCTTTAGTATACATAGGATACAATTTGCTCAAAATATTGGTAAAGCCAAGATTAAGAAGGACACTACATCTTGAGTGGCAGGAAGAAAAGAGAAGAAAAGGATCAATGTCAGTGGGCACTAGGCCCTAAAGAGATAAACTGATTGGAAAAGGGCAGGAAGGAGCTGAACCCAAAAGGGACGTAGATGCTTAAACTAGAGAACGCAACTCATGAGAGCAAAGTTGTGCACTGGGCTCAGTCTGACTGGGTGAACGGGGTGTTGCGGCGGGATCCAAAAAGCCTAAAATACGGATCGTTCTTTCTGTCTGCACAACACAACTACCAGCATTCTCTCTCAACATGTAGGAAAGAGATTCTACAACACTCGAGAAAACTTGATTTGACTTGCAAATATTTTACAACACAGAATCTCAAGCCCCTAAGGAATTAAATGGAGGCACATAAAGATTGGGAATTTGACCAGGAACGTGTGGATTAACCCTAAAAGTAGGCCCATTTATTTTTAGGAAAAATAACTATTTCTTAAAAATCAACATAGGCAGAATAGTTTTCCAACATGCAGAAGGGCCCTAAACTGTAAAGACTTTTCTAATTACTTTATGATTTTAACAATTCCAAGTTATTGGATATAAAGCCTGGGAGTATCGAATATAAAGGTACAGAAGTTGTTATATCAACCACACATATCGGCTTATAAACCAGTTTTGCATGGCCATCTCTGATGAATTTGGATAACAACAAAACCAAAAATATTCTACCATTTTTTTAATGGAATATCGTAGTTCTATAAAATCCTATTTTAAATTCATGGGTGCTTTTGGTGCTCTGACATATTAAGCCTCAAATAGGAAAAGAATGTATTTATTTTGGCTTGCTTTTGATGTTTTAAAGTTAACAAATGGGCATCTAAAAATATATTTTGTAATAGCCAAAGAAAATTAATTGTGCGTTAGTTAGTAAAACAAAGATGTTAAGCTCAAGGTGATAAATGAGTTATTTCCATAAACTGATGGCATGAATGAGGGTGTCCTGCACTGTTGACATGGCATCCCATCAGAATGACGTCGGCACTGCGGTCCAGGCCCTGCTCATTGGCCCTGCTCTTTTGGAAATAGAGCCCCATCGTTAATTGTTTTTAACCCAGGGCACAGTAAAGCTTTTGATTAAAACAAACAAAATTACCAATGTAACATTGTTCAATGACTCAAATATGCCTCAAATATTTCAAGCATAAAAGGATGTAAGTAAAATCACCCCATACCATTTTTATATAATTATTTACTCTAGAGCTGTTTATTAAGTATTCTTTCAGCATTATCCTCATTCCATAATGCTGGTTTATCTGGGCATACGATTTTAGAATGACAATCATTCTACTTCATGGATACTATCTTAAAAACTTCTGGCATCCAATTTTTCTGCTGAGGTTTGCTATCAGCCTAATTGTTGATCTTTGAATGTTATATGTCTTTTCACTTGGAGGCTTTTATGGTCTCGCTTTAGATAATTGCCTGTGATATATCTGGTATGGATTTCTCTCTCTTAAATCTGCTTGGGATTGATTCTCCTACCTGACTCAGAGCATATATATGCTTTCTTAGCCCTGAAAATTTCTATTTTTTGGGGGGAAGACAGAGTCTCTCTCTGTTGCCCAGGCTAGAGTGCCGCCATGGCGTCAGCCTAGCTCACAGCAACCTCAAACTCCTGGGCTTAAGCGATCCTACTGCCTCAGCCTCCCGAGTAGCTGGGCCTACAGGCATGTGCCACCATGACCGGCTAATTTTTTCTATCTATTTTTAGTTGTCCGATTAATTTCTTTCTATTTTTAGTAGAGACGGGGTCTTGCTCTTGCTCAGGCTGGTCTCAAACTCCTGACCTTGAGCCATCCTCCCGCCTCTGCCTCCCAGAGTGCTAGGATTACAGGCATGAGCCACCGCGCCCAGCCAGCCCTGAAAATTTCTCATCCGTTGTCTTTGGATATTGCTTCTCCCCTATTTTTTATATTCTTCTCTTTTAGAAATCAAATTAGGTAGAAGGTTAGACATTATAATTCTATCCACCTATCTTGAACTTCCGTGACAATTTCCATCTCTTTGCCTTTGGCTTCGTTCTGGCAATTTTCTTAGATCCCTTTTCCAATTCACTAATCTTCCATTATTTATATCTAATCTGATGTTCAATCTCCCCATTGAGTTTTTATTAATATTTCAATGCTTATATGTTTAATTAATTGGAGTTTATTTGGTTTCTCTTCACATCTTGGTCTTCTTTGAAAGCTTCTTTTTCCTTGCTCAGGTTTTTATTCCACCTTTATTTCTTTAAACATTTTAAACATGCATCAAATAATTCCAATTTCTAAATTCTGTAGACATTTATACATATTTTGAAATTTTAAACTGTGAACTATTAAGTTTAGTAAGCCTTTATGTATGGAGCAGCCTCCTTTGCAAATCCTGGATTTACAATCACTTCTGCCAGATGCCCTGGGAATGCTTGCAACCATGAACTTCTTTAAGTAAACTGCCAGATAAATTACTTGGATTCTGTTTTTCCCAATCATGAAAGTAGCATGCATTTGAATACCACACCTTTGCAAAGGCAGATCTATGATCACAGATGCTCAGGAGAGACAGGGTTCCTCATAATGAACCCCAGGTCAAGAGAGACAAGTTTCCTGGTGATTTCTTTCTTTCTTTTTTTTTCTCTTTAAAAAAAAAACTAAAGGGTTTGTTTTCAAGAAATAACATGCCTACTTATTACGGATGCCATGTTACTTATCAGCTCATCACCATTGTTTTGGAGGAGCTCTTATGTCTAAAATAAAATAAACTGTTGCCCTCAAAAACACCTGCTCATCTACCATCAGCTCCACCCCATTCCTGCCTTACTGCATTTCCCTAGCCTTTCTTGATGTTATATTCCCATGATCCACCCACCATCCCTTCATAAGACTCAAGGTCTACTGAGCACCAGCAAGGTACAAGGATACTGTGACAGGGGACAGGGATGCAGACGGGGAGGGCTTGCGTCTGGACATCCTACTGGCTGGGGAAACAAGTCCCCCATAAGTGAAGTAAGTGCCCACCTGAGTTCAGAGGAGGAGCAGGATGTTGAATTTTCACTAGAGTTTGTAAATGTGGTTAAACAGAGAGGAATAACTAAGGCATTTATACTAGGTTGTGTTAAATTGAAGAAAAGTAGGGAGGGAGGGAGGAAGGAAGGAAAGAAGGAAAAAAAACATAAGAGAAAAGCATATCCAAGGTATAGACTCATGCCTTTAATGATGTCTGGAAATTTCTTCCCACTCTCCATCTCTGTGATAGCTGATCCCTATAGAGCCTCCTTCTATAAATATTTTGCAAAAGAAATTGTAAACCTTTATTCATACAAAGCCTTTTCAATTATATTAAAACAATAAAACATGTATTATGTAAGTAGAATTCTATAAATTTCATTATTGGAATAAAGAAATTAACATGTATTGAAAAAGCTATTTCTGTTTCAGGCATGTTTTGGTCAATATTTCATTTAGTTTTTGAAGCAACCCTCTAAGGCAGGTATTATAATCCTCACTACATAGAGGAGAAACCTGAACCAAAGAGAAGCTAAGTGAAACCTGGTGGCTTAAAATGTAGGCTCAGGACCCTGGGTGATCCACCTGGCTTCTCTGTGTTTGAGTTTCTTCACTGTTAAAGTAGGATACTGATAGCATCTATTTCATAGGTTGTTATAAATGTATATAGATTAATATTATATTTGTGTGTGTATATAATCTCTATTGCTCTTGCAAAGTAATTTCCCATATTTGGCAGATCTTATAGCAATTTATCTCTACTAAAGAATCACGGTTCCTATCAAGCTGAAGAATAAAATTTACCAATACATTTCCCTGAAAGACATGAGTTTTGCTGTGTTCCCTCCCATATCATGAGGTATGTGTCCAGGGATTCCTGATGAAGGCATGTTTTCCTAAGCTGAGTGTCAAAGCACCAGAGAGGACCTTGTTATAGGGTGATCGCTCCACCCCCTCCCAAGAGGGGCTTCTGGCTCGTTACGGGAAACAGCCCAAAACACTTGACACTTTATAAACCACCAAAGCACCAGCTGACGCTACTTAGATACAGTCATTCAGGAAAGGTGCATGTCACCTCATTGAGACATTGAAGCTGCCAAGGACACTTTCTGATACTCTAGAGCCTGTCCACAGCACCTAAAGCCAAAAAGCACATTTCCTACCAAAGGTTAAAACTGGACTGCTCTATCCTTAAATCACCAAAGTAGAACTTAAAAACATATTATATATTCTGATGAGCATATTTTACGTAGTGTTCAGTTACTATTACAACAGGGAATAGATAGAATTTAGGCTGTCAAAGGTCAAACTTTGACATTCCCAGCCAGGCTCCTACTTCTCCCCTCTGCTCAAGGTATTACCGTTCCCACACTTGTTTTCCATAAACAAATTAAAATCTCTGAGGGGTATTTCCCTTTCCACAAGGCGAAAATAGGTCTATACCATAATTCTGTTGGATAAGATTTAGCATTTTTGTCATCACATGAGATCATTAAAGCAGAAGTTCACCCTGTGATAATGAACAACATATTTAAAGTAAATCAACGGGCGGTTATGGCAGTGAAATCACCCATCACAGGTACTTCTTAGGCGGTGCAAAAATAAGAACCTCTTTTTAGAGGAAGGATAACAGTAAACTCAAAATACACTCTCTGCACAGCAACAGGACAGCTCTGCAAGGTTATCCCCAGCACGGTTGTCACAAATCATAAAGCTAAGCTTCCGCACAGACAGAACATTTAGCAGGCCTATGTGAGGGAAGCCAATGGCTTTAGGAAGATAAAGCTAATTAGCAGAACTCTTCTGTTTACATTCAAACAAATGAGTTAATTGATTGTTTTGTGTTCCTGACAGCTAGTACCAATATTGCAAGTATCCAATGACCTACAAAAACTGTGTTTGCATTTCACAGGTGGGATTTTCCACCTCTTGCAATTCCCAGGGAGCTAAGTTAGACAGTGCTAACTAAGAAAACAGCTCCCAAAGGGAAAAGCATGATGCTTGGCATTTAACATTCAGCTTTTCAAATTGAAGTTTTAATAAAAAATATGTAATACTTTCATTTCCCTTCCTGTTAAGACACATAGACTGTACCACCTGCAGCAAAATCTGTCAGATGGAACCAAAATAATGTTAAGATTAGAAAGGTAGATAATTGATTATATTGTGCTAAATAACCTCATGTTTTTTAAGAAGTGTAATTTCAGTTTAACCTTCTCTGTGAATTAGAAGCACCTAGAGTTATTTTAAATACTGCTTTCAATGAAACAATAAATCTTTAATATCACCCACATAAGTGATTTATAAACATAAACAGTCAACCAATCTAGGCAGCTGACATACCAGATTTTGTAAAGTAACAACAGATGGGAAAAGCATTTCTGGAGCTCAATGCTAACAGTATCCATTAATTACACCAAATTAAATGATCATAATTGCATATTCCATAACAGGATGGCTTCTTGCTTAGGATCATAGCACATAAATGTCAATAACCTCTCTCATGATGTCATTTTCAGTGAAAATTGCTATTTTTTTTTAATTTTTAATTTTTTGTTCTTATGGATACATAATAGTTGTACATATTTTGGGGGGGTACATGTGATATTTTGATACAAAGATACAGCATGTAATGATCAAATGAGGGCAACTGGGATATCCATCATCTCAAACATTTATCATTTCTTTGTGTTAGGAACATTCCAGTCCCACTCTTTTAATTATTTTGAAATATACAATACATTATTGTTAACTATAGTTGCCCTCTTGTGCTACAAAATCAAACCCATGGAGATAGAGAATAGAATGATGGTTACCAGAGGCTGGGAAGCGCAGTGGAGGGAGGGATAAAGATAGAAGGAATAAGACGACTTGCTATCTTCAGATCCAGGCCTGCCTTCCTGGCCCTCTTGTGAGGGGCGGTAACCCCCCCCTGCAGATCAGCACCTAGGACTACAGACAGCGCGCACACCTCCCAGAAGAAGGCCACCAAAGCGATCTCTCTGATGGGAGCTCAATCTCCAGTTTGCATTCAGTGAACTGCTTCCTCTCCCCATCGCACCTTTTTTCTTTTGAAGGCGAGCACACTCAAAGCAATGGCATCCACGTATCATGTTTAAGCAGCTGCACCCACTTTTGGTGTTTATGGTCATCAGATGCGCAGGTAGTAACTGATGTGAACAGAGAGATAAAGGTTGGGTCCCGCTAAAAATATCTGTGGGCTATTAAAGAAATGATTAAGTTTAATTTTTTAAATTCCCCGGCTTTTCTAAACAATCCTCTAGGGAGGACTGACACAGACAATTATATTTTAGAAATTCTAATCCTTAATTTGGTCTCTGTAGGTGATTTGCTGAGATAGGCTATATGGAATACTACAGAGAGGCCAACGCTAGAGATTCAGAATTCTGGAATTCTAAAATAGACAGGACTTTAATGATTACCTAATCCAGTAGTTCTTAACTTCTTAAGATGCATTATCACTTTGGGGAATCTGATCAAAGCTTTGGATCTTCTCCCTAGAGGGAAAAACATTTTTTGCTTTATAAGGTCAGGGGCATCTTAGATTCCTTAAAACCCATCCTTGGACACCAATCTAAGAAACCTCATTTATAGATGAAGAAATTACGGTGAAGAGAGGCTGACTGGTCCAGGGTCACACAGTTCATTAGCGACAGAGGTGCTGTGAAAACCCTGCTCTTCCCACCCCTCGTCTGCTGTCATCTGCTGTCAGACTCTATATGGACTTGTTCGTGCAGTTAATGACAAGCATCATCACACAATATCTGCAAAACCACTCCTATTAACTGGCCAAAGAATGATTACTAAGTGTATGTAATTAGAATTTATACCCACTAGTCCTTTCTCTAACCGAGTACAAAATCTTTTTCTCTGTGTTCATTCTCCTCAGCCTATTCAGGTCCATCTAAACTCACCCTGTCCTACCAACCTTCTCCCCCAGCACCACCACTTGCTCAAAACTCCCTCCTCTCTGGGTTCCTGTGACATGCACCACCCGGATTCTTCCCCTGCTCCTGCAATGGTTCACCCCTTCCCCGTTTTACATGTCATCCTCTGCCACCTTCGTTTCTCCTCTTTGTGGGGGATCTCTAAAGCTCAATCTTTTCCTACTCTCTTTTAAATCCATTCTCACTCTGTTTACAGGAATCCTTCCCAATAATGGCTTCAGTTGTTATTTCTATTGACTGAAACTCTTGTGAAAGTTGTCAGTACCAAAATGGAGTCGAGTATGTCAAACACTAACAAAATGGAGCGGGGAGGCCACGAAGGAAGGACCCTCACCCGCGTGTGCCACAAAGGACTTCCTCAACTGGAACTTTCCAGTTAAGCCACTTCTGTGAAGACCATGTCCTAGCAATAGCCAGTACCACCAATGAACAAATACCATCCCCTGCGACAAGCCCCTGTAGACAAGGGTCTTTGTTTCAACACAGCTTATCTGAATTTCTCTCTTTTGCCTTTAAAAGTTTCCTTCCTCAACCACCTTGGATGCCCCTATGGTCCACCATAACAGGCGTGTATCCCGGGTTGCCAGCCCTTGCTATTCCCTAATAAGTTCTTTGTTTTTGTGAGTGGATCTCTCTGTTGCTCAATTTAGGGTGACACCATTCTCACCCTGTTTATGGAAATCCTTCCCAATAATAGCTTCAACTGTTTCGTTTATTGAATGAAACTCCCTCCCCCAAACTTGTTTCTATTTCCACCCCATCATCTAAGTGGCACTGGTGTACCCTGTGATGTCTAGCTCTAAATTTGGCACATATATGCATAGCAAGAGTGGTATAAATGTGGATTAATTGACATTTTAGGATTCCAAAATAAAAGATATCATACAAAAAAATTTACCACCAATTCTGTGATTTTGTAAGAAGTTTTTGTCAAATGATAATTTGCTTTCTTTTTTGCAATATCCTATAACAATTAGCCTTATTCTTTTTTTCTGAGTAACTGATTTTTTAAAAAGGGGATATAGCGCCCCCTCACGGATAATAATGATAATTTTAAAAACAGCCCTTCCAACTCAATGGCGTATTCTGAAATGTGTCAATAATAAAACTAAATATTATATACTAACTACATCCAAACTATTAGTTATATAACACTATTCATGTAGATCTTTAAAAACCCATTCTAAGGGATACATTCTCAATACTTCAAAAAGAGATATTCAATAAGGCCATTTGAAGTTAACCTCAGTACTCAATTGCAAGACTTTCTTCATTAGCTCAATAAATCAAAGCACTGTGATAATGAAGCCAGAGTCTTGGATTTGCTTCTAGCATGGTCAGCAGCTTTTACTGGTTTCATAGCCACAAATTTCATACTACTCCAGGGAACCACCTTAAAAAGATCTTCCCTGAGCCACAGAGGACCCAGCCAGGGTGCCAGAGAGCAAACAACCAGTATAATTCTAACTCTCTGACTGGAAATCACCCCCAAAATGCTGGGGGGGTTAACAGTGGCTTTATATTTTTAAGTATTCTTTCATATAACGGCAACTGCTTTCTTTCTTCACAACCATGAGTTGGCTAATAAAGTCCTTTTAAATGTTAATTGAAGCCAGGTGTGGCGGTTCAGGCCTGTAATCCTAGCACATTGGGAGGCTAAAGTGGGAAGACTGATTGAGCCCAGGAGTTTGAGATTAGCCTGGGCAACAGCTAGACCTCCATCTCTACAAAAAAATGGAAAAATTAGCTGGGCATGGTAGCACGCCCCTGTGGTCCCAGCCACTAGGGAGGCTGAGGCAGGAGGATCACTTGAACTCAGGAATTTGAGGCTTCAATGAACTATGATGATACTACTGCACTTTAGCCCAGGTGACAGAGCAAGACCCTGTCTCCAAAAAAAAAAAAAAAAATGTTCATTGAGTTACTTGCTTTTAGTGATTTTTCAGTCAAACAGCTTTACTACATGTGTGAATGTGTTTGCGCGCATGCCATTCGATTCTTAAAATCTGATATTCCTCTGAATATAAGAAATTAAGATGATCTACCTCACAGTCCCCAACCTTTTTGATACCAGGGACCAGTTTCATGGAAGACAATTTTTCCACACACCGGGGATGGGGGGGGGGATGGTTTCGCGATGATTCAAGCGCGTTACATTTTTGATGCAGTCAAACCTCTCTGCTAATGATAATACGTACTTGCAGCTGCTCCCCAGTGAGCACATCACCATTCTCATAGGAGAATCCAACGCCGCTGCTGATCTAACAGGAGGCGGAGCTCATGCGGTGATGCCAGCCATGGGGAGCAGCTGTAATTACAGATGAAGTTTCACTCACTCCGTGGCTATGGCTCACCTCCTGCTGTGCAGCCCAGTTCCTAACAGGCCACATACCAGTACGGGTCTGCAGGGGTTGGGGACCCCAGATCTACATGACAAATGCTTTTCAGATTACCTTTTTGGTGAATGTTTTTTATACATGGAGCCATGGCAATCTGTACAAAATCAGGAACATAGCCCAAGTCCTAAAATATAAAAATAAATGTATTCTTTACTATAAAACACATTTAGCTAGCTCAAAGGCAATAGTGCAGACTAATCAACCTTCTAATTATTGGCAAGGCTACATTAAATATTAAGTAATTGTAACATTTGTTGTTTTATATGAACTAATTCCACGTGAATTTGAAAATATGATCAATCAATGGAAAGATCTGACATTATGTTGAGAATAAACTGCACTTTCATTATCACCAAAGTGATAATGCTTTAAAATGATTAAACAAACTATTTGTCTTTTGTGATCTATCAGCAGTTTTAATTCCCAAGTTTTATGAAAACCTAAAGTTACCAACATTATACATGCCCTGAACATTCATTATTAAAATTCTATACTAATTCTTAGGAGAAATCAATGATTTCATATTTAGTTGATAGATTATAGGGATAGAAGCAGAAAGTCAGAAGGGTACATTGTAAAAAGAGTTACCATAGGTGATGTAGTTATTTGAAAGTACCTCCTTTGTGGTCAAATTGTTGTTTAAAGCACAAACTAGATAATTAGGCTAGTTGTATTACTATGGGGACATTTTTTATTAATTCCACCAAGTAAAAGCAGCTTCTTACATAGACTAAATATTATAAGTTAATGATACAGCTATATTAAGACCTTTACATATTCTCTAACAAGCTAAATAATTTGAATAGTTCTCTTGTCTAAATGGAATTTCTGCTGGGATATTCTATGCCTTAAGCCAATTTCTAGGCATTAAATATTAAAATAAGAAAATTTAATCCATTGGAACCAACTGAAATATTTCAAAGTTATAACTAAGACATTTATTATGTACTATATATAACAACATAAGCAATTTTCCATGTTAATAAGGCCTTTCATAAATATAATTTTAATGGCTACATAAGGTTTTATTGTCTGGATCTCCATTTATTTAACTATTTCTTTATTGTTGGGTGTTTAGATCTTTCCTAAACTAAATTAGGATTTAGTGCGTTAGAAATAAGGCTACAATATCCATCTTTGTGAGCAAAGTTCTTCTGTATTAGCTGTATTTTCTTAAGATAATTCTGACTTAAAGGTGAGAAATAACTAAATGACTTACTTTTTTTTTCCTAATAATAATACCTCCTAACAATTTTAAAAATTTTTACAAGTTATTTACAAAAGCATTGTCTTATATAATTATCCCTTAAAGTATGGTTACATGGTTGTTAAATTGACTACAATTAACCTACAGGCAATTTTACTTTTGCAGCAGTTAGCAGGCACATAGTTATTTCTAAGAAACAACTAAAAATCTAATGATCCAGTTTCTCTCCATATATTAGCCGAGGAACTAGAAGGAAAGCACAAAGTGTAATTTATTTTTTATAATTTAACAATGAATTAATCAAAATTGAAAAAAATGTATAGGTGAAATCGTATTTTACCTTACACTACCCAAATAAAGAAGTTGTGGATATATGCATTTGTGGGTATGCCTTGGCAACCCTCCCTGTCTTAGTGAGTTTATTATCACTGTACTTTTATATTCAAGCATTGCCATACTAGGGTGGTCATCCCCATGTTTAATCATGCTCACTAAAAAAAAAAAAAGGAAATAATTATAGAATAACAGAAAGACAAGTAAAAAGAAAAATATCTATAGCAGTGGTAGCAGATTTCCCCAATCCCAGTGATCTCCCAAAATTATTTCCTTCAAATGACAAAGATCTCTTTGTAGAGCAAATTATACATTCCCAATTCATCAGGTGTACAGTTGTCTTTGCTATTCCAACCTCATAATTAATTCAGGCAAAAATCAATCCTGCTCCTCACAGCTTTTGGTATGATGTGTAAATATGACAGGTCAGTAGTGTCCTCAAAGGGAGAATTTGCTCTTTCCGAACCCCTAGTATTCCTCTTTTCATCATCTTAAAATAATTGGTTTTCTTCAAATTACTCCTTTATTAAAAATCTCTTGAAAAGGCAGTTGTAAAGTACAAAATAAGAGCCATAAAAGTCTAAAGAAAAAGATATTGTTTCCTCCTAAAACAGTGATGTTTAAAGGTAGGAGCTTTGTCTTGATGTGTGTGTCCCTAGTCTCTCGCACTGTACCTGATGGGCGCTTAGCATAAGTTGGCTGAAAGATGGTTTAAATGAATAGGAAACTACATTTCAAAGCAGCTCTTCATTTTAATGGTTTCTTCAACTCCTTTCTTTCACTTTTCACAAGCTCTCATGGCATACCCCAAGATTACTTACATCTCTAATTTCTTATTATGGTAGTGAACTACCATAGAATCATTTATTTTGAAACACTGCAATTTCTAAAACCTACTGTAAAGATTTTATGAAAATATTTTCCAAAGGTAGAAACATTTTTCAAGGTCAGAGACCTTGGCACAGCAGTCTTATGTAAATACATAAAATAAATGCAGGATTAAATTATTTCTTAATTACTGAGATAGACATTTACACATTTTTTCCTATATAATGCAACTACAATACCCTATTGGACAGATGGATAGCTTTTATAATCATAAAAAAGTAAATTCAGACACAATGTAATATACATATGGAAAAAACATTAAAATATACTAAGTGGAAGTACTGAAAGATAAATGGTACCGTAATTAATCACGTTAATTCTTCCGGACTTGAGCTCAGAAAGATCAACAGCAGCTACTTTGAAATGAGAAGCAACACCATCCAACGAAACTTTGTCTGACAATCTCCAAATAAGCAATTCTACAAACTGCACACAAAACAGAATCTTTTCATCAGAGTTTGCAGAGAAGGAAGAAACATCTCACTTTGGGATTTCACATTGAGATGTTTAGTAAAAAGGATTCAAGGGCAAAATTCAAACAAGGCACAACAAGTAGCTGTGTTGGCAATCGTGGGAATATTGTGGAAAGGGAGAAAAGAAAGACAAGAACAAATGGATGCCACAAAAATCAGACAAAGCCGGCTTTGTGAATGATGGATAATTCAAATGACTGCTGTAGGCTTCAGAGACAGTGTAAAATCCAAGACTGAGATGTAAACTGTGCTGCGAATTAATGTCATGTATTTTTAAATGTTTCTACGTTCAGATTCTTAAATCATATCTGCCAGTGTTTCAGTAGTCTGGAAGCAAATGGAGTGGCCCATGAAATCTGCTTTCTTCAGGAAAGGTATTTGGATAAGTTGAAGACACTGTGGAGAAATCAAAAAGGAGACGAGCTGGCTGTCAGCGTGCAGGAATGGGCAAGCAGTCCACAGCCGGGAGGTCATGGTTCAAAGATGCAGGAACAGCAGAGGTCCAGCTAGACGAGCCTCTCCCAAGGGCTGCACTGTGCCCTTGCTGAAGTCAGTGACCCCCTAGGGATGGAGCTCCAGGGCTGGAGCTCGGCTGGACTCTGCCCCACTCTTACTGTGGGGCAGAGGGTTATTGAACTCAATCAACGAAGAAATGAACAATTGAAGAATTCATTACTGCGTTAATCAGAACTTTTTTAAAAAAGTAAATAGAGATGAGAAAGTAACAGAATCATCTTCCAGTATTGCTCCGTGGTTGCTATTTACACAAGCCCTGGGTTTTTGAAAGGTAGATAACGTGTTGATTTTGGTATAACGCTGGAAATAAAAATACAGACAGACCAATAGAAGGTATCGTGGGTTCAGGAAATAGGTTGTTTTCTGGTTTGTACTCCCAAGACCTAGCACAGGGCTAAAGAAATATTAATATTTATAGACGAGTAAATGTTAAGCCAAAACAAATCAAATTATGTAGATATGCTAGAATTCCTGATGAATAAATGTGAGACCAATAAATATTCCTTGAGAATAAATCTATGTTCAATTGATAAACATTGTGTCAGGCAAGGATGAATAAAATCACCATGCAGTGCAGCCTGCTTCCCCACCCCTGGGTCAGGGGAGAGAGCCAGGAGTACTCCAGCAACTGGGGCTAGGAAGTGAATGAGGGGTGGGAGCAACCCCTGAATATAACTAGTAAACTGTGGGATGGGACTGATCCAGGAAGGGAGTTTGTGCCGGGTCCTACACCCTTTCTGAGACCTAAGTGGCTGGAGACACCCCCGCCCCGCTGCAGGGTCCTTGCCTTACTGGGGAGGCGGGGCTGCTGGGGAGGCGGGCGTGGGCCTAGGCAAAGCTCAACAGTGCACCTGGGTTCTGTAAGTCCTGTTCTGAGACCGCATGATCACTGCGGCAGGGCTTGCAAACCAGGGACAGGGTACGTCACGACCCACGCAAGACTGCTTGGACTCTGGTGTCTCCCTCCAGGGCTGCAGTAAGTCCTCGCGCCTCCCTTGCCGCCTTTCCTCTCCTGAAAGAGGAGGTGGAAAGCGTCCCGGGGCTCAGGAGGGAATGAGCGCGGGGCGCAGGCGGCCGCCGTGTTACCCGATTCCTCACTATCTCCCCAGGAGGCGCGGGCCCCCACTCTGCGGTCCCCGGCCCCGGTGGCCAGGCTCTGGGGTCCTGCGCCCCAGGCCGGGCACTGCTCCTGCCGCGCGCGCTCCTCCCGCGGCCGGGCTGCGCGACCGCGCCCAGGAAACGGGGCCCGCACGCCCCCTACTGGCCGGGCGCCACCTGCACCGCGAGCCCGGGACCGCGCCTGCCTCGAGGTCCCCAGCTCCTGCCACCATGTGCGCAAGTGATTTCAGCAACCATCACCACAGAACAGTCAGAGGGTCGCTGGTTCTGCGCCTCTCCGGTTTTTAGGCCCAACAATTTAAAGATCCTCCCCGCATTCCCCACGCTCTTCAAACTCTGCGTTTGAGAAGGGAAAATCCGACAAGATAGACATATGCGAGACCCCAAGTTCTCCCAAGCAGCCAGAGAATTGTATCTAGGCCAGGGCCCTGAAGAACCTGGTTTTCTTGTAGTTATAGGTACCATCGGAGCAAGGCCAGCTGTGGGCGTCTGCAGACCACTGTAAATATTCTTTCCCAGGTACTGAGAGGGATGCAAACGCAGTACGCTCTGGGGCTGACAACCCAGTTGATTTTTAGTTAACAAAGGGGAGCTCGTCTTCTTTGTTACACATTTTGTTTCATCAACGCACTCGTCTTTCCGTCTAGTCCCTTGGCCCCGATTCTCTTCCTGGATTGAATTTCGAGAGGCAAGAGTTTAAGTTAGAAGCAGTAAAATTTTATAATAAAAGGAAGAAAACAAACCAGGCCTTGCTTCTTTACAGGATGACTAATAAAGTTTATGGATTATCTGGGCAGTTATGTGACTAATAATAACATAGTTAACATTTATTGAGTTCTTACTACTTACCAGGAACTCTTCTAAGGATTTTATTTATAATAATAATAAAATAACCTCTTATATGATGTTTCCAATGTTTTACATTTATTAACACATTAAATAAAACAATCCTATGAGATGGATAATAAAAATTAGTATCCCCATTTTATGGTTGAAGAAACTGAGAGAGGAAAGTAAGTACCTTTCTCAAGGTCACCCAGCTACAAGTAAGTTATAAAGCCGGAATTTATAGCCAGCTGGTGGCCTCGCTCCAGTGTCCATGCTCTTAGCTATCATGTTATACTGCCAAAGTTAAAAAAAAATGATCTCATTTAATCCTCACAGCAAACCTACAGGGTGGGTACTGTCATTGCCTCCCTTTTACAAACAAGGAAATTTAGGCACAGAGAGGCTTAATACTAGTCCAGGAGCACAAAGCTAACAAGTGGTACAGGCAAGATTAGAATAAGTCTGATTCTTAACTAACCATGGGAGAGAGACCCTATTTTCCCACATTCAACCACACTTGCCTGGAAAGTGCGAGGCTTTCATAACCTTCAAATACGGAGCCCCTGGGCTTCAGACTCAGCCCCTCAGTATCCTTCGTCAGGCCTAACGCTGGCTGGACTGTCGCTTCAGGCAGCTGCTGCCCTCGTGCACGCCACTGGCAATGCCTAGAACATCAGGAGCCTTTGACAGAACTCAGAGCCAGACCCTGGTCCAGCCATTTTGCCTACGGGTGAGACAACACTCCCCCAGCTGCAAAGCATAAATTAAGCAGCAACACAGTGTGGCACAAGGTGTGCTCTCGCCTTCTTTGTGTCCAGGTGTCCAGGACACTTTGGGAGGGACAGCCAGAGGCACCAGTACCACCAAGTCCTCTTTGCCCTATTTTGGAAACAGTGTTGCTTTCTGAAGGGGGACAACGATAATTAAAGAGGGGGCGCAGAGGATGAATAGGGCCGTGACCTTATGAACAACTGGAGATATGTGAGTTTACGACATTCACTTCTTTCTCCCTACTGAGCTCAGGCCTTTTTCACATGATGGAGTGAGTTTTCCAAGGGATTTTGAGGATGATTAAGGAAAAAGACATCCTCATGAGGTGGGAGTAGCACCTAAGGAGCTCTATTTGGGTGGCACTTTGACAGGTTTGCATGGAGTGGGGGAGTCCCACACAGTGTGGGACCATCTGGAGCTATGGCAGCACAGGGGTCACCACCCAGAAGGGAAAGAGGGCAAAGGAACTTCTGGGAAAGAGAGGGGATCAGAGAGGGGGTTTCCATATTTAAGTGATGTCCCTCTGCAGCCCAGAGAGGCGTCTAAGGATCAGATACCTCCAAACGGCAGTAGCTGAGTGGGGTCTTTATAGCTACAATGTTTATCTTCTCTATGGCTAGCAGATGTTGGATGCAGTTGCTCAGGTTATGCAAAGCAGGCAGGTTCTAAATAACTAAAAATCTGCTTATTTGGACTGCGTTTAAAACAATCAGGTGTGTAAATATTTGACTTTAGATTGGCAGGCTTTTGAGCTAATGAGTCCCAACCTGCTGTTAAACAATCAACAAGCCCAATATACAGAGGCCATTATTGGGTCATTTATATAATACCGTAGCTACCAGGCTGGAAGTACCTCCAAACACACAGAGAATCCACGACTCCACCAGGCAGACTGATGCCCAAGTCCCTGTGCCTGCACACACCCAGGTTCTGAGTTTGAGGTTTTGGTCTGAGGATGCATTTTGTTTTTTTTTTTTTTTTTTTTT
>NW_012147819.1:2428970-2469369 GCF_000956105.1 Propithecus coquereli | reverse complement strand
GCCTCGGCCTCCCAGAGAGCTAGGACTATAGGCGTGAGCCACCGCGCCCGGCCTGAGGATGCATTTTGGATGGTGATAACTGACACTAGAAATAATACTTATATCACCATCCCTTCATCAGCACAAAAGCAGAGAAACCTAACATACAGACAAGAATTTACACACATATAAAAGGAATGGGTGGGGGAATATTTAATCTACAAGAATATATGTTGCAATTTGAGCGACAGGTATGTATCCACACAAGAGTGCCTGTTGTTCCCTAGTAGTAAAATAACTTCACCAGCAGGTGGCTCTATGACATTAACTATTAGAGAAGGTTGATCGCTTCCAAGTAGGGTTTTTAAAAGAGTATTGTATTCTATGTTCTTTGTAACCTGATCACTAGCTCTAAAAAGCCCATTATAATTATAGATATCTATAATGGCATATGCTGTATAAAATTCATCTAAAATGTAATCCATCAGATTCCTCCAAGCATCTCAAGAAATTCAGCACTAGATTAATATCACAGAAAGTACAAATTAACAAAATCTCATTACTAGATAGCCTACCCACTTCTGGCACCATAGAACATGAAATAAATGAAGGGACTATCAATCATTCTGTATTATCAGACATATTATCCAACATCAAAGGTTTGGTATATATGAGGGCTATCTGGAAAGTATCCAGCCATTGTCAATATTAATACAATAAGAACATATTAAGTGGCTGGATACTTTCTGGACAGCCCTTAAATACACAAATAGATGAAATATTGTTTATTATTCTTTAATATGAAAGCATTCCAAGGCACATATAAATAATTAAATCACATCCAAGGGATTTCATTTGGAGATCTGAAAGTCTTTGGCATGTCTGTAGACAGAGAGCCAGGAGGCACGGACAGAGCCGTTCTTTCCTTCTCTATCTGTCCTTAGTTCTTAAATTCAGGTTCGAGTTCTGTCCTCAGGCTCTTTTATTTCCACACAATATGCTCTCCTTGTAAACTCTCTTTGCTTCCCATTAACTCACCATGACCAGTTCTCTCTCCCAAAGCTCTATCTCTAGCATTCCCACGCCATCACCTCTTAGAGGTCTCACTACCACCCAAACTTAAAATTTTGGAAATTGGACACATCATTTTCTCTCTCCAGCAAACCAGTTCCTCCTCTCATTGTTCTATTTCTGTGAATGGGCCCCCATCTTTCCCATTCCTCAGAGTTGTCATCTTTGACTCTTTCCTCCCTTCTCCTACCTCCAAATTCAGTCTTACTCTAAGTCCTGTCTATTCTGTCTGTAAAGTGCTTGAATCTCTTCAAACTATTTCTTGGACACCTACTGTAACGGACAATGGCTTCTGTGGTGTGTTCAGGTGCTGGGCCCTTGGTGCCCGTCTACTTTTCATTCTTTTGCCAGCGCTGAAGCAATACTCATAAATGAAGCAATACATATCAAAAGATTGAATCACCCAAACTTTAGTTTTTAACTTAAATAAAAGAAACTACTACAGCTGGGTTTTAATTCTTTTTTGCAAAAAGAAATGATTTTAGCATGCCTTCAGTATTAAATACTATAACAAAGAGTAACGATACAAGATTTGAAATTGCCGAATGGAAATCGGGCCTCCTTATGAAAAGCAGGGTGGTTACTCTCCAGCACTGTGTAAGGCGGTGGTTCTCTCACTTTACTGTGTTAGTAATCATCTGGGCAAGATTGTTAAAATGCAGATTCCTGGGGTCCATTCCCAGATACTCTGATTCAGTAGATCTGGAAAGGCTAAAGAATCAGCATTTTTAAACAAAATAAAACAGAATAATATAAGGAGCATTTTAAGAAATAGTCATATATTCATAGAAGAAATTCTAAGTACTTAATATAGAAATGAAAGACTGTCCTTACATGGTTAAGTTGCTTTATACAACCACTCTTAAATTAGTCACCAATTTGTATTTGATCCTATAATTCTCTCTCAATTTCCTAAAATAGAGTTGCCTAAAATTCTTTCTGTAGATGCTTATATCTTTGGTTTCTGGTTTTTCCTCAAGTTTAAATTTCAGTCTTGGTAAAAGTAACACCTTAGGCCAAATCAGTCATTCCCACCTTACTTCATGTGTGTCCATCAGATTCTGTTGCTGGGAGATCAGGAAGCAGAGCAGGTTTCTAGGATGGAGAAAGAAGGGACCACAACAAGCCCAAGCCAGGCCAGGCTGAGTTGCTCGGATCCATTTCCCCACTGTAGACAGAGGCTTTGGCAGTCTGAGGCCCAGCTGCAAATTCTAGTTGAGGAGTAGAGTGGGCTGGGTGACCTAAGACCCTGCCATAGTGTTCCAAGTGCTGTGACCACTCGTGGCCTACATGCTGGCTTGGGGCATGGCTGAGTGCACTGAACTAACGCATGGGACCAACAAGACGGGCAAATCTAAGGAAAGGGGCAGGTGAATGTCACTTGGCTTTCTCTATGATACACTCCAGCCCTAGTTCTGTGTGTTCTAGACAATTTTCTAGGGTTAGTGTAAGTGCCTGACAGAGCTGCAAATCACAATGCTATAAACCCCCTCGTTTTCCCATCTTCTAGGATTTTATTTAACTTTGTTAAGGTTGTACTGTTTGGTTAGGGTCGACCTGTCTCAGGCAAGCAGGAGTGGCTCGGAGCCTGTGTGTAGCCTTCTCTCTTATACTTCATAGCGAAAATCAGGAGAAGCAGTGACCAGTGGCTTTTGGAAATTCTTCTGGGACTTGTCCAGCCTATTTTATGGACATCAGTCAAACTTGGGGTTGTCTTACAATGTTATATAATTTTGCTTTTGAAAAAGTCACAGTGAATCCTGATGTCACTCAAATCAAGTCACAAGAGAATAGCTTTTTTGTTTGTTTGTTTTTGAGACAGAGTCTCACTTTGTCGCCGGGCTACTAGAGTGCAGTCATCGTAGCTCATTGCAACCTCAGACTCTTGGGCTCAAGTGATCTTCCTGCCTCAGCCTCCTGAGTAGTTGGAACTACAAGCCCACACCACCATGTCCAGCTAATTTTTTCTATTTTTAGTAGAGATAGGATCTCACTCTTGCTCCGGCTGTCTCAACCTCCTGAGCTCAAGCGATCCTCTCACCTCCCAGAGTGCTAGGATTACAGTCACAGGAGAATCGCTGTGGTTCCTCCGTGGGTGCTCTCCACCGGCTTTGTCATTGACACACGCTGTGGTATCTGGTTGCCTTACTACATCTGTAGACAGATTTTGCTCCAAGACAGATGTGTTTGAGACTGACGTCATTTGTCTTGTCTTTTTTGGACTGATCTTGTAAACTACTTAATGCATTTTCTCTGCCTCAAACTGCATTTTCATATTTTATTTTAGTGTTTCGGTAACGTTTAGTAGTTATCAATATTTTAGTAAACTATGTTTTATTCATTTGACAACTATTTATTGAGTGTGCTGTTTTAAGAGCTATAGATAGCAGCAGATAAAAATCATTGCCTTTATAGGGCTTATATAAAATTTATTTTAATTAATGTATTATGACATGATTACAGTGTTTTGAAATTTTATGGGATTGTGATACCTCAATCCAATTTAGAATAAATGGTTATGTTATATGGGGCATTTTTTTTTTTGAGAAGCTTAAATACAAAGCTGAGAAGTTGTATTTAATTGGATAGGAAATAGGGGAGTCCTTGGAAGTTTTTGGTGAGGGGAATGACATCACTTGCAAGCTCCATGACAGTCACACGTAGATGGCCTTTGTGGTGTTTTCTGGCTAACTTTCACAGGGTTCCTCTCTTAGTAAACTTTCTTCTCACTCTGTCACTTACCTAGGCTTGTCAAATCTCTGACAGCCCCAATTCAAAAAAATCGATATTTTAGCTTCAAGCTACCCACCCTCCAGATATACGGAGCCTGCAGAGGGCAGTGGTGACCCAGCCACGAGCTTTGTAACTGGCCTCACCACAAACCCAGCAAATGTTGCCTTACCACAGGGCACTGTTCTGACCCCGTATCTAAAACAGCATTCCCTCTAGTCTCTCATTCTCTTAACCCTTCCTTACTTTTGTTCTCAGCCCTCATCACCAAATGTTATTATGTGATATTTTGCTTATTGCTTCCTTCTCTCCAGTAGAATGTAAACTTGGCAGCAGGAACTTTGTTTTGTTCGTTGTATTGAACAGGGCCTGGCAAATCGTACATGCTCAATGTATATTTATTGAATGAATGACCACTTTGGTCTGAGCATTCAGCAGATGAACACCATGGGGCAGTGTGCAGTTACCTGGAAACCAAATTTTGGGGTGCATATTTGAGTAAGTGTTATTTTAGGTACTTTCCTAGAATAATTCCATATAGTTTCTGGGTCAGAGCTAGAAATAGCTTACCATATCAGGAAGATACAAGGATTGTAATGAAGAGGCCTTCCATACTCATAATGAGATGATGTAGTATTAAATATCAATGAAGTACTAATGGCAAAATTAACCTAATAAAGCTATTGGGTGAGATCCACAGAAACTATTGATGTGTGGATTATGGATAGTTTTTTGACCCAGGGGGATGCATGATTAAGCAATTGGTTTCCTGGATCTCGGTAAACAGAATTTCCTCTGTGCTGTTCATAAAAAATGAAACATACTGTTCTAAATTTTGACTTATCTTTGTTTCTTTATAGATGAGCTTGTCCCGGTTAGCCCTGAAGGCAGGCTGTTCTTCAGTTACATACAGCCACGTTGGTTATCAACCAAACAGTGTGGTTTACTCTCTAGTCTTTCTTGCAAAACACTGAGTAAATATTTGGGCTTTTGACTTATCTGGTTTTGCAAATCATATCTCTGTTTACCAACTGGAGGTCACTGTTCTACCACTCAAGGTAAAGCATACACAGCAATCTACCCCTGAAGAAGGCTGAAATTTATCACCTTTCATGGATGAAGCAAAGTCCTTCAAAATGGCCACTAAAAGTTAGCCTTTGTACACAGCATATTCTATATGGATTTAAGTTTGAAAGGACAATAGTGCAATCACACTAAGATAATAAACTAACCCAAGTAGTTAAAATTTAAAACAAAGATCCAAATCTTATAAATGTATTAAATCTTTTGTTTGCCCTCATTCAAGTTTGCAGGTCAAAGCACATGTGGGCATTAAGCAAGATAAGATGAATTGAATTGCTTGGATGATCTGATAACATTTTCCATTCTCCCTACTTTCGCTCCTTCTTTAGAAATATATAATTCTTTTCTCCAAAGATAGTTTATATGACAAAATAACCAGAGTTTTCCTCAAAGAAGGGGCTGTCCCCTTTCACCATAGGCTGGTATCTCTGCTCAGAGGCTTAAAAGGTTCCTTCTTTCCAGAGCTCAATCTTGTGAATATAAATAACTTGGCCCCTTTGTGTTTTTGTTTAAACCTCACTCATTTGCTCTTGTAAATATTTTGCTGATCACATTTAGAAGTGAAAATTCTTACACAGACTGAGATCTCAAATTGTAGATTACTTAAAGACAGAAACAAACAGATAAACCAAGGACTCAGTAACAGAGACCAATCTGGCACAGCAAAATACTTAAATCTAACTTCTCTATTACTATTTGTCTCAATCCAGCGCCCCTCAGAGCATTCCTTGATCTCAAACTCGTATCAAAAATGGCTGATTTCTGGCCATTTGGGGCTCTGTATATAATTCCCAATGAGATAATCCTTCTTTCTCTAGGCACCCACTTGTTTAATTTCCTAACTCCCAACCACAGCACTTTTTGGACACCCCTTCCCCTAGCCCAGGTCCCCCAACTGATACCCTAAAGGAGCTTTATGAAGTTAGGAAGCTCAAAACCCAACCTGTGGCTGCTGCCCTCCCCGCAGTGAAGGAGTCTGTTTTGCTACGTCCCATGTTGTTTTCCTGATTTTGATTTACATAATGAAACTAAAAGTACATTGTTCACA
The DNA here is from genome assembly GCF_000956105.1 of Propithecus coquereli. Taxonomy (NCBI): domain Eukaryota; kingdom Metazoa; phylum Chordata; class Mammalia; order Primates; family Indriidae; genus Propithecus; species Propithecus coquereli. The sequence continues at coordinate 2,463,458 of NW_012147819.1, read as the reverse complement.
GACTACCAAAAAAAATTTCATTTTCACTTTCCCTGAGCTATTTTTATATACAAAGCAAACATCCTAACAGACAACTCTGTCTCCCTCAATGGGATATTTTTACTATTAGGTTGGACTGGTTTTCCAACAGGTCATTTTCTTTCTGCCAAGTTTGAGGAAATTCAATTCTGAGGAGTCAGACTATAAATTTAACTTAGGTCTAGAAATGGTTTACTTATTAGAAAAAAATAGACATATCACTGTCAGTATTGATTTGAGTTTCTTTAGACTCAATGGATGTATCTTCCCTTAACCTGATGAGGGAATTCAATTCATCAAGTCCTATTGAACTTGAACAGTGTGGTCAGCATTAAAAAACTGCTTCCATCCAGAACTGGAAAGAAGCCAAGTGTGGTGGCATGTGCTGTAGTCAAGGTTACTCAGGAGGCTGAGGCGAGAAGATCACTTGAGCCCAAGAGTTCAGTGAGGCCAGCCTGGGCAATGTAGAGAGACTCTATCTCCTAAAAAAAAAAAAAAAATAGACCCCAGACACAAGCTAATCATAAAGCAATAAAAATCTAGATTTGAGTAAGACTTTAAATGATCCTACAACCAATCTTGTTTCTCACCCACAGAAGAAGATAGAAAGATAGATAGATGTAAATTTATGTTCAAATAATCATGCACACACACGCATAGATACATATATATGCATACACATATTTCACATATTTTAAAAATCCATTCTATCAGTAACTTTGATTTTCATAACACCTTGTATCTGTGTATCGCTTTAAATTATGAAGCTCTTCATGAATATGTTAAAATTCATGGTTAAGAGCATAGGCATTGGGTCATGTGGGTTTGACTTCCTGTTCTGGCACCGTGACCTTGAATATGTTACATAATTTCTCTAAGACTCTCTTCATTTATAAGGCGCAAATAACCATATCTACCTCCTAGGCTTCTTGTGAGGATCAAAAGAGAGAATATATAAAACAACAACTAAACTACAGCATGATATCTAGCATAAAGGAGATGCTCAAAACTGGTGGTTCTGTCTATTATTCTTTCAGGACTGTATCATTTGTCACCAGGTTATGAAATCTTCTTCATTTATGAATTAATTCTACACAATCAAATTCAAATTCAGCAATAATTTTGGAGCCAAGATGAACAAAACAGATAAGAGGCTCACAGAATGAATTATCAATATACATGAAAGACCGTTAGTACTAGATGTGATATTTTCAAATCAGAACACAAAACAGTTGGATGATAGGTAAGTTAAGAAATTATTATTTCAATAAACAAGCACATTGACTCCTGAATTAAATTAAATGATTATTTTGGCTTAAATACTACCAATGCTATTTTCTCAAAAAACAAACCTGAAAGTATAGGAAATGCGATTTAAGAAATATTCTTCTTTCCTGGAACTCATTAATCATTTATCATTTATCAAAGAAAAAATTGGCCCAAACATGGAACAAGTAGTTAAAATGTAATAAACCTGGCTGGGCACAGTGGCCCATGCCTGTAATCCCAGCACTTTGAGAAGCTGAGGTGGGAGGATCACTTGAGGCCAGGAGTTCGAGACCAGCCTGGGCAACATTGTGAGACCCTTTCTCTAAAAAAATGAGAAAAATTAGCCCTACATGGTGGTGCATGTCTGTAGTCCCAGCTAACTGGAAGGTTAAGGCAGGAGGATCTCTTGAGCCCAGTAGTTTGAGCCTGCAGTGAGCTATGATGGAATCACTGCACTCCAGCCTTGGTGACAGAACAAAACCCTATCTCGAAAAAAAGAAAAAAAGAAAAAAGAAAATTTAATATACCTAAGTGGTATGAAATTGAATGCAGGGCCAACATAGGCCACTAAATCACTGTTGGCCATTTTTTTTCTCAGAAAGCATCTTGTCTAATATGATTTAAATTTAATACTTGAGATTGTGGTAAAAGCAAATTCTTTTCTCTAAAATTGTGATAACGCATCTCAGATTCTAATACAAGTCAGTAAAAAGCCAGGAATACAAGTAAATGTGATAAGGTAGAATTTCTAATTTCCTCGATTTAAGTGTTTATCAACCTTGTGAATATTATACATATTGATACATCTAATGAAACTTTATGAAGTTAAAGAGCCCAAAACCCAACCTGTGACTGCATGAATTGTTACCTCAAATTCAACAAATCATTATTTTTTGGTCTTCAGCAAAAAGAACCACAAAGAATCACTCAGTCTTTGTTTGGACACTCTTACTGATAGAAAATACACCTTTTCAAAAGGCATGCAGTCTATTTGCATTATCCTTTGATCTTTGCTTGGTGGAATTAATTTGAATGGAATTTCCTAAACTAGACAATCTAGTGCTTTCTTCTCTGTAAAGCATTACAGAATCAGACTGCAGTTACAGTCTGATCATTGCAAGAGATTATTGACGAGGACTTTCCATAGATGGAACAACAAAGCTCGTTCCCCATGAACCAAATCTACCAATAATGGTCCCTCTTACAATTCTACTAAATGAGTTTCCTATTTATACAAATTTTATACCAAATACATTTGGTAATTTAGAAGCCTATGAACATTTGCTTAACACTTTCTGTGAATCAGGTAATGTGCTCAATACATTATCCCACTGAATCCTGGTAGCAGTCCTATTAAGGAGGTACTATGTTATAACTATTAGCTGTTTTCCCAACATGGATAATGAAACTCAGAGAGGTTAAGTAGCTAGTACTGAGTCACACAGCTACTAAGTTGTAGAGATGGGATTCAAACCCAGGCAGATGGACTCCAGAGCTCTTAAGAACTATTTATGTATATGTTCTCCAGTTGAGCTATACTCTCCTTAAAGGCAAAGGCGGTGTCCTATTCACCTTTTATAGTCAAATCAAAAAATAATCAAGAAGCAATTATTAGGACACCAAATAAATCACTGTGAGTGATCAATAATTACATATTTTAATTATACATATTTTAGTAGATAATATGTACATATATTCAAAATTCTTAAGATACAGAGTATACAGAGAAAATGAACCCTTTTTCCCAACCTTATTTTTCAGCCACTCACCCCATACCTCTCCACAGAAGCAACTGATTCAATTCAAGCCATCAAATAGTTATTGAGTGTTAAATATTGCTATGCTAGTGTTATAGCCATAGAAATCAGTTTACGATCTAAAGAGGTGAATATGGCATGTATACATATAATACAAAGCTGCTATAAAAGCTACAAAAGAAGTAGAGCTGTTTGAAAAGAATACTAACACTTTGATGTTTAATTCAACTAACTTGATTAACAACTGATTAGCTGAGTAGATAAGGTGGAGGAAAAAGATTGATCACGAGACCCTTAATTGACTGGTGGTGCGGTGATGTGATTGGCAATAACTGATAAGGAGGAGAGGGAAGAAAAGACAACAAATCTGGCTTTGGTATATTCACTTTGTTATAACAATTATTGATTATTTACGGAACATGAACATTTATCTTTGTTTTCAAGTCAAGCATAAATATTCCTTTGTAAAGACTTGGAATCAAACATTAAAGATTATTTCTTTCAAATTGGATGGATTTCTCCCACTAATATGTGTCATCAAAATTTGCAGTAGGCTTGGTTTCAGAGAAGGAAGTGAGGGGTAACCAAAAGTAGGGCCATCGATAATGGCGTAACGCACAGCTGGGGGCTGTCAGTAGGAGGTGATGATAGGCATGTTTTCCCAATACCCAAGGAAGCTGTAGGGGCGGGACAAAGATGATGCCCTTCTGGTCCCCATGTCTCATTTTGTCCCTTTTCCTTCAGCTTGGCTTCTACTATAGTCTGATACCAGGGAGGTGGATTTTCCTAGGCCCTGTGTCTTATACCCAGGCTTTCCTCTAGGTAACTGGACGGAACTGCAGGAAAAACAAAGTGAGCTCCTAGCTCCCTTCTCCTCTGTGGCAGATGGGGTGCTAAGCCAGACAAAGGGAAGAGTTGTGCCCCAAAGCTCACTGAGAACTGACAGCCTATGACAATGGCCAACACAGAGGGGCAGGAATGTATTTCCAGTGTTGATCGTTCCTGGGAATATTGAGGAAGGCAAAAGTCTCCTCCTGCCATAGCCACAGGTTAAAAATAATTATGTTACCTCATCCCTGGGCTAAGAAAGTTCTTTCGGTAATTTAGGGGCTGGCAGCAGACCCCATTGTAAAGATGGGCCAGGTTTGCTGTGGTCGAGGTCAGATCTCTGTGTTTGCTCTCTCAGCCTTGTCCTGGAAGAAGTTGCAACACAGCCTTCCCGGCTGCGCTCCCTCCTCACAGCAATGGCTAATGCTTCACTAGCCTTTGGAGATGATTTTAGGTCAGAAGAAAAAAGTTGAACTGGGCCAAAAAGGAGGAGCGAAAACCTGTGTGCAAAATCTGGGAAACTGTGCGTAGGTTGGGGGTCAGGATGAGGAAAAAGGGACAGGAAAGATGTCTCCACCCTTCTGGTAAGGAAGTCTCGTGACAAGCTCCAGCCACTAGCAGTCCCGGCCGTCCCAGGAGCTTACATAAAGGGACAATTGGAGCCTGGGAGGCCACAGTGCTGACTACGAGGCTCGGCGCACCGGGCACCCTAGGCATCATGAGTTGGTCCTTGCACCCCCGGAGTTTAATCCTCAACTTCTACGCTCTTTTATTACTCTCTTCAACATGCCTGGCAGTAAGTGCGCTGATCACAAAACATATTGTTTTAAATGGAAAACTGGAAAATAAGAAAGTAGTTGATAAACAAGTGAAATTTCTGTATTTTTCTCCTTTAGTATGTTGCTACCAGAGACAACTGCTGCATCTTAGATGAACGATTTGTAAGTAGCTTTTATATTTCTCATTTCATGTTGGAGCTGGAGAGGGGCAGAGGAGTAGAAGCAGTTCTCTTACAAATATCATTCGACACTTGCAACCTTTTAAAAACAGAGTTGTGGGTTTTATCTATTTTTATTAACAGGTAGATTTTAAGTGTAGCATTTATCAACATTTTAATTCACTTCAATGTTATACTTTCAGGGTAGTTTTTGCCCAACTACCTGTGGCATTGCAGATTTCCTCTCTACTTACCAAACCAAAGTAGATAAGGACCTACAGACTTTGGAAGACATCTTAAATCAAGCTGAAAACAGCACAGCAGAAGCCAAAGAATTGATCAAAGCACTCCAAGTCAGCTATAATCCTAATGAACCAACAAAACCAAGTGAGAAACTAAACACTACTGACTGAGAAAATCATCTGTGAAGTTCTTTTGCTGTTGTTTTAGTTTGATTAAGTATTTTTTGCTTAAATATTATTTGTTTAAGTATTTTTATGTCTCTGATCCATATTATAGATACGGTAGAGAGTGCTACTCTGAATTCCAAGAAAATGCTAGAAGAAATTATGAAATATGAAACATTGATTTTATCACATGACTCAAGTATTCGGTAAGCATTTTTGTTTTAATTTGCTCTGCAAGACTGATTTAGTTTTTATTTAATATTCCATACTTAGGTGAAAGTGACCTTTTAGTGGTTTTCTAAAATTCCATTTATAAAATCCAAGATGTCTTCAAATGCTATTATGACCATATTTATCTAAATGTTTTCTCCCCACTCCCGAATTGTCTTACACCATAAAATCAAACTCATTGGAAGTTGAATGTTGAAAGTAAAATTCTTTTTATAAAAATGTTACCAAATTCGTGGTAAGAAATTAGCAAGCAGGGGCATAGGAAGGATTTTGGCTACTAAAGTAAATTATATCAAAGGTGGAGCAGAAAAAACATGTTTTAAGAGACTAAGTTTACCAAATATTGTAAAGCTACCCATTGATAATGGCAGATTGAACTTGCGTATTCTCCCCCTTTCATTTGGAAGTGAAACATCTCTGTTAATAGCTTCCTAGGGACGCATAAACTTTCAGAATATGAGGTCTCAGATGCAGTTTTAGCTTCTTCTCCAATTTTTTTTCTAAATTGTTTTCAAAGAAGCATGAGAAATTGAGATAAACGGCTAGGGAGAAGTGGCCCAGGAGGGATTTCTCCTCTTTTTGGTATCAGAGGACCATTGTTATTATTGTTATAACTATTATTATCATAATAATTTGCATTGTTATTGCGCATCATTGAAGTTGAGGGAGACCGTTGTGCAGAGATTGTTTAAGACAAAGTGGGAAATTAAAGGGTTCAGATAGCCTTCTTTACATCAAAGAAAGACACAACAGTTTATGCATTGTAGAAAGTTTTCTATCATTTCTGAATATTTACAAGCAACCCCGTGGGAAACTACAAAAGCATGGTTTTTACTTCCCTCAACCCTACTGTGAAGTTATATACCTAGCAACATTAAAGAAAAAAGGGAAAGTGTCTGTGGTTTCGTTTTGTGTATGCTAACGTCCCAGATATTTTTCTGTAAGTTAGACATTGAAGCCCATAAATAGATCCTTAACAGATCCACAAGTGAAAAGGAATAGTGCTTTGCCACATGTGACCTACTAAACAGGGCCTTTCCTGCTTCTTGTCATCAGGAGGTGTTCCTACTAACCAGGTTCATCACTCATATAGCTTGTTATCCGCTGCCCCTTATGTATAAGGTCAAAATCAAAATGACCACTTTACCATGTGTATTGACAAGGGCTTTGTTATATGCGTTCAGAGTTGAGGCTATAGTCCCCATTCTAGGTGAAAAGATTCAGGTCAAAATTATATTCCTGTTTTGACTGATTTTTTTTGTTTTTCAAAAAGCTTAGAATTCTAATTTATCTCAATTCAATAACAAAATTTTAGAAATTTTCCAAGAATTGAGTAATTTATCAGAAATAGTTCTTGAGAAAATAAGGTAATTTTTTTTAAAAGTAAATACTTATTTTCTCTTAAAATAAGTAATTAAAATAAAATAAAATTTTTAATTTTATTTTTTAAAATAAAAAATTACTTTCCTGAAAGGACTATTTGTATTTTGTTATCTTATTGACCCATTTGTAGGTATTTACAGGAAATATATAATACAAATAATCAGAAGATCATGAACCTGAGACAGAAGGTAGCCCAGCTTGAAGAAAAGTGCCAGGAACCTTGCAAAGACACAGTACAAATACACGACATAACTGGAAAAGGTAAGTGAGGAGGTTCATATTGGGATCATGTACATCAAAGAAAATATGCAAAGTAAAGGAGATTGTATGTATCAGAATGTATAGGAACAAATTGAAAAGTGTCTAGCCATTGAGTCTAAGCATTCACTTGCCCACACTTTTCCTGAATAGCGAAAAATAGTTTGAAAGGAATGATTATATGAGAAGTAAGAAAATATTTCTTGGGAAATGAATAGCTTTCTACAAGTTAAAAGCTCATTTTCAAGGCTATCACAGTCTTACCTGGATTTCAAAGCACAGTAAAATTGCTTCTCCTTCTTCAGATTGCCAAGACATTGCCAATAAGGGAGCCAAAGTGAGTGGGCTTTACTTTGTCAAACCTCTAAAAGCTAAGCAGCAGTTCTTAGTCTACTGTGAAATCGATGGATCTGGAAATGGATGGACTGTGCTTCAGAAGGTAATTTTTTCCTCACTATATGTATTTAGTAAGCGCCTACACTGTTTCTGCCATGTGCCAGATATTTTTCTAAGCACCTTGTGAACATTAACTCATTTAACGCTCACTATATCCCTGTGGGGTAGATAGTGTTATTACCGTTGTTTACAATAGAGGAAACTGAGGTACAAGAGGTTAAGTAACTTGCCCCTGATCACATAACTAATATGTAATGGAGTCAGGATTCAAACCCAGGCAGTCTGGTTTCAGAATCTGTGCTTTGACTTTGCACTGTGCTGGCACTGCGGTTGCGGATTCATGATAGAACATAATCATCATACCATAGTGACAAAGAGCAAGAAGGGACCTCTTCCGTCAGGTAGATCAAGAGCTAAGGCCAGCTGTCACAACATGATGAAGCCCCCCTAGAGGATGCAGGTGGGCTGCTCCGAGACAAGGGCCCTTTGTTGCCTCTTCCAGCTGCTGACAGCCACTGCAGACCCCAGGTTCCTTTACCTTCTGTTTACCTCCTGCCACTGGGACAACTGCTCCTGCAGAGGGCGCTCAGAGGGCGGGAATGACAGAAGCATTGGTTGGCAGATGCAGATTGAGCAATACTGTGACCATTCTACCATCAGTAATATCAAGTAATATCAAGCTTGAGTTCTGAAGTCTGCTACGTGTCTTTTAAATACTAATTTACCATGTGCCAGGCACTCTTTTAGATATTTCTCTTATATTCACTCATGTAATCCTCACAGCAACCCTATGAAGTAAGCATCATTTCTCCTGTTTGATAGATGAGGAAACTGAACTAACTTGGCCAAGGCACTTAGTTGGTAGTTGATAGAATCATCTTTCCATATTTTTAACAAGATATCGATAACATTTTCTTTACATGTGTTGATAATCCTTTCTCTCCTTTTGCCCATGCAATCGTGTAATTAGAGACTTGACGGCAGTCTAGATTTCAAGAAAAACTGGATTCAATATAAAGAAGGGTTTGGACACCTGTCTCCTACTGGCACCACAGAGTTCTGGCTCGGAAATGAGAAGATTCATTTGATAAGCACACAGTCTGCAATCCCATATGTATTAAGAGTGGAACTGGAAGACTGGAATGGAAGAACCAGGTACTCTTTAGAAAGGACTTCTAACTTTTTATTGTAGAGATTGTCTGGCATGTGTACTTTCCAACTATCAATAGAACAATGGCAAAGACAGCCTGACAGAGACAAAATGCATATCCAGCCATTTTCCCCAGGAGTTAATTTGGTTCTTGGGCAGTCCAGAAAGGCAGGTCCTGTTTAGGATTGATCTGAGTGTTTTGGTACAATCTCCTTAACCTGGAACCGTTCAGAATAATAGCTAATTAATGAGCTTTTAATATGTACCATAAATTGAGTATGAAATTATAATTTAATCTAATCCAAATTACTATTTCACCAGGCAGGTACTATTATTAATCCTATTTTACAGATTAATGTGCCCAAAGGCACATTGTTAGTAAATGGTAGAGGTAGGATTTGAACTCAAGTAGTTTGACTCTGGAGCCTGCACTCTTAACAACTACCCTGTTGAAAAGCAAAATCAGCCTTTTTAGATTTCCCAGTGTTTTAATGACCATTTATTGTGTCAAATCATGGGCTACCCTAAAATTAAATCAGTCAGCTCCTTTGGTGACCTAGAGCCTTCTCTATCTCAGAGATATGAGGGTGTTTTGAGCCTTGTATGCCTAATTAAAATGTAGAAAAAAATCCAACCCTCTTGTTATGTTTTGGGAATAATGAGATATATTGTCTCCAAACACATGAGTTTTTCATTTGTTTGTGTGTCTGTTAACCCAGAAAGTACCACAGTCAGTAGAACTTCTCCTAGGAGAGTGTCACCCATTTCCCAAGTACTGGACATTAGGGAAGAAGCTAAGTACTTTCTGGAAATCTCTGTTCATTCATCAAGGCCCATTCTTCCCTTTACACCATAGAATTATGGTCCTCTTTCCCAATTTCTTCTAGGAGAGAATCTCTCTGAGTCCCACAGCACATGTGCTGTGGGCTACACAGGGACCACTTTGTTTCTTTGTTGCTCTCAGAGAAGCCCTCCTTCCCTCCACTATCATGCTGCCTTGGGGGGGAAAAACCCTTTAGCACCTCACCCTTCAGGTGATATGAGTGGCTAACGGAGCTGTGACTCCTTCAAGTTTGGTGCCTTAATTAAGGGTCACTCACTGTCAGATAACGACTGTGATCTGTGATAACGTGTGCAATGCCAAACATTTTTTAAAAAGTTGAAAATGTGAAATTAGTCCAATTCATCCACACGTCTTGATTTGATTTTAGGATGAAAAAAAAGCAAATGACATTCAAATGGGTGAGGTTATTGTTCTCACTGGGATGTCTTGAAGGCTTCTGAACTCACCCTGGGTGGTATTGATGAGCTCTTGACTGCTTCACACATCCATTGCCTCTTGCCAGATTTGCAGAAAACTTTACTCAATGAGCACGTTTTAGTCTTAAGAAGCAAAGTGAAAAATTTGAAGCAACTGTCCTATGAAAGAGGGAACTTCTGAGATCCCCGAGGAGGCTCAGGATATGATGTCTCTATTCCTCTCTTCACAGTCATGCAGACTATGCCATGTTCAAGGTGGCACCTGAAGCTGACAAGTACCGCTTGACATATGCCTACTTCATTGGTGGAGAAGCTGGAGATGCCTTTGATGGCTATGATTTTGGTGATGATCCTAGTGACAAATTTTTCACATCCCACAATGGCATGCAGTTCAGTACCTGGGACAATGACAATGATAAGTTTGAAGGCAACTGTGCTGAACAGGATGGATCTGGTTGGTGGATGAACAAGTGTCACGCTGGCCACCTCAATGGAATTTATTACCAAGGTATGTCTTTCTTTCTTAGATTCCAATTAATATATAGCATATACTACTTTTATAAAAGGTAATAAATAAATATAAAGAAATGATAAATAATTAGTGAAGATAGTAGAGTGGGGCTTTTATCATATGGTTCTTCATTTTAAATTGGAATTGGATAATACCAAGCTTATGCCTAAAATTGGCCCTTCTACAAGAAATTCACCTGCTGCAAAATATCCAGTGGTCTTCCTTGTAAGCAAAACTATCACCATCATAGCTGGCACTTTGGGCTATGGTATCTGCTTTAGACATACCATATATCTGATCTGGATAGACTAACATTACCATAGTGATGCTTGTTAACACATGAGCCTGACTCAGCTTCCCGTGAGCTATGTGTCAGATATACCCAGTGAGCACAGAGCAGGTGTCCGGAAGAATGGAATCAAGGGTGGGGAAGTACTGGCAAGGGCAGAGGTTCATGAAAGCTTGAGAGAAGAGTCCAGTCCGGGGATTGTAGACAATTATTTTAGGATGGGGCAGGGGTAGGCTATAGTTTGCAATAAGGCTAGAATGGCTTGGAAAACTGGTTGTATCTACTACCCAACAGTTATGTGTGGGGAAGCCCTACTGATGAGCAACCTTACTTCCTAAGAGCATCATCCCAGCCAATAGCCAACTTGGAGTCCTGTCAAAGTTTATTTAAAGTAACCTTTTGATTTTCCCAACATTTTAATTGGAAAATTCTAACTTATTTTTGCACCAACAAGCCACACAATTAGAAGAAAGTCTCAGGACAAGTGCTTGAGCCGTATGACCCCGGGTAGCCGTGTTGATAGCTTGTAGTACACTCCAGTACTGAACTCAGACAACCCCCCTACACAATTACATGAGATCTGGTGCTCTGGCACAAGGAGAAGGCAAATCAACCTAGTCTCCACTTTATAATGGAGATGTAAAATAACATTCTAGAACCATTTCCTAAAGCCCTTCATACCTTCTTCAATTAACCAGTAAAATTGTGTTTTCAGATAACCTGAGACCACCTGATCAGGAATGTTGCACCCTGCTATTCTAACCTGCCTGAAGCAAGATGCCCACAATAGCTGAGTCCAGCATGGCTAAGCTGAGGGAAAGAGGCCAATTAGGGAACTGTGGGTTTATAGCTCTGCTTATAGTGAATAAATTTAAAGTATGGGTGTGATCATGAGGCACAACACAGACATAAGGAGTTGTTTAATAATACATTTATTTTAATAATAAATTGAGATTATAGGGTTAGTAGATAACACTATAAATTTGATGTAACTGGCAGTGCACTTCATAATAGTTCTTTATAGACTGCTGAGGTAAGGAAATTCGAGATCAATAATATGTACATCTGTGATTTGTCTTAGGTGGCACTTACTCAAAAGCGTCTACTCCTAATGGTTATGATAACGGCATTATCTGGGCCACTTGGAAATCCCGGTGGTATTCCATGAAGAAAACCACTATGAAGATGATCCCATACAACAGACTCTCCATTGGAGAAGGACAGCAACACCACCTGGGGGGATCAAAGCAGGTGGGGCCAGAACACAACGTGGAAATAGAATATGACTAAGTCATTTTACCCTGGGGCTGATTTGTAGAAAATTAACTGCTAATATCTATTGATCCACAAAATTTCAGAAATTTTCTGAAAGTTTCTTCCTATTTTCTCTCACCATATTTATTGATTTTAAGTCTTCTATTAAGGATATTTAGCCTTAAATGGAAATTAAAACTCACTTTGGACTGTATTTCCAAATCGCTGAAATCAGAGTTATTTAAAAATTGTCAATTTGAAGACATAACGTTTTGACTTATTTCCTTCTATGATAATAAAACTTTATCATTTTTTTGCATTTTTATGATCACTTGTCATTTTGTCTTGATAATTTTTAAATTTTTATTACTTCCTAAATATTTTAGTATATACTAACAAAATAGGAGAAAATTTTAGAGTTTCAAATAACTAAGTATTTTCCATCTTATTTACCTCAAATCATTCATATTCAATTCTTCTTTTTAAACAGAGAGAATTATATATTTTTAATATATATTTTTTGTTTTGTTATATATTCATAGGCTGGAGACGTTTAAAAGACCATTTCAAAAGATATTTGCTTTTTCAAAGGATTTTATATGAACAGAAAAATATATTTTTCCTATGGGACAATGGACTTGCAAAGCCTCACTTCATTTTAAGAGTAAAAAGAACCCGTGTTGAAAACTCCACTAACAGTTTTATGCTGATGATAATTTATCTACATGCATTTCAATAAATCTTTTGTTTCCTAAGACTAGATACTTGGTACCTTTTATTGACTATTAAAAACCACCATTTTTCACCAATTTAGTAATTACAGTTGGGCAATTATTAGTAGTTGTTGAGCCCTCACTTTATGCTAACATTATACCTGCATCTAGGGGAGTTACAAAGGGAATAGAAATGGTTATTGCCCTCCAGGAGATACATGACAAATACAGGAGAGTGCAGCAACCCAAAGTGACAAAACAGCATATAAAAACACAGGCACAAGTCACAATCACATAACTAAGGTGCACGGTACCCAAAGAGCAGCTAGAGACAGAAAGCTGCTTGGGGATTCTCCCAGCGGAAGCTTTGAGCTCCAAACACCTGCGCTCACACCTGGTCACTCCAAGAGGACTGCAACTCAGAGTGAAGAGCTTTAGGGAACCAACTGCTCAGTCCCTCTCTGGTGAACTCTGAGAAGAGCGGAAGGAACAGAGCCATTCTTCATTCTGAATCAGGGATATTGAGTTCTTAGCAGCCTGAGCTCAGGGCGAGCTGACTTTCTAAGGGATAGCTAAAACTATGTAATTTGGTATAAGGTTTACTGTGTAAAGTAATTGACTAATTTTATGAGAGGTGGATCTGGTTGTTCTGAAGTCCTGAGCTTTGTGGACTCTCCACAATTTCTTTCTTAATCTTCTCACTTCTTGTTCTCATGAATCCTGAGTTTAAAATATCTATTGAGGAAATAAAAACACTAGATCAACTTCTAGGTGTACAACCAAATACTGTGAGGGTTTGGAAAATAGAAACATTGATTCATTGTTTGCAGCCTTTGTTTTTTCACGTATTCATGAAGCATTCATTCAACCAACATTTATTGAATGCCTTTATTGTAGTAGCCACTGTGCTGGATATTGGGGATATAGTGCATAGTAAGCTCAATGTCCTCCTCTCTCCCAAACCTGTTCTATTCCATCCATTTCTCAAATTCAAAAAAACCAGTGACTCATCCTCCAGTCTTCCTCATTCCCTCCTCCCCATATCCAATTAATCATCAAGCCTGTCCAATCCACCTCCTAAATATTTATTATATTCATTTTTTTTCTCTATGCTCACTGCTGCTATTGTAGTTGAGATACACATACACATCTCTTGCCAGGATAAGAACAATCACCTCCTTCTTGTTCCCTTTCTTGCTTCCAACCTCACCTGCGTCCACCTCATTACACTCCAAACTACTTCTAAACTCAGAATGCATACAGTCTACCCTTGGTCAATCTATAGAATCCTTCGGCTGAGCAATTTGGTCACAGATATGAAGAGTTATGTGAATATCCATAAGTTTTGATGCAATATCACTCCAGTGATTTATCCCAAGAACATTATTTTTAAAAAGCAAAATAGCTATGTGCAGAAATAAAAATATAGACACAAATTTCATGTCAGTAGGAAATTAAGAAAATATTTAACAGTGGAAGAATGGACAAGCAAGGTGGTTTATAAGTACAATGGAATAGACTACAATGATTGCATAATAAGCATAATAGCTCTTTATGAACATGGACACATTTACAAAATGATAAGTGAAATTTTAAGATGAACAATAACTCAAAATTATAATTATGTAAAAATTATATACAAATATACACTTTGAATAAAATGTAATCCTTTTAATAGCTCCTTGGTCAACTTGATGAACAAAATTTAATCTTGACATATATGCACTATTTGTACATATTTGTTTTCCTCTCAACCAATCTATAAAATTAAATAAAAATACTAAGACACAAAATAAATATAAAGAAGTCCAAAGATTTCTGATTTTTACCATGATCATTTGTCCAATGCTTCTTCAGAAATACCAACATAACATTCTTTCAAAAATGTTTTGGACCCCCCTGTTTTTGTGAGTCCTGAGTACAACCTTGCCCTACATATTGGATAATCGAACACTGATTGGTCAGAAGGGGCTACTTTTTCTTTAGATACCTCTGTGTTGTTTGACTTGTTATAATGAGTACATACTAATTTTGTAGTTAATTTTGAAACCCAGTGGGGTTGAGAAAAATAGATGAACTTCCAAAATCTACTCATTTAGTTATTACTATCCAGTGGTGAGTGTTGAAGGGCTGAAGCAAGAAATAAAGCAGGATAAATACTTCCAGACTCAACTGGATCACGTCCCCACCAATAAAATGGAAATGGAAAGGATTATCTTGATCAATCAACCCCAAAAATCTACTTTTCAGTGAAAAAAAAGGGTTTGGGGTCACACAAAGACAGATTATTTTTCTTCACAGATCAAATCACAGATAACTATTGCTAAGCCCTCCCCCTTACTTTCCTGGGCATATAAAAACTGCAAAATGGAGCACTAGGTGCAAATCGGACATGCAGGGTCTCTTCCTATAGAGGAAGCTTCCAAAAAGGAAGGTGCCAGATGTAGTAATACCATGACTTCAAGTCACACAACTGTAGAACAAAGATCTTAAATCAACAGACAGGAGTGGCCATTTATTGGCCAAATATCAAGCTTTTAAAATATATCTCTGAAAGGTATGTTTCAGACTTGTGGGTAGGCTAAAAGTAAGTGAGAAATGAAGAAAGTACAGACAGCATATTTGAGATCTTTCCAAGATCTAAAATTCTTTCACTCTGACTCTTACCAATATAAATTAGCCAAGGTATTTATAGTAGATACCTTTGGTTTATTCAGATGACACTGGTGAAAAACAAAGTATACATTTAACCCTGTGGAAAATACATCTACCTGATGAATTCTTGTGTTTGATGTAGCTCAAAGAGTAGGGGGAAAAAGTTAAAGATAGTGAGATGAGTCAAAGTAGATGGAAAATAAGTTGGTAAAAAGGACCAAAAATGTGGAAAAGACTATATTTCATTTATTTCTTTGGGGATTGTGTGTTGGGTGTGTGTGTGTGTGTGTGTGTGTGTGTGTGTGTGTGTTCGCGCGCGCGCGCGCGCACGTGCACACAAAGCCTCAGAGGCAGATTTTGAGTTAATCATACTCACAGCACATCATTCTTATTGGTCTGTGCTGGGTCACTCTCTTGATTGACAGATTCTCATGTATTCAAATTTCCTTTTTGTTCCATCTTCCCCTTAAACAATTTTAATAGGTTTGATGTTTGTTTCTTCATTTGTATGCATTCTTTTAAATCATGGATTTTGTGTGTATGTATGTATTTTTAAACGATATAAATGGCATTGTGCTATAAATCAGTGTTGCTCAGAACACGGGTCCCCAAATTCTTCGACATTGCTCTGTATTAAGTAAAAAAAAATTGAGAATTAGCATGTAGAAAACTTTTCTTATGTTATATTTGTTCTGATTATATTTATTGAGATGTAATTTTATACCATTGAAATCTAAAACTAAAAATTTGGGCCTATATTTTGCATATCCTTGCTTTTTAAAATTTCACTTTTCTAGTAATTTTTTTGTATTAGATAAAAAAATAGGTCTGTGACTGACTAAAATTTTAACAAAACTGGTCCTTTATCACAAATCCTTTGAGAATCACTGCTAAGATTTTTATTGTACTTATTTCTATTTTCATTCAGTGCTATGTTGTTAAGATCTGTAATCTAAGTATATTATAATTTCCCTTGATTTCCTTTTGAACCCAAGGGTTGTAAAGTGAATTCAATTTGGTTCCAAGTCTTGTGATTTTAAAACTATTTTCAATTATTGTCTAAATGTATTGCATTATGGCCAGAGAACATCGTTTTGATGATATTGATTCTTGGGAGGAAGAGGTTTCACAAATTATTTTGGGACCGAGGATTATCATTGAATTAATTCACCCCATAAAAGTATGCATCAATCATAATCATTCTCTACTAATGATCTACATATTGGAAGTCTATTAATATTTTCTCTTTAAGAAGGAAAAAACCCACACTGAAGATAGATGAATAGTTATTGGCCTTGTACACATGAGCTTCAGCCCAAATGGCACTGCTGCCACTGGCGCCCTAGGAGCATTGACCGTAGATTCGACTACGGCTTGTAGAACACTGCCCTGGAGCAAGTTTGAAAGCTTTCTGGGAAGGCTGGCTGACACAATTGTAAGGTCTTGCTCACCTCAATTTTGTTGGGAAATATTTACAGGAACAAACTGAAGTAAATTCAGGATCATGGCATTTAGTCATGTCTACAACTGGGTCAAAATTATGGTTCCCAAATCCACAAGCCAGTGTTCCTGACCCTCACTCCTATTTTTCCCAGGTCCTCACCCAGATTTTCTTCTACTGATAACTTTCAAAACATGAGGTGACCTGAGGCAAATAGAGAACCCTCCCTAAATAAATCTGAATGTTGACTCTCCCTCAATAAACAGAGTAGGGCAGATTCCACTCTGTGATGAAAGTGGCCTCTTTCAAATCCTCAGGGACAAACAGTTAAAATGTTACTTTAAAACAATGTGACCTAACATTTAAGAGACCTTGGACTGGAAATGTTTTCCTTCATAATTTCTCCCCTTACATCACAAAGCTGTAGGAAGGGTCGAAAAAGACAATACATGAAATTGCTCGAGAGACAATAAAACAAAAAGAAAATTGAGTTGTTTTTTGCTTTTAAGAGTGGTATTGCTGCATTTAATCTGATGTTGGTTAAGTTTGGAAATATAATTTTAAACTATAATATTTTTTGCTTTTGCTTTTTAATAAAGCTTTAATTTTGCTATCTTTTTTAATTTACGAAAAATTTGTAAAGATACCACGGAGGGTTCACTATACCAGCACCTAGTTTTCTTTAATGTTAGCATCTTACATGACTATGATACATTTGTCAAAACCAAGAAACCAACTTTGGTACTATACCACTTCCTAATTTCCCTATTTTATTCGGATTCCACCAACTTTTACACTAATGTCACTTTTCTGTTTCAGGATCCCATCCAGGATACATTACATTTAGTTGTCACATCTCCTTAGTCACTTTCAGTCTGCTGTTTCTTAGTCTTTCCTTGTTTTTCATGACCTTGACAATTTAGAGGGGTCTATTCTGCTATACTGGTCATGAATTTTGTAAAATGTCCCTCAGTTTAGGTTTCTCTGCATTTTTGTCATTAATTTTTTGTTGAATTTTATCCTAGCAAAATTTTTACCCAAAACCTTCTTTAAATTGACTTGGTTTTACTATAGAATGGCCTATTAAAACTAGGTCCCATTAAAAAAACCACGGAGAATCAAATGGACCTTGGTAATTAAATTACCCCCTTTTTTCATATACTTCCTTGTTTGTGGAAGTTCTACATGCCTTGCAAATGCTAATTCCCCAGGTGTTAATAAATTGCTGTTAAATCAATACCAGCTGATAGATCTTGTTTGCTAATCTTTAGTAGAAGATCCACAGTGAGACCAGCAGAGCAGTGCGCCAAATATAATGGATCCTAAGTATATGACGTCAGAATGAATCCACGTTGTTCAATCAATTAATACTTCAGTTGATTACCTGTATAGTGGCTTTCCTTTTCAAAAACAGCATTTATGCTTTAATACATGTTCAATGCAAAAAAATTAGTAAATCTAGAGAAAGCACATTATAAATAAGATAAATTTATCTTGAAAATTGGATTATTTAATTGATAAGGCAGTTAAAAAATGAAAAGAAATAAAACAGTGAGAAAAACTCAAGGACTCCACTTCCACCTCTTTCTCTTTCTGTCTCTTTCTCTCTGCCTTTCTTTCTCTCACCACACACACACACACACACACACACACACACACTCATAACTACTAGATGGGAACTTGATTGGAAGTGCTTAAATAAAAGACCATGAAAATTATGCCTAAGGATAAAAAAAGGATTATTATTATAACTATCATAGGGACATAGATCTTAATCCCCAAAACACTAAACAAATTATTGAATTAAACACTCATTAATCTGGAGACAGTTCAACTCTGACAAAATAAGGTAGATTTCTTTCCTGAATAAGGAGATTAAACAGAACTGCAGTGTGACAGAATCAAGTAAGATTAAAAAAAAAAAGCTCTTATCAAATAAAAGCTCTTTTTTACCGCCTCACTTTTTTTTTTTTAAGAGACAAGGTCTCAGAGCAATGCCACTGGGGCTGGAGTGCAGTGGCGCGATTATGTGGCCTCAAACTCCTGGGTGAGAGCAATCCTCCTGCCTCGGCCTCCCAAAGTACTAGGATTACAGTGCCTGGCCCCTCCTCACTTTCTTAAGTGCAGTTTAGAATCATTTTTGTATATTAAGAAAATTCCCTTCTTTTCTCTACAGCTCTAACTTGCAGGGAAACCATCTGGGTTCAGAGTATTGACAAGTTCTGAAAATAACCACTCCGGTAGTCACTCTTACATAAGTCATTCTACCAGCGAATTCACTTTTCACAGTAAGCACTTGGTCAAAACAAACTTTTGCAACATCCTGGAAATGCAGGAGACAAGTAGAGAATATAAGATACACAAAGTTAAGTAGCTTTGCCAGTGTTTTCCAGTGAATCCTTGGCGCTGCTGTAAAACCTGAGGCGGAGACCCTGCAGAGTTTTTATAAATGCCCCAATCTCCTAAATTTTTATAATTTAGACATTTCAAAATTTAGAAAATAACTTTAGCACTTTCCAAGTATGTATTTAATATTGTTTTAACAAAATATTTTCTGTCAAAGTGCCATTATCTTCCTGTTGTTAGAATAATAATAAATGTACGGATTCACATACATTTTTATGATGGAAGACACAATAAGTATTTTTCAGAAGCATCTTGCATTTTGAGCCTGAATTACATCTGACTTTTTAAGGAATATTTCACACAAAATGTAACAAAAAGCAATACAAAAATGATATACTACCCTCTGCTGTGTATTCTAACAGCACTCAGAATATACTGGGATCGGGCATGGGAGGGGGCAGGAGGGCATGAGTAAATTCACACCCAAATGGGTGCGGTGCACGCTGTCTGGAGGATGGGCATGCTTGTAGCTTTGACTCGGGTGGTGCAAAGGCAATTTATGTGACCAAAGCATTTGTATCCCCGTAATATTCTGAAATTAAAAAAAAGAAAGAAAAAGAATATAGCTCATAGAATTTTTTTCATTGTTTTATATTAGATTAAACCTCATAAAATTGCAAATATTCTTTGTTTGGACCTACAAAAATAGCAAGTTTGTATAGATGAATTTAATTCTTAGCTACATAACTTATTTGATTTGCTCATTGATTGTAAGCAACTTGAAGGCTAAAGACTATACATTATTTGTCTTTCTATCTCAAGCACAGAGTATATACAGGACTAGATGAATAGTATATATGACAAATGATTGGTAAATTTAAATAAATGAATAAATGAATGAACTGCTCTCAGAATTCAATACATTTGAATTCTAGGATGTAGCCCCCGGAAAAATAAATGTTCCATTCAAAAGAAAACTGTGGTTTTGTTTTGGATTTTTAATTTGTATTTACACAATGACAAATATCTAGATGATTGGTTATATATTTTATTGTTCATGGGGAAGTTGTGATGAGTAGATATAGTTTAAAACTGAAACATAGTTACAGCTATAGAATTTCTATTCTTTCTGTATATATTATACACCATACAAACAAACTATTAAACCTAATAAAAACTATTCTAGTCCTGCCAGAAGTCAGGGCATAACAAATGTGTGAACTCCTGCATTTAAATATTCATACCTTGTGGAATATGACATTAATTTCAAGAGAATAAATAAATAGAACGTCCCTCTCATCAGAGCAAAGGAAAATAGAACATAGTCATCTCCGGGGGGTGGGGGGCGGGTGGGGAAAGACAATGTACAGCAGGTTGCAATTTAAGCTACTGAAAATTTCTTGACTCTTTTTCAACTTTGCACTTTTAAAGATACCCTTACTGTCACATGCTTTTAAAAAAATGATACTCCTTGTATTATTTGTTGCCTATTAATCTGCATTGTTTTCTGTCTAAGCAAAACCTGCTCTTCCATAGCTCCATACAGCTGGTTCGTGGATGGAGAGCCCAGCTTGGTGCTCAGCCTGCAGGACCAGGCCAAAGAGTGCTCCACAAAAGGGGCTTGTTAGGGAATTCTGGCACTAGAGTCAAAAAAATGGAACTTTCTATAATGGAGCATTGGGCCATTCTAGGAAAAATAAAAGCTACTGTTTCTGGGGCTCTTACTGTGTATGTCCAATATTTTATAGATATCATTTTATATAATTTTTACAACGATCATGCAAGATAAATATTGTTATCCCATTTTACAGATAAGCAAACTAGCTCAGAGAACTTAAACAGTTTGCCCATGTCACTTAGGTAGAATCCAGGTCTCACACTGTGCAAAGCCCACTATCCTTCCACCCTGCAGTGCTGCCTCTGGGCTGTGACAGCCTGAATAGTACTTACTACTACAAATACCAAGTAGTACTTACTCTGTGCCTGGCATTGGACAAGGCAGTGTTCCTTGGCTTCATGAAGCTTATTGTGGGTGAGACATAAAATAAATAACTTCCCAAGTGCATGTCGTCCAGTAGGGATAAAGTACTATGAAGAAAAACATAGCAGCATTAATGGAATGACGTGTGAGGGTGGCTGCTCTTTAGCTAGTGTGATCAGAGCAGTCGTCTCCGGGAAGGGAAGGTGCCATGTGAGCCGAGGCCTGGATGAAGTCAGGGAGTGAGATGTGCAGATACTGAAGGAAACCCTGGAACATACTTAAGAGAACCTTGAAAGAGCACATTCAAATTGTTGTCTTTGGCAATTTACTTTCAATCAGATTATGTTGAACCAGCTCACATGAAGCCTACCAGTTTTCTCTCTGGGGACTTCTTTGCTGCATCACGTTCACCTCCCCAAAGGGGCACTTCCTGCAGGAGTAGGAAAACATCTGCAGATGTCAAGCCTCGCCTTCCTATCCTGGCCAAGTATTTTGCAAGTGCAGTCATTGTGGGTGAGTGTAACCCAGGTTTTCATGGAATCTTTGTCCTCTGGAAACTGGACAGGGCTCTAGGGCTCCCTCTTTGCTCTCCAGCTTCCTCCAGAAACCCTAGAGAGCTGCCTCAGGAGTGAGCTTGATTAGACAAGGAACCTTCCATAGAACAAGCAGTGAAGGAGGTCACTGCCTTGCACCAGAGCTTTCATCTATATGTAGCAAGCTTCATATGTCTGCAGGTCCAGAGGAGACCACAGGTCAGCTTCAGGACAGTGGAACCCACTGATGCTTTCTTGCTCAATGAGAGCCCATACCTTTTGGGGAGCATATAAATACCAATAAAGTATTTTAATTCTCATGTTTGTAATCTAGTGGAGGAGATGAACAACATTCCTACAGTGATAAATGTCACTAATGGTACATGGTCTAAGGAAGTATGGAAGAGCAAGAGATCGCTTTTCATTGGAAAGGTTAAATCAGGTACCCTGCAAAATGTCTAGCAAAGTGACACTTAGTAAACATTCGATAAATACTAGCTATTACTTTTATCAGGATTGACTTCACATTGGAAGCAGAGTTTGAGGCAAGGTAGGATTGCCAGATAAATTGCAGGATGCTGAGTTAGTTTGAATTTCAGTTAGGCAACAAAAAATATTTAGTGTAAATGTGTTTCAAATATTGCGTGAGACATACTTATACTAAAATGGATTTTTTGCTTATCTAAAATTCAAATTTAACAGGACACTCTGTTTTTTTTATTTTCTAAATCTGGCAAATCTAAGCCAAAGATTTTTTTAGCTTTAATGAAGTATAATTGACAAATAAAATTTTTATATATTTAAGGTGTTCAACTTGATGTTTTGATATGCATGTACATCATGAAATGATTGCCACAATCAAGCTAATTAGCATATATATCACCTCATATAGTTACCTTCTTTTGTGTAGTGAGAAAACTTAGCATCTACTCTCTTAGCAAATTCCAAATATACAATACAATATTGTTAACTATAGTCATTATGCTGTACGGAGGTCTCCAGAACTTATCTTGCATGACTGAAACTTACAAGTCTGGCTTATTTCACTTAAAATAATGTTCTCCAGGTTCATTCATGTTGCCGCAAATGGCAGGATTTCCTTCTTTGTTGAGGCTGAATAATATTCCATTGTATGTTGTGTGTGTGTGTGTGTGTGTGTGTGTGAGAGAGAGTGTGTGTGTGTGTGTGTGAGAGTGTGTGTGTGTGTGTGTGTGTGTGTGTGTGTATAATATATACACACCACATTTTCTTGATCTACTTATCCACTGAGGGACATTTAGGCTGTTTCCTTATCTTGGCTACTGTGAATAGTGCTGCAAAGAACATGGGAGTGCAGATCTTTCTTCTAGATCCTGACCTCATTTCCTTTGTATGTATACTCAGAAGCGACATTGCTGGAGCCTATGGTAGTTCCACTGAGCCAAGGAGAAATTTGACATGGAGATGAAGAATGGAGAAAGTAAATTGTCATGTCCAAACGCACAGAAACAGAAAAGAACAGTATCTTTCATGGCACTTTATGCTCCCCAATAATTCGTAGCACTTAATGCTTACTATGTGACAGTCACTGCTCCAAAGGCTTTATAAATAAGCCTTGTTGAAAGGATTGTTTTATATTCCATTTCACATTCTGGTTCCCAAGAGAAATGTTTAAAATCTGTATTTCTAACTACAAGATGTTCAGAAAAAGTTGTCAAGTCAGTGACTATTATTTTTGTTTTCAGTTTATGTCTTTTTCATTTCAAATATTCTTATTCTTCATAAGAACACACACGGTGGTTATCATTATCCTTATTTTTAAATGAGGAAACTGAGGCATAAAGAGGGAAAGTAACTTGTCCGAGAGCACAGAGCTGGAAAGTGGTGTGGCTGGGATTATGAACCCAGGATGCTCGACTCCAGGGGCTGCTATCTTAACCATTTTGGGCAGAGAAAAATAAACTGTTCAACATAAGCTTACAGAAGGCCTCACTCTCCATATTCCTTCAAGTGTGGAAATACGGGTATGTCCTCCTAGATTGCCCTTTTCGTTCTCAAAGTCACCCTGTTCCTGGAATGTGGGATCTTCCCCTAACTGCTGGCTGGGGAATCAAATGCTACCTTTGCAACAGCTTATCGGAAGCAAACAAGCTGAGGAGGATTGAGCAAGAATTTCTGGGACACCAACACTGTAGAAGGGACAAAGGATGGAAAGCGAGCATTGACGGGTCTGAGCAGGACAAAGGTAATGATTAACTGAACCTCTAGCAGATTTAAATGGATGGGAGCTAGGACTGGAGTCAATCCTTTCTTTCAGCTGGAGGGCTCTCCGTGAGCCAGCCCCACCCTCAGAAAAGATGTTTTCGATGAGGATCGTCTGCCTGGTCCTGAGTGTGGTGGGCACAGCATGGGTATGGTTCCTTTTATTTTCTCTTTTTGCTTTCTCTGTGCTGTTATTCCAGAAAGAGCTTGGGGGTCTGAGTCTACCTATTCTATGTCCCGACACACTCTCAGCCTCATAAACTCCAAGCCTTGGAGGCAAGAGCCTGGATGGGCTGGACACCTCAAAAGTACACGGTAATACGACCCCAAGGGGAAGATCTTAGATGGGCTAAAGTATCCAATTCACAGGGGAGGCTTAACATCTGTCGTTCAGTCCTAGGCATTGCTGTAGCTGCTGTTGCTGTTTAAAGGGCAAGAAATCTTTGCCATCTTTGAGGTTATAAAGTCTTAGGGCATTCTAATGCTAGTTAATGCAACAAAACATTCTATGGTAACATTTTTTTCTCTAATTCTTGATTTCTTGCTATTTGTCCATAATAAGCAGAAAGTTTGGTTTTTAGTACAGTTTTTCTGAAAGGCTGTTTTTGTGTTTCTTTCAAGACAAAAGAAAAAGCAAAGGAGTTATATTTGGAAACATCTTTGCAAAATCAGAAGAGATGAGTTGATAAAACAATATGATTTTTGGAAGTAATTGTATTATTTTAAGAAACCTTCAAAATATTGCAATACTTTTTAAAATTAACTTTAGACACATATATAAAAGAAGAGAAACTTCATTCAACAAGGCTTCTGAAACTCTCCAATCTTATAAAATTATGACAAATATGTTCAAGAAACTCAGCTACTTCCTGGTTAGCTATCCAGGATGTAAATTATTGCAATTTATTTCTTGCCCTTCACCACTCATAAAGCCTAATAACAGGCAGTAAACAGAAAAAACTAAAAAGAATTTTCTAACTTAATTCTCTCTCTTGTTGTAAAATAATAAATATAATTTTTGTGGGAAATAAAACTAAAATCATTTGCCAAGGCCATATTTTGAATAATGCATAGGTTTCAATTATTTCTCCTGTTTCCCTTATTGGCATAATCAGTTTTTGCCTGTTTTTATTGTTGTACCACTTTATTCTGAAATATGTTTGAATTTATTATTATATTTCTTGGACAAAAAAATTGCACTTCCTCCTTTAAATAAATTGTTCTTGATTCCCTGAATTAGTATTATTATTATTTGGGTGTTTTTTAAAAAATAAGAATGAGACTGCAAATGTTAACTAATTACAAGCATAAACTGTCCCAGATTTTAACGCAGTCACAGCAAAACCCTTGTAAGTTGGTGGTTTAAAATAAAAATAGTTAAAACCTAGAAGTCATCTTTATTTATTAGGGTACAAAGTCTTGTTGAAAGAATTGTTTTATATTCCATTTCACATTCTGGTTCCCAAGAGAAATGTTTAAAATCTGTATTTCTAAGTACAGGATGACCATTATTTTTGTTTTCAGTTTATGTCTTTTTCATTTCAAATAATAAGAAATTATTGCATGAATGAATAAACTAAAAACCTTCTCCAAATCTGAATTGGCCATATTTGTGTCCTTGGTAAATGCTTATCAAAATTAGAAATCCTTCTCTAAAGATTATGGTAGAAACTTGAAGGAGAGAGGAACTTTAAATCAAGATAGTGTAGTTCTTTTCCTACTGAAGCAGGAATTACAGGAGAAACAACTGTTTTTAAATTTTTCAATTATCTTTCTATTCTCAGTCATTAGTAAAAATGGAAAGGTAAAATTTAACTAATTTTGTTGACTCAAGTAATTTTCCTTTTATAATGGATCTTTTAAAACTAACATTTGTCAAATGCTTACTTAGTGTCAAACACAGTTAAGAAATTTGTACACCTTACCTCCTTTAATTCTCATAACAACTCCATAAAATAGGTTTTAGGATTTGCACCTGAAGATAAGAAACCCAAAGCTTGTGGAGGCCCTGAGGCTGGTGCCCCTAATCCCTAAGAGAACGCCTTCTCTTCCTTGGGACTTGTAGGCATGCCAGTGTCTCTTTCCCTTCTGGCTAATGTTGCTGTTGCTCTCTTTTGTGTGTGTGAATGAATCTTTAAAGGCTGCAGATACCGGTGAAAGTGAATTTTTAGCTGAGGGAGGAGGCGTGCGTGGCCCAAGAGTGGTGGAAAAACATCCTTCTGGCTGCAGAGATGCAGACTGGCCCTTCTGCTCTGATGAAGACTGGGTGAGTAGGAGGCCTTGGGGAGCAGGAGGTTCCTTGCTTGTGGTGGTAGAGGGGCTCACAGGCTGACCTGGGTGGTCACAGAAACTTTCCCCGATAGGAAATAATCCAAAAGCTCCTTTCATGTCAAATAAAACATGACAAATGAAAAGGAACCTAATCCCAAGAGCATGGTTTAATTACCTCCCCAACTCTGGATCCTTAGCAGGACAAACAGATTGGACTTTAGTTATATGCTCAGGCAAGTACCAGGACCCTGAGTACTGTGGCCTCAATTTCCTGGGATCTGATCCATGGTTAAGTGGACCCTCATTCCAGAATTTCTCTATGACCTCTAACTAGTCCTCTTAACTACTTTTAAGCCAGTAGACGATCTGAAGAGATGGGTCAAGAAGCAATGGGCAATACATGGAAACCTGTAAAATTGTTCTGGATCAAAGAGGTAGAGCCTTACTGTAATTTTCCCTTTTTCTTTCAGAACTACAAATGCCCTTCCGGCTGCAGGATGAAAGGGTTGATTGATGAAGTCAATCAAGATTTTACAAACAGAATAAACAAGCTCAGAAACTCACTATTTGATTATCAGAAGAACAATAAGGATTCTAACTCAGTGACCAGAAATATAATGGAAATTTTGAGAGGGGACTTCGCCACAGCCAATAGTAAGTATTACATATTTAGTGCTTTGACTTTATAGCGAAAACAACAAAAATCCTGAATAAGTATGATGTCTGCTTATAACTGCTGCAGTTTTCTTCCAAAGTACTTAGTGTAGAAACACATGCCTCCATAATATCCCTGAACTTTAAGGAGGGGCTTGTTTTTGTTATTTTTACAAAGTAAAATGAAAGATTAGCTTAGATTCCTTAAGGTCATAAGGTAAGTCAGAATTTTAGATTGAATACAAGAATTTAAGTTTGTTCTTTTTGAGAGTATATACTGAAAATAAGATGGGCCTGACCCTTTGAGTTGATATTTTTGTTTCTGTCTTACGGAGGAGGAACCTGAGAGGTCAAAGGACTTGCTCAAAGACATAAAGCTAGGATGCAGCCCCCAGATTCCATTGAGCTAATTACAAAGATTTTTACATTTAAAATATAGGGTCATGCTACATCTTTCTTATAGGGGACTCCTGAGGGCCAGGAAACATTGCACTCACTCTGGGCATGGGCAGCAAGCCTACGGAGGCCTCAGTTCCTAAATCCATGCTTTCACTCTTTCTGCCTTCAGAAGACATTTGACTAATTTAACGTCAATAACACATTAGCTGGCAAGCAAATGATCCTGTTGACCAAAAAAAGCTTAAGAACAATTTTCAAATCTATAGATGGGAAGAAAAATTCTGCAGTAAGAAAATCCAACAATATGTTCAAGTCCCTTGATTGAAAATATGATATAATAATTGGAATGAGATCAAACAATTATTTTAACTCCTCATTATACCTTTACGATTCCAAAGAAATTTCTTCTTTGTTTTATTGGGATTAATAGTTACTAGTAGGACATCTTCACTGACATCCATGGATGACTGGGGGACATGTCACTGTCGAATGCCTAATAGGTTTGGAACTCACAGATTAAACTGTAACAAACTCCATCCAAAAATAAAATATGCAAATATTTATAAGAAATTTCTTCTTTTTATTTTTTGCTCGCAGTTACAGGCCAATCACTCAGCAGCTACTTCAATGTCCATATTTTTCTATTTCAGACCATGACAGTGCATATAACCAAGTGTCAGAAGATCTGAGAAGCAGAATTGAGGTCCTGAAGCGCAAAGTCATAGAAAAAGTACAGCAAATTCAACTTCTGCAGAACAACGTTAGGTCTCAGCTGGTAGATATGAAACGGCTGGAGGTAAGTATGTGACTCTGCCCCCAGATTTCCTTGTTTTGGAATAGTAGAAAAAAGGAAGGCAATAGTCATGCATTGAATGTCTACTATATGCAGACAAAAGTGTTATATCCATTATCTTCCCAAAAGTAGGCATTATTTTCCCTACTCTATAGATGAAGAAAAAGGTTCAGAGACATTAAGTACATTTTCTAAGGGCACATAGATAGTACGTTTCAAAAGCAAATGTTCTGTTTCTGTCTAATTCCAAAGCCCTTGATACCACCACCATGCTTCTGAGTCTTTGGCCTCAGTCTTACCGAGGATTCCTTAATTAGTGTTTTGGTTCAGAGGCAATAGCACCTTACTCTTGATCCATTCTAAGGCTATGATGAATCCAGATAGCACCCATTGCTTATCCTGGTTGGCCTTGCACTGCTCAATATCTTCTTCACTGAGGATGCTAGATAAGCAGGAAGTAAAGAGTATTGATTGGTAGGTTTCCAAGTCGAAAAAATGAAACCAGTTTCCAAAAAATAAATTAACTACCCAGGACTCAGTAGATGTAGTTTATTTATTTATAATGACATTTTCTCTTTATTTTTCTCCCCTTTGTCTAGGTGGACATTGATATTAAGATCCGATCTTGCAAAGGGTCTTGCAGTAGGGCTTTAAATCATCAGGTAGATCTAAAGGACTATGAAGATCAGCAGAAACAACTCGAACAGGTCATTGCCAAAAATTTACTTCCCTCTGGAGACAGGCAATACTTACCACTGATAAAAATGAGTCCAGTTGAAGACTTGATTCCTGGAAATTTCAAGAGCCAGCTTCAGAAGGCCCCTCCAGAGTGGAAGGCACTAACTGAAGTGCAGCAGATGAGAATGGTGCTAGAGAGGCCTGGTGGAGATGGGAATGCCCGAGGAGACTCTGCATCTTATGGAACAGGATCAGAGCGAGAAGGCCCCAGGAACCCTGCTAATGCTGGCAATTGGAACCCTGGGAGCTCTGGACCAGGTAGTACTGGAAACCGAAACCCTGAGAGCTCTGGATCTGGCAGTACTGGACATTGGAGCACTGGGAGCTCTAGCTCTGGATCCAGTAGTAGCAGACATTGGAGCACTGGGAGCTCTGGATCTGTTAGTACCGGAAATTGGAACCCGGGGAGCTCTGGACCAGGTAGTACCGGACATTGGAACCCTGACAGCTCTGGACCAGGTAGTGCTGGAAACCGAAACCCTGACAGCTCTGGACCAGGTAGTACCGGACATTGGAACCCTGACAGCTCTGGACCAGGTAGTGCTGGAAACCGAAACCCTGAGAGCTCTGGATCTGGCAGTACCGGACATTGGAGCACTGGAAGCTCTAGCTCTGGATCCAGTAGTAGCAGACATTGGAGCACTGGGAGCTCTGGATCTGGAAGTTTTAGGCCAGATAGCTCAGGCTATGGGGGCACCAAGCCTACCAACCCAGACTGGGGCACATTTGAAGAGGTGTCAGGAAGTGTAAGTCCAGGGACAAAGAAAGAGTACCACACAAGTAAACTGGTCACTTCTAAAGGAGAGAAAGAGCTCCTGACTGGTAATGAGAAGGTCACCTCTGGTAGCACAACCACCAAGCGTAGTTCATGCTATAAAACTGTTACTAAGACTGTTACACGCCCTGATGGTCAGAAAGAAGTGACCAAAGAAGTGGTGACCTCCGAAGATGGTTCTGACTGTGGTGATGCGGAAGAGTTGCCTTTCTTTACTGGCGTAGGTGGCCTGGATGAATTCCGCCGCAGGCACCCCGAAGAAGCTGCTTTCTTTGAGACTTCCTTCACTGGAAAAACATCCCCGAGTTCACTTGAAACTCTGTTCAACGGGTTTGCCAGTAAGACCGAGTCTATGGGCTCAGAATCTGACATCTTCACAAACGTAGGGGCCTCCAGCTCTCGTCGCTTTGGTGTACCTGAATTCCCTTCCAGTGGTAAAACTTCAAGTCACAGCAAACAATTCGTAAGCTCTAGCACAACTTACAACAAAGGAGGCTCCACATTTGAAACCAAGAGCTTTAAAATGGCAGATGAGGCGGGAAGCGAAGCCGATCTCGAAGACCTCAGAGGAGCACATGGCATCAAGGGAGGCCATGCTAGATCGCGCCCTTCCAGAGGTATCCACACTTCTCCTTTGGAGAAGCATCCCCTGACCCCCTAGACTAAGTTAATTGTTTTTGCAAAGCGCCCCCATGGCACCTTGTGCTTCTTTCCTAACTCTCTATTACACTTTATTGAAATTATACGTTTTGGGTCTGTTTTTTCATGGTAGACTGTAAGTTCCATGTGGGCAAGGCCTTTGTCTATATCATGTTCATCTCTGTATTCCCAAATGCTTAACAGAGCAGAGAGTCATCACTCAATAAATACATTTTAAATGAATGAATGGATTCTTCTGAAAGTAGATTTTGAATTTATTTAATCAAATTCTTTCACCATTCAAATTGTGTGCTATTGGAATTGTCACCCAATTGATTAATCATATTTTTAGTGTGTGTCTCAGTTGACATTTAGATCAGGTTAAAAACAAGTTGTATTTGGTACTAACTGATGCTTAGCTACCTTTGCTATTTACTGGCTGTTAGTCAGTACGTGCAAGTAAAATTCCAAATCCATCTGAGAAAAATCCCCTTTGCAATTTGCGGGTATAAATAAGTTCTATCCCAGTGTAAGTGCATTCTTTCCTCATGGAGGGAAGGAAGGAAGGAAGGAAGGAAGGAAGGAAGGAAGGAAGGAAGGCAGGCAAGCAATATTTGCATTCTTTAATCTGGGCCTATCTTTGTAAAGTTAAATGAGAGTAACTTTTTCCAACCAGCTTAATTTTTTTTTTAGACTGTGGTGATGTCCTCCAAACACATCCTTCAGGTGCCCAAAGTGGCATTTTCCATATCAAGCTACCGGAATCCAGTAAGATTTTTTCTGTTTATTGCGATCAAGAGACCAGTTTGGGAGGATGGCTTTTGATCCAGCAAAGAATGGATGGATCACTGAATTTTAACCGGACCTGGCAAGACTACAAGAGAGGTTTCGGCAGCGTGAATGACAAGGGAGAAGGAGAATTCTGGCTAGGCAATGACTACCTCCACTTGCTAACCCAGAGGGGCTCTGTTCTTAGGGTTGAATTAGAGGACTGGGCCGGGAAAGGGGCTTATGCAGAATATCACTTCCGGGTGGGCTCTGAGGCCGATGGCTATGTCCTCCAGGTCTCTTCCTATGAGGGCACTGCAGGCGATGCTCTGATTGAAGGTTCTGTGGAGGAGGGGTCAGAGTACACTTCTCACAACAACATGAAGTTCAGCACCTTTGACAGGGATGCAGACCAGTGGGAAGAGAACTGTGCGGAAGTCTATGGAGGAGGCTGGTGGTACAACAACTGCCAGGCAGCCAATCTCAATGGCGTCTATTACCCTGGGGGGTCCTATGACCCGAGGGACAACAGTCCTTATGAGATTGAGAATGGAGTGGTCTGGGTCCCCTTTAGAGGAGCAGATTATTCCCTCAAGGTTGTTCGCATGAAAATCAGGCCCCTAGTGACCCAAT
The DNA here is from genome assembly GCF_000956105.1 of Propithecus coquereli. Classification (NCBI taxonomy): domain Eukaryota; kingdom Metazoa; phylum Chordata; class Mammalia; order Primates; family Indriidae; genus Propithecus; species Propithecus coquereli. Next base: position 2,431,930 of record NW_012147819.1, on the reverse strand, counting down.
AGGCTGAAGGAGTGGGAGTGGGACCATTCTGTTTCCTTTGTTTAGTGAAGTGGAGAGAAAACAAGGAAAGTAAAGGAGTCAAGATTCTTTACAACCTGCTAAAAAAATTCCAGGTGCTATTTCATTATTCTTTGTACTGTAGCTAAATGTAACTGAGACGTGGTAGTGCTTTGAAAAATAAAGTTACGTGAGTTTTTTATCTTTGAATAGCTCTGTGGGTTTTAACATTTTTATAAGAATATACCAAGGGGCACTCAGTACCTCAGGAAAGGGAGTCAGACGGTAGCTCCTCTCTGCAACTTGAAGGGCATTGGTTTGAAAACTTCTCTTCCCACACCACCCAAAGTCATAGATGGCCATTGTAAAGTAAAAAAGTTATTTCCCCCATTTGATCTGAGTGGTTTTAAACCAACATTTTAAGTTAAAACCACTGAAATGAACAATGGCTGACCTTTGTAGAAGAATTTACAATTTACAAAGTGTGTTCATTTCTTCTGTTATCAAGCAAAAAAATCCAGGAAGGCAGGAGAAACATTCTTTCGTAATAGAAATGGACATCTGTTTTTTACATCTTCCACAAGACATCATAGTGCACACCTAATTTTTTCCTAGGGTCTAATCAATTTATTTCAAAAATACATTTAAAATTTTTTAAATATTTACAAGTATTTCAAAAACAGATATAATTCACACATTGATAAACAGTCCTCCCAGAATTGATTTGGCTTCATTTTTCTACCAGTCATAAACGGTACTCTGTAATACACTAGATATTATTAAAAGTAACTCATTACTTTGAGAGCAGCTCAGTAAATATGACTTATACTATTTTTATAAATTCAACATATTTACATTGGTCAATATTTTATTTGATCCAGGTGGCATCTTCAATCTTGGTGGCCTTGGCCCCCAATTTTTAATTTCTATTCAATATTTCCAGTAAGCACTACTTGCCATTTTCCTTTTAACATGTATTACAATATCCCAAGCAATCCTGTACATTTTCTTTACTTGAATAACTTCTATCCCAGTGTAAACTGCATCCCTTCTCCCAGAAAGAAAGAACAGAAGGAGGGAGGGAGGGAAGAAGGAGCCTAGAGCTAGGGGCCAGGGCCTGGGGAGCAGAGGGGAGGTGAATATAAAAGCTTGCAAATGAATCACAAATGAACCCCAATATTCTTGCATTCCCTTATGTGGAACTGAAAATCCTTGATATGAATAAGTGACACACCTTTGAATAGCTGGATAATTGGATAAGAACTTCTTCAGGATTAAAAGAAGCTTCATTTCTTTGAGACATCGGAACTCCATCTACCTCTGTTCCCACCCCACTCACACTCATACATATGCCTCCGCAGGCTCTGAGTTGAGACTAGAAATATTTTATTTTAGAGGAGCACACTATGCAGGAACAGAATGGAGCCCCAGAACAAAAGTGAACGGGAAGGGCCATTTGTTTCTAATTTATTTTGAAGATTTTGAGCTTATCAAAGGATTAGATAAACCTCTTTTAATTTAATAAACAGTAGCCAATATTACCAGAATCATGGTAATGGGACATAGTTTGGTTACAAGAAAATACATGAGACATCTCTTTTCCATTTTACCTCATCTTTAACCTATTTTTCTATTTCCCTTCTTCTGAAATTAAATATTAATTCAGCTTCTCTGATTCTCATTCACTCAGAAGTCCACGTCCTCTTGATTTTCATGTAATTACCACTCTCTTGAAATTTCTCTCCTCAGGTCAATAATAACTTCCTAAGTCTAAATTTAATGTGCTGCATGCAAGCCTCTTACTTGACCTCTTTTAAACATCTGCTACTATTTTGCACCCATCCTGCCTCTTGGATGTGTCTTTTTCTCTTGGTTTCTGGTATATCACTTCCTTCTTTTGCAGTCTTTTGAACTGGTAATTTCTTCTTAAATATAAGGGTTTCTCATTACAATAACATTCGTACTGGTCTGTATTAGTTAGAATTAGATTTGGCACATGTGGCTTCAACAAGGCAGAAACTTATTTTTGGTTCACAGAAAAGTCTACAGGACTGTGTCCCCTTAGTCTTCAGGAAGGCCTCATCCTAATAAAAGGCTTCCACCCTCCAGTTCACCTCATGGTCAAACGTCATGTCCTGTGACAGTCTGGAAGAAAGAGGACAGACAGAAGGGGAAAGGAGTACCTTCTCCTTTTAAGGAACTTTCTTGGATGCTCCATCCTGTACCTCCACATATATCTTAATAGCCAGAACTTAGTCACATAAATAAAGCTAGTTGCAGGAGAGGCTGAGACGTTGACTTTTAGCCTGGGTACAAGATTATCTTAATTAAAATTAGGATTCTACTAATAAGGAGGAGCAGGAGGATAGATATTGAGGTCTGCAATCCCCAGTCTTGGCCAAATCATGTTTTCTCACTCCACAGTGAGTGCCCTTTCTCCTGGGTTGATCCGAAAATCACCATAGCTTCAACTACCATCAATAGCTTGAAGCAAGAGAAAGACATCAACGTTAAGTTAAAACTTAGCTCTGCATGTAAACTGTTTCACAAATTGCTCCATTTTCTACCTCTGCAATTATTCATTCTACATGTCAATGACACTGAATTTCTCACTGGTACTGGAAAACCAGGTCCTTTAATGATTCTGTGCCTTTTCATACGCTACCCAGAAGACACCATTCCTGCCTTTAAAAACAGCTCAAATAATATCCCTTCTATGAATCTTTTTCCAATGCCCACCATAGAATGAATTGAATTGTCCTCTGGGCCCTCACAGTTTTTGTTCATATGTCAAAAATAGCGTAGTCTATCCCTATCTCTAACATGCTTATGTTATGTTATTGCACAAGATTGTGAATTCCTTTGGGTCAGAGCTCATTTATGTAGTGTGTCCTGTCCTACATAAGAATGTCTCACCCACTCCAAGATAATACAGACAAGTTTTAAATGTTTCCTTAAAAATT
>NW_012147819.1:2421313-2422227 GCF_000956105.1 Propithecus coquereli | reverse complement strand
ATTTAGACTTCAGTAGCCATCAAAATAATACAAGTCACTCGTAGGTAATGAAATTTACACAGAAGCCATTTCTGAGATATCTTGTATTTTATGTATTTATTTATGCATTCGTTAACTCACTTATTGCTTCTTTTAACAGAATTCCGAGTACTTTATAAATCTCATTAATAGAGAAAAATGCTTAAATAATTGGGGATAAAGGGAGGAAAAGCCTTAAACATCACTGAGGAGAGTAGCATGGTGAAGAATTTGCACCTGGGGAGGAGACTCCAATGAATTCTCAGACAAGAGCTGAACATTGTGTCTTCCATTTCTACATAGTAAAATCAACAATTCAAAACCACAGAGGCAAGAAAACTTAAGAGAACCTGCCAAGTTTGAGCTGAAAAGTGTTCGGTCACTAAGCACTGGTGTTGCCATTCACCAGCTCCTGGCTGGAGGTGGGTACGTGATGATTGCAACAGAGGACTCTGGAAAACATTTGCTAACTTCACTTTGTCTAAATCCCCAATAGGTCTTCGACCTCAAGGTCGCACGCCTACATTAGCTGTTGCAAAACTGCATTAAAGTGCCTCCTTTGGAGAGATAAAGCAAATGAAGCAAACAATTCGTAAACCTAGGGGAAGGGCAGACAGGTATTCATTAAACTTCTTGCAATTTCTCCATAGAGCTGGAACTTTTCAAAAGAAAAGTTGGGGGGGGCAAGAAATAAATATAATTCAGTCAAACAACAAACAAAACATATATTGCCTATTGATCACATCTTGATTGGGAGGAGAGAAAGAGTCCAGTGGTTAATATTGGTACTAGTTAAGATTATTTGCTGAAGTATATGACTCTCCCAGTGTAACACTTAGGAATTAAAATATTTGAATAAATATAATACTATGTTCCTGATTGCTATCCTACATAAA
>NW_012147819.1:2403978-2420043 GCF_000956105.1 Propithecus coquereli | reverse complement strand
ATTTCCTCATGGCCACTATATGAGTGAGAAAGCTGCTAGGTAAGAAAGATAAAGGGAGTCTCAGATAAATACTAATGTACCCTCTACCAGTAATTCCAAAATCCAGCCAGTGATCAGAAACTCTTGGGGATATTTATTTAAAAATAGAGATACTTAGGCTCTTTCCATACGGAAATGCTGATGCAATAAACCTAGGTTAGTACCAAGAAATCTTTATTTTGTAAAAGAAGTCTGCAGGTTAGATGATCAGCATGTAGGATATTAAGTGCGCAATGATTAAACAGAAATGTTGGCTGAGCTAGTGCAGCTGGTGGGTTTCATATCACCCACATTTTTGTCCTTGTAAGGAATCTGTGCTTGCTTAAAAGACACTTCCTGAGTACATTGCTTAGGTGTTGCCCTTGGTTCCTAAATGCAGAGGAACAATGAGAAATCATATAGAAGGGCCTGACCATTGTGAATAGTGCTATAATGAACATGGGCGTGCAAATATCTCTTTGAGATTCTGATTTCAATTCTTTTGGTTATATATCCAGAATTGAAATTGCTGGACCATATGGTAACTCTGTTTTTTAATTTTTTGAAGAACCTTCACACTGTTTTCCACAGTAGCTGCGTCATTTTATATTCCCACCAACAGTGTAGAAGGGGACAGCCTGCTTTCACTTACATAAGATATCTAAAATAGTAAAACTAATTGAAGAACAAAATAAAATGGTGGTTGCCATGGATGGGAGAAAGGAGGAAATAGGGATACAGTTATATTTGTACTCTTTGAATAAGTTCTAGAGGTCTGCTGTACAACATAGTGCTTATAGTTAACAATATGTATTGCACACTTAAAAAATTTTTAAGAGAGTAGAGCTCATATTAAATGTTCTTACCACACACATTCATGCATGCATACACACACACAAAATAAAACAAAGGGACATAAGGAAACTTTGGGAAGTGATGGATATGTTTAATACCTTGATTGTACTGATGGTATCATGGGTGTGTGTATTTATATGTCCTAACTCATAAAATTCTATATGTTAAACATGTACATGGTTTTTAAAAGTATCAATTATACTCAATAAAGCTGCTGAAAAATATTTTAAAAGGGCCTGACCTTTTGTGACAAAATGTGACAAAAATGGGTCTACAGTGAAGGGGCCAGGAGGTGGTACTAGGACCATTTTCACATCTAAGAAAAAAATGGATTTAAGGAATTTGGATATAGATTACAAGGAGCTAACATTAAGCTGGGAAGTAACTTGGCCATAGTTTTCTATTTTTAGGACAATATATGTCATGGCAGAGCAATAGGTGAATACAGGCTCCTGTGGGTCAGAATTAGTGGCAGAGAAACCAGGTAAAAGGTGATGCTGAATTTGATGAGGAATTAAGAAAGTAGCAGTATCTCCGAGGCAGGTATTAATAACCTTTGCTTAAATGCAAGATTAAGAGGATGAGCTTCAGGACAGTGCGTTCCATGAAAATGAGTGGCAATGATGACACACTAGGGAAGGAGGACCTAGGCTCATAGGGTTGCCCAGGGCAGTTGGAGTGAAGAAATGTTGACATGAAATACCCATTTCATGGGAAGAAGTAGAAAGAACAGAAAACTCATTTCTACTTTAGTTCTGGTGTGATGATATAAAAAAGAAAAACATAATTGAGGGCAAGAGTAGTCCTGGTTTCCACGGGCAACTGGCAAATTCTGCTTCCTACTTCACTATTTGTCTGAAAAAACACCTGGTGAAGACTTGATCCTGAATATCCTCTTGGAATCCCTGATCCCAATGTCTGCTGAAGTAGCAGAGAAGTGGTTTTTCCATGGTACAGAGTAAAATTTTATATCTTCAAATGTTTAAGGACAGTTTATTTGATATGTGAGGATGTGAATACTTCTCTTTACTTACAAGTGCAAAGCCTAACTTATTGGCCAAGTGGATCACAAAATAAGCAAACATTAACTTATTGCAACAGAGACTGGTTTAATTAATGAATCTTTTTGAAAGTTTTCTGTGATAGATCTTACATAAATAAATAGAATTTTAATAATGTGGACTTTTAAACATCAGTTTTTAGTTTGCCTCACAGTTTTTCTACACAGATAGAAGATTCCTTTTCCTGATGTGAAACTTTTCACAATCAACCAGAATTGAAATTATGAACACTGCCTGTCCACCACTATCCTTTTAGATACTTCTTGGTAAGCAAGATAAATGAAGAATACAAAAGAAAATTGTGTGCTATTTTTAATGTCATTTAACCTATACCTTTTCCAAAAAGTCACACAACCATTTGAGAGTTTTAGAGGGGTATAATGTATGAAAGAAAATTCCAATAACATAATGTAAAAAAATGTTGTCACATATAGAAGGGTAAAAATCTACATTTTGGGGGTCTATTGCTGTGGGAAGAAGGGCCTGATCTTCATACTCATCTTCCTCATTGAATACCATGACCCCTTCCAATTCATCCATACTATGCCATCGTCTGTGCCGTGCTTTGCCATGTCCCAGGTGTACTGTCCACCCCAGTAGTATCTGCCGTTTGGATTGGACGCGTGACATCTGTTATACCACCATCCACCACCGTCCTCTTTAGAACACTGTTTTCTGGGATCTGTAGTTAGCCTGAAAGGAAATGTAGTTGGGGTTATTAGAAACAGCACTACAGTGGTCAGGTTAATTCTTTGCAGAGGACCCGCAGAAGAGTGCCATGCTCAGTCACACCCGTGACTCTTTCCCTTGGATTCTATACACAGAGTCACACTAATGCACCAAAGGCCTTCTCTGCCCTACAGCAAGAACGGGAGAGAGCTGGGCCTATGTGGCCAATTCGTTTAAGGGTTACACTGGTTACTTTATGCTGAAATGACAGTTTTTAGATCCCTTTGTATTAGAGAACGCTAGGAAACAAAATGAAGGTTTTAATATACACATTACAGAGACATCACTATTAATCTAAACGCTCATTACTCACAAAGTAACTGTACTCGAACTCCAGTTCTATCTCTTGGCAGTTGTGTGACTTTGGGCAAGTCACTCTCTCTAAACCTCATCTGTAAAATGAGATTAACATTGTCTACCTCACAGTTGAGGTGCTTTAGAATGATGAAGAAAGAGCTTAGTACTGTGACTGACAGTACCCCTCAAAAGGTAGTTATTGATAATATTAGCTAGTAACAATTCTGAGCAATAATACTGGTGGGGACTTTTAAAGCTAAGAGGGCAACACCTACCAGCCGTCATTGTCTCTGTCATACGTGCTGAAGAACATGCCGTTGTGAATGGTCATGGTTTTGTTCTCTCCCACCAGCTGAGAAGCTCCCTCCATGAGGGCATTGCCGGCCGTCCCTTTATATTTGTTCACCGAGAGCTGGTACTTGTTGGCCTCATTCTGCACAGTGAATCCCCCGTACTGAGCTTTGACCTTGTCTCCTTTCCAGTCCTCCATTTCAATCAAGAGCTCTGTGGGTCCCATCCTGGTAAGCTGGCTGATTTTATCATTTCCAAGCCAATACTCACCTAAAGGAAAAATAAAATAAAATCTCACCAAAAATAAAACCTCTAGAAACCAAAAACTGCCTTTCTTACTTTAGCTTTCACATGTTTGTCATTAAATTCCTCTTAACTGCCTACAACCTGAAAACAGCCTTCCAACATTGTATGTTTTCTTAATGGAAAAACAATCCCATTTTAAATAGAATGATTTTATTTTGTACGCGCAGCTTTTACCTGGTAGGCCACAGTATTTTTTGCCATCTTCATTGGTTGCAATATTTCCAAATCCTTGTTTATATGGGTCCCATTTCCTGCCGAAGTCAACACTACCATCTTGGCGGTTCTGAATTACTGTCCATCCTTTGGTTGACAGAGACAAAAATAGCACATGTTAACCAATAACAAATAATGTCACTTTGAAAAGAATGTCCGGATCCCCTGTCCTTTCCATTCATTTTATGCCTACCTATATTTTTGTGCTATAAAATAGATATAATAAGCAAATAAATATGGGAAGAAAACTCTTATAATCTTTGGAAACTGAAAGTGTTTTATCTTACCCCAAATTGTGAATCATAGATATTTTAAAACTTTTTAGATATTGGATTGGATTCCAAATCAAATGACTCATTATTGGCTATGGTAGAGCTAGGTCTTGTTTCCTGGCACTTGTGGTATCAGAATAATTACAGACGATAGGCCAACATCTCCAACGCTTACCTCCATTATCTGTGTTCATATCACAGTATACTCTATATGGTTTGATAGAACTGTCAGGCTGAATGAGATACATTTCAGATGTTTCACCTCCTTTCCTGATGATTTCCTCACATTCTGCAAATGAAAGGTAACATGTCATGTTCAGGGGCCTGTGCAATAATTACTTGGTCTTTAGTCTCAATTCTTTAAGATAACTGATACATAATCAGTATATAGGTTACTGAAGAATGTTTCATTATAGACATTAATAATAATACTATAGAAATTGATCTTCCTTTTACTGAAAATCAAATTCAGTTTTGAGAAGTTCAATCTGCCAAGAGGATGAAAAAAGCCCTTCTCCACCTTTTGTGTGCTGGGCTATCCATAAACTGCCAGAACACACGAGATGGAGAAGCTCCTACATCTATCCATGGTCCTGACATCTTTTCAGGCAAGTGAGTATGCACACACATTAGCCACCCCTGAATTGCCACTGTCACTGTCCTGTACTCCATCCTGCTCATCAAAACTGGCAAACGCATCAGGCCAAGCCAAAACAACCTGCTAAGGATATCTTCATGACATACTACAATGTCATTATGATATTGGGGAAAATCCGTTAGATGTTTGTTTTCTTTCAATGGTCTTATTTTTAGAGTGTGAGTTCTTCTGGAACCCTACAGAAATATGTATATTAACTAGTTACCTTTGCCAGACACCACAGGGACGTTGCAGCTGACAGTGCATGGAGTGCGGCAATATTCCATCTGAGCTGAGACGTCAGTCTCTAATTTTTGTATTTTGCTTCTCAGGTTTTCCAGAATTGAACGGAGCACACGAAAGTTAGTTGGGATATTATTATTCACGGTCTCATCTATATATAATCGGTGCTTTTCCAGTTCTGAGGAATACTCATTTATTACATTTTCATTATCTGGAAAAATGAAATTATGTAGGAATCATTAGTATTTTCGCCTCATAAAACTGAATGTATTTAACTATACAATTATGATTTTTATTTTCTGAGAATAAAGTAATAAACATTGAACTACCACCAAGCAGTCATGATATACAGTTGTATTTAGGGGAAATTATTTGGTCCATGGCATATACAAATTCACATGTAGCCTAACTACCATACTAGTCATTTACCATCAGTATAAGCTGAAGATTGTGTCCAGTAATAAATACAGTAGGATGTTTATTTCTGTGGTGAGGAAAAAGAGAAGAAAGCAGTATTTGGACCTTCCATTTCAGAAGTTCAATATCTTATAGAGGATACACTTCTCCATCCCACATAAGTATAGTCATGCCTTGAAATTTACAAGAGAGATGTCATGATTCCTTTGACTTCTTCGAAAAATGTCCTAATTTGGGTATGCTGCTCACTGAGATGCCTATGCCAGGCACACATACTAGCTCATTCTTAACCACCAAGCCAATAGCATTCAACGTTCAGATCTCAAGTCTCATATGTTAAGCATCATTATCCATAACACAATTGAATATATCATGGATTACTCTCTCATATTCAAAACCCCAAATGTTAAATCTATAAATGCTAATTTTTTTTTACTCTGTGAATATTATCTTCTGAGTCATAAGTTTCTTGTATACTAAAAATTAGGAGTCAGTGAAATTTTTTATAGAAAATCATCCTTGCTGATCCTATCTTTACAGGGAATAAGAGCTGAATAGTGCTTATCTGGCGAGTTGCAGCTAAAAGTGCCTAAGCCAAGACCTTTGGGTAATCACATGCATACTGAAAGCAGTATGCATGCTACTTAGGCTAATCTAGAAATGTTAATCTTCACAAAATCATGCATTCTCATGGCATTCTAACTTCCAGTTTTATAACCGAGAATCCAATGGAAAGCACGAGGATATCTACCTTTCATTTGCTTCTGCCTCTTTTGCCACATGTCTTTTAGTAAAGACATGTGCTGAAAGGTAGAAGAGGAGGTCTGGGAAATAGAATCCATGTCGTTACGTAACTCATCAACACCGTTTTTGACTGTTCTTTCCTGTTTTACCAAAGCTTCTTGCAACTGACATCCTGTGGGACACAACACCCCCTACAAACAAAGAAAAAAAAGCAGACACTAGATGAAGGATTTGGGTTATGAATACTTATTAAAAAGCACATAGTGAAAATTCAGTGATAAGGATTAGTCAATATAAAAATTTGTTATTTGATTTTCTTAATGTAAAACCAGAAATTCTAGAGTCATCCTCACACTCTCATGAAGATTAAAAACATCCCTCACCACAGAAGAAATGTTATTAGGCTATGAAAATTTTACTGTCTGAACAGAAGAAGTGGGCAAAATATAAAGATAAAGGTAACACTCACATATCCTAATTTGTAATCTTGGGCCCAAATCAAAGAAAACAAGAAAGGAAGCCTAAACCAAAGGCCCAATAAGTTTATGTTTTGAATTTTATTTCAAAAAACAAACCAACAAAATAACAGTGACAGTAATGTGAGTCAATGAAACAGTAGGAGGCCATGATGAACATAGGCTTTCTCTGCAGCATAGACCTGCCACTGTCAGAAACATCAGCATACCCACCAGCTCTGGGTCAGCATGAAGACAGCCACCAGCGTCGGGGGCTTTTCTTTCCACTTTTTTTTGGGCGGCAGCTGCTTTGGCTGGACGAGCCCTATAGCCACCTACACTGATGGGAGGTGGGGCAGGTCTCAGGCTGGGAGCCTCTTCCCTCTTCTTGTCAAGGGGTCGATGACCACGGGCAAAAATCACCTACAAAGAACCAGCCAGAAATAAAATGCAATGTTATAGAATTTTTGAGATGTAACTATTCCAACATGTTCATATTACAATTGAGGTTATCACAGCCTGATGGTTTGCTTAAGGTCCATGTGTGGGCTAGGTGTTGGTGGTCAATCATTGCTTATTGTTCAATAACAGTAGAAAGACCAAAGGCACATAAAGCTATTGTACAGTGTAGTTTTTAACAAGAGAGCTTAAGACAAAGCTGCATCCAGTTAGGAATAGTAATGACCTCAGATTTCTGAAACCTATACATTTTTTGGAATACACAGAAGTATAAAAAATCTATACTGTCAAAAAGAATGAAACTTGGACTATTAAATTCCTACAATTATTGTTAATCATTTCCCCACTTTCAATTTTTGTGAATCAAAGATTAGGCTAACTCCTATATAATCATATTTAAGAGACAATAAAGATTTAATAAAAATGAATTTTATTTGAAATTTATTTGTAATAGGACAATTTTTGATCCTAATAACGTACTCTGGACCAGACTGCTTGAGTTCAGATCTTAACCCTGCCACTTAACTAGCAACAAGACTTTGGGCAAGTTACTTTAACTGCTCCCAGTTTTCTCATCTGTAAAATAAGGACAATAATCATTTGTACCAGCCTTCCAAGATTAATGTAAGAATTAAATGACTTATTGCTTATGATACCCTCAGTATAATACTTGGCACATTGTAAATGTTCATTATTATTTTTATTGGTATCACACATAACAGATACTAGAGTTTAGGTGGCTACTCCACTGCTAATTGCACTTTTATTCTTATCGTCTATCAACAAAATTATTTGTTAAACATTCTCTTGAAATTCCCTACTTGATTTCTTTATCAAACACCATGATTTTCTCATATTTAAAATTATTCTCAAGGTTTGTGCATTATGATTAAAATTATTTGCTAACTTAAAAAATATTACATCAAAAGATAATGAAGTGGAAAACATACATTGCAATATAAAAGTTTTGGCATAGATTAACTACATTATCGTATGTTCTTTTTCAGTAGTTAAATCCTTAGGAGCTTAATTACAAATTAACAAATAACAAGACTCGAAGCAACGACTGAGCTTTCTTGCAATTTTCTGAGTCTACAAGTCATTGAATGAACTCTATTTTGAATTTTATTGTCAATTACTCATTAAGTTATAATATTATTTAACGTTATATGGGATGGTGCTAGGATTAGAACCTAGGCAGTTTGGTTCCAGATTTCCCTGCTTAACCAGCCAACCATATACATCCTTAACATGTAAAGATTTGGAGGAGATATACATATTCACATCAAAGAAATGGTCCCAGCCAGAGCTCACCCACTCTAACACAAACTTTTTGAAATGTGATTCACCTGTTTATTACAAATAAAATTATAACAGAAGAAAACTATTTACTTTTTATTTTAAAGTACCATTAGAGAGGTAGCATGGATGGTCTGGCTTTACTAGAGAAAAAGAAATCTTAAAAAAACCTTAATGAAATTATGTGGGCACTTACTGAAATAACCAAAACTAGAAGATCCATTTTGGAGCTGAAACGATTAAACTGTCCCTGTGATGATTAGTTGGTAAGCAGGAATGTGAAAGTGCTTTACAAAGTACTTTACAAAAATTTAGTTTTACATGTTCTTTACCTTTTTCTTACCTAATGCTATTAACCAGACAATTACCTTTTTGTAGGTGCAATCTGATAATTAAAGCAGTTAAATTCTCTTTAAATTTGACAAATGAGCCAAAACAAAATCACTTTATTTAAATATTATTGTGTATTCTTATTTCTAGTATGATACTATGTTATGTATACGAAATTTGTTAATAAAATTTAAATTTCTTAATTACTCATTTTCCAAATGTATTTCTGTATTGTTGATAACTTCAAACTAATAGCAACAAGTTAGCAAAGATAATACTTGAGGAAAACTGTTCAACAAACAACTAATTAGACTGAACTATGTTTCACAACCATTAATCATCATAACAATGCACACTATCTCTAATTTAAATGTTCTCATCTGAAAAAAACGATATTTCATTTTCTAACATCACACTTGATCTATTCTGCTTCTACATTTAGTTATAATTCACATTTATAAATCGTAATCTCGGAGCTATATATTACACACCTTCACCATAGAACAACTTATCTATCACAGCTTTTTTCTTTTAAAATACTATTCTTTTATTATTTGTAAAATTTTCAGATTTCATCCTCTTAATCATAATAATGTATTGCTAGAACTAAATGAAAATCATAGAATTCAGGATAACAACACATGAGAAAAACACATCTTACATTAGTTAAGCCACCTTCATCCTGGGAAAATAAAAGTGACAAACAAGAAATTATTTTGTTCTTATATAAGAAATACAAAGAAACATTCTTTAAATAAAATAGTAAATCACTGAGATTAATAATTCAATTTCATAACTACAATCACTGCTAATTTCATTAAAATATTAACAAACTTATGATTGTTATATTTTATATTAACATTAGTAATAATATAATAATTTTTTTAAAAGAATCACCTCGTCATCGTAGTCTTTCACGACAGCTTGGGACTTAACTACAAAAACACACAATAATAGCAACGATAGATGTTTCATGGTTTTAAATTTGTGGAAGTTCCAAGAAACGATCCTTTGCAAGCAGACTTAATTGAGAGATCTTCAATCCTATATATACCCAGGTCCTCTGCTAGGAATGACTTTAGAAATGGTTACCTTCCCTTGGTTAATATTTAATCTTTTGGATCACTTGTTGGCTGAACCATTTTATCACTTAAGCAACATCTTCCCAGCAAAACTTATTTACTTGTCATACAACTAATTGTTCTCTATTGGCCTACGTAGAAACATTAAAGTTCTTCAATTCGTTTAATTGGACAAAATGACAGGAAATTAGGACATTCCTAAAAGAGATGTGTATCTCATTTCTGGTAAATTAATGTAGATGTCACTCAAGCTCACAAAGAACGTGTGAGAAAAGAACATTTTTAATCCAAGCACAAAAAATCTGACCTACTTACAAGGAACCCATTAAAATTGTAACTCACTAATGATATACTATAAATGCTTATGTTTTGAGACAATCATGTAGCTCTGTTTTAAAAGAGGCCATTAAAATCAAGAGTAATATTGTATCATCATGTGTTTATCCTTTCTTTTAGACATTAATTAAAATAATAAAATAACAAATTCATGCCCTATGCTATGATAGACAAACGTCAGAAAGAAAATGTCCGGATTCCATTTTTTTTGTTCTGAACAGCTTTCATATTTTGTCCTTTATTATTCTATGTTAAAATATTCACCAAATTCTAAACATTATTAAAATAATTAGTAGGCTATAAATTCCTAAATCAAAATTATTATTATAGTGATTGGATACATATTTAACACTCTATTTTATTATTATATATTTCATGTTATTTATAAAAAATGTTATTTTAACATTGGTGAAGCCTTCATACATCTATTTCAATTAGTATGCTCACAGACTAAATGAAGCCCATTTTCCTTTATCATTTCCCATAAGCTACCAAATCCATTTCTCTCATCTGTTCATTTGTTTGTTGCAATCAGGATTAACAACTCCTACAAGAATCAATAGGAAAACCAAAGTCAACAACCCAAATTCCAGTAAGTGTGTTGCCTCAAAGTATTTTCTGTTTTTTCTATGGGAAGTAAAACAGTCTCATTAAATTTAAGAAATTATTTTATTGTAAAGATGGCAGCTTATCTGGGTTTGGATTGGGAAAGTGTTTAAACAATGCTTTGAAATAGAATCTTGATAATGGTGTGAGACTCACTAAATTTCTCTCTTCTCTTGGTAACATAGGTTGCATTGCCAAATTCTTTTAACTTAGATTTATAGAAACAAAATATTGAGTTTAAATTAAGAAAAATACTTGATTGGGTCTTTCCAAATTTGTGTTTCATTTATCAGGACTAAGTAAATGCTATAGCTTCAGATTATTTTTTTTAGTTTTAATTTTTTTAAAGAGGGATATACAATCTGACAGAAAAAGCAAATATGTAGCATGTATTAATTAAAATAATATGTTAGAATATTTCCCTTCAAAATGTAACTGAGAAAATGTTTATTTTAATAATCTGGACAGGATTTTATTTTAGTAATATACGGCTTCTTGCTAATTTAAAAAGAACTATCTGTTAAGAAGACCATAACAATTTTTTTTCTGTTGAGGTAACATTCTATTGCTACATTTTCAATCACTGACATTGTATCAACTAGCAATAGAATTATCATTTAATTCAAGAAGTTTGTAATTTTTTTGAGATTCTTCTAGCATATAATAGACTCTTGTTCAACATGAAAATGAAAGTTCCTTTCCATTCCCGTTGTGTTCTGCTCTGACTGGCATTCTTGCCATCACCAGAAAGATGAAAGAGAATGAGAATGTCTGCTCCGTAACAGCAGAGACTTAACATTCATTTTACTAACAGTTCTTGAGCGTCTCCTAAGTGACAGGTAGTGTGGTAGGGGTTGGGAATTACTTTGGTGAGCAAAGTAGACATAGTAGGCATTCAATACATGTATTAATAGAGTGAATGGGTGAACTAGCCTTCATTGACACATGCCTCCGATGCCAAACTTTGGTAATCGTTTATTCCATTTAATTCTTGAAACCACTAAGTTCTACAGATGATGAAACTGAGGTTCAGAGAGGTTAAGTAAACTACCCAAGAGCATATAGGTAGTAAGGGCTGCTTTCAGGACTTCACCCATATCTGTCTGACCCTATAGTTCATGCTCTGTGCCCATTACACCACATTTATGAACAGAACATAAGCATTATAAAAATAATATATTTTATTTTCTTATTGTTTGTTGATTGTTTTTGGTTTTTTTTTGTTTTGTTTTGTTTTTGCCAGCCCATTATCTTGGGACTGTAGTATCTCAGACTGGCACACTCATTCTTAGTGCTTTCTCTCACTGATATTATATTTTCATGCTTATATGGGGAGGTGGGTGCAGACATTCATGTCTGTGTGAGAGGCATGGGCAATGCTGTAATGAGTTTCTTTAATTCTATTTCTTGTTAGATATGTTTTTTTCTATAGAGTTGTCTACAGTTACACTAGCACTCTAAATTGCCTAATATTACAAAGTAGATGATCGTGTTTTCAGAGAAGAAATATATTTGCAGAGATTCCACTTACTAAAATACTTAGATTTTTTAGAATGTTGATGCAATTGGTGGAGGAGAAAGGGAGTACTATTTGTTCAGTTATGTTTTGAAGTCAATAGTGCAGTGTTCTTCACATGAGCTGATATAGTTACATAAGTCAAGGACAGTAAATCAGTGACAGAGAAAACAGAGATAATCTGTCCTGCCAGCATCTCTCTGGCACGAAGGGCAAAGACTTGTGGGCACTAATTGTCAATACAGTTGTTGATACAATTCATTTTAGGCCCACTCCACATAGCAGGAGGTAATTTAGGCTAAGCAACTATTTATAGAGCACCTACTTTGTGGCAGGTAGCACACTGGAGGCTGTGGATACTTTGGCGAAATCTTATGTGTAGAGGGAAAGACAGAAAATGAAAACTACTTACAATAACTTGTGCTGAGCCTAAGACAGGGGAGGTGAGGCTTCAGGACCCAGTAACTTAGGGACCTAACTTCCTTCAAGGGGGAAAGGGACTTGAAAGCAAAAGGGCTTTTAAACTTGAAACTTTTGGTTTGAATAACTGTGTGGTCTATGTCACACACCTGGCACATAGAAGGTGTTTAATAAGTATCTGTTGAGCAAGTTTATGAATACATAAATGAGTGCATGAACAAAATGAATACTGATTCTCTTTGTCTAATAGGTTTTAAGATACTATACTAAGTTATTGTTAGTCTCTGTGTGTGTTTTCCTTGTGTTACCCTGAGCTACAGTTTGAGAACCATTATCCAAAGGGAAATTAATAATGAAGAGCTGAAGGCCAGGTAGGACCAGAGCTTTTGGGGCAAGCCTGAGACCAGTGTGTTAGCAACACTTGCAATTGGTTAGCCGTCCTCAATGGGGAAGCATATGGCAGGGAAGGAGAGTAGGAGATAGTGCTATCTCTTGTGGAAGGTCTCCCTCTATCGACTTAGAAGATGTCAGTTTGCTTTTCTAATGGGTGCTGACATAGAGCATGGCAATAAGAAATAATAGGGCATTTTCTCCTTCAACCAGATGCAGATCGCAAGGGCTAGAGCAAAGATAGAGCTGCTCTTCTGCTTCTGCCACACTGAGACTCAAAACCCCAAAGGTGTTGGGTTTTGTGCTGGAGCGGGCTTCCAGTGGTCCTGTCAGTGTTAGATCACTCTGACCCTCTAACCACAGGTGACGAGACATTGTACCCAGGCTAGCCCTACCACATTCTCTCTTCCAATTTGGCATTTGGGGGACGGGGGAAAGCAAAGAATCAGAAAGCATCAGGCCAATTGGCCTGACATAATATTCATGGCAACATTTGAGAGAAAGCCTGCAGCAGCGGAACTAACCAAAACTTCTAAACAAACTTCAAAACTAAACTTAAGCCTGCAGCAGCAGAACTAACCAAAATTCTAAACTTAAACAGTCAAATCTATGAGACACCTGATGTCCTTCCAATATTACCAGCCCCATTTTACCTTTTTTGAGTTAGGCTCACATGGTTTCTGGGGTTTGTTGGAAAATTTAAGATCAGACTGTCTTATTTTTAAGAATAAATTGCGCATCAGAAAGACAAGCTGTTAGGCTGAACCCAGAAACTGGTGGGAGGTTGCATGGGAACTTTCCTTTGAAACTGGCCCCGCCCCCTTTGCGGGCCGGCCCAAACAGGCCCCACCCCTTTCAGAGCCCGCCCAAACCCGCCCGCAAAAGCCCTAGATGCCCGCCATTTTGGGGCCGATGCCATCCAGGACTCGTGCCGTGTGTACGCAGATGTTTAAAATAAACTTTCTTTTCCTTCAGCTTGGCCTTCTGCGTTCCTCCCTTGGCATTTCTAACAAAAGCTATATTTTCAAATAATACAATGAATCACTAAAAGTTTTTACATATTAAGTATATGGTACCAGCAGTAAAAGTCTGGGGAAAATGAGAACTTTTATTTTATTTTGGAACACTTCAGTAACTTTGATTCCAAAAATCTTTCACAATTTAAACTTTTCTTGAATTAAATTTACAGAATGTTCTGTAAAATGTGCCCAGCATCAAAGATTTAATGAAATTTTTTATGAAAAGAGTTACAGCTTGATGAGAAAGCATGATCCCTGTAGAGAAAAATGGGCAAAGGATATATACCAAAACAAGGGAAACACAACCACACATTTGGGAAAATATTGAACCTAGATATGAATCTAAGAAAGCCAGAAAGGTTGGTTTCTAGTAAAACGGATTTTGTTAGGGAAGGGGAACGGGGGAGCAGAAAAATCTCCACATGCTTTCCACATAATAAATTGGTAAGGACCAGCGGGGCAGGTTGAATGGGACAGACAAAGTGTGGCGTAGGGTACAGGATTTAAAATCCTCCTTCAATCACCTGTGACTTATTTGATATTTCAATTTACTTGGCTAGCTAATATTTTGTGGACTAAGTTTTTTTGGGGGTGGGGTGGGGGTTGAATTGTAATCTACTTTAAGCTTAGATCAGGATGAAAATAGAAGCTGCCTGTGTGGGAGAGCTGACCTCTGACTTCGGGTTACATTTAGAAAGCTTTTTCCCTTTTTGTATCAAATAGGATAATTATTTTGATACAACTAACACTTATGCAGCAATGAATTCTGTGCCAGTCACTGTTCCTAATACATTACACTTAATTCTTATAACAACCCCATTAGGTAGAGTAGTACTATTATTCCCATTTTACAGATGGGGAATTGAGGCAACAAAAGAAGGAAGTTGCCCAAGGCTGGTAACTTGCAGAGAAGGAGTTGAACCATGGCATTCTGGCTCCAGAGTCTATACACCTACCTACTATGATGGACAGTTTCTTTCTCTTATGCACAGAGCTGTTTGTTCTCTTTTATTAATACGCCGTTCCTACCCCAGCAAAATGAACACCTGTGTATGTATATCTTTGCATACTTCTATGAAAAAATGTATATATGCATATACAAACATACATTGCACATTCGTATCTTTTATATTTTTAGAACTGAATCCACTGTGACACAAGTTATATAAAAAATTTTTTGTTAGTTTACTGCTAAATTGCCTATCACAAAGATTGCCTCCGTTTATACTCTCATCAATATTTAGGTTGTTCCCTCACTCTTGCCTACACTGGGTCTTGTCAAATTTAAAAATTTTTTTGCCAACCACTTAGGTATAATATGTTATCACATTGTTGTTAACATTTTTTTAATCATGAGAATCTTTTTTATTTATATTTATTGACCACAATATTTTTCTTTCTGTGAACTGCTTGTCAATGTGCCTTGTCTTTTGGGTAGTTCATTTTTTCTCTTGATTTGTGAGGGCTCTTTTCATATTAAGAAAATTAGCCCTCTGACTAATACACACATTGCAAATATTTTCCCAATTTTCATTTGGCTTTTGATTTTATTTATGATATATTATCATATGTATACATAAACACATGCCACACGGGATTTTGAAAATAATTATGTGACCAAATTATAAATACTTTTAGGACCCCTGGGTTTGTATCTTACTTAAGAAGGCCTTGCCCATTCCAAAGATATTTTCTAAAAGTCAGCCAGATATCAGTGTAATAGCTTAGAGCGTGGACTCTGAAGCTAGACCATTTAGATTAGAATGCCACCTCCACAACAAATTATGAGACCTTAGGAAAGCTACCTAACCATTTTATACTTCATTAATCTCATATTAATGACAGAACAGTCTCTACCACAAATTAAGTTTATGAAAACATAAGAAAAATGTTCAGAATGTAACCAGGCATATAATAAGTATACAGTAAATTTTAGTGATTTTTATTGTAGCAAAATAAGAGTTTTACAATTTATGATAAATAATTCATCCACTTAGAATTATTTTGATGTAAGGAATGAGATAAGAGATCTAGCTTCCTCCTCCCACATCACCAAATTGTTAGCGAGTG
>NW_012147819.1:2392478-2403118 GCF_000956105.1 Propithecus coquereli | reverse complement strand
AATATAAACTTTGTAACAGTAAAATATTCAATCAAATGCCTTAATCATCTTAATTATTCATGTCAAAAAGTATTTCTGCTAACTAAACTCATTTTTGAAAATGTTTCTACAGATGAATTAGTATTTTGTAACTAAGTAGCTGGGTTAGGTTTTATAGAAACTAAATAAAATTAAGCATTGACTTAGATGTAATGGAAAATATTTTATTTTCATAAAATTTACAATGATCAGAAAGACAGGATTGTCCTCTTTAAGCAATTCTTTGTTTTACACACAAAGATTATGATTAAATTAATGGTTGCTGAAATAGCATCTTTTGAGAGGTGAGCACATCTCACACACACACACACACACACACACACACACACACTCACGCACAACATCCTTGCTGGGGATTCAATAGCTGCAACTACCTATCAAATGAGGGTCTCGATGCCACCTACACCTGTATTGCTTATTCACTCATTCAACGAATATCGAAAACTTACCATTTGCAAGTCAACTAGATGTCAAGTGTATGATAGTGAACATCATGCCCTAGTCACCTCATAAGTCTACCGGAAAATATAAAAAATTAAACAAATATTACACCCAAACGTGGTAGTATATGAATTCTGCTAAGACAGCTGGAACTATCACAGTGCTATTTCTTCTATGTCAGTATAAACACTGAAAGTATTCCTGCAAAATAGAAACGTTTGTAAATGTTTGTAAACATTTGTAAGTACAAATGCTTATTTGTAAAGGTAAACAAGGAGAGTCAGGGTCATGTCCAATACTGATACTTGTTTTTGTGACATGTTGTCGTGGGTTTAATTGTGTCCTCCAAAATTCACATTTTGAATTCCTAATCCCCAGTACCTAAGAAAGTGAACTTATTTGGAAATAGGGCCTTTGCAGATGTAATTAGTTAGGATGAGACCATACTAGAATAGGGCGGGCCCTTAATAGAGTATGATTGATGCCATTTAAAAAGGGCCAATTTGAACATAGGCACATGCACAGGGAGAATGCAACGTGAAGATGAAGTCAGAGATGGGAGCGATGCAGCAGAAGCCCAGGGATGCCGAAGATTGCCAGTGCACCACCAGGAACCAGGGAGAAGAACAGAACAGATACTCCCTTAGAGCCTCAGAAGGAAACAACCCTGCTGACACCTTGATTTCAGACTTCTTATCTCCAGAACTGTGAGACAATGTATTTCTGTTGTTTAAGCCACCCAGCTTGCAGTACTTTGTTACATAAGCCTAGCAAACTAACATACATGAGATGGGGCTTTACAGAACAGAGGCAGGTGCAATTGTGATAAGCAACACTTCTCTCTCTCTTTCTCTCTCTCTCTCTCTCTCTCACACACACACACACACACACGCACGCACGCACACGCACCTTACTAAGATATTTATAACTGACTGACAGTGCCTAATTATTCCCAAAGCCTTTCCAGCCATTAACTGGAAGAATAGCCCCCTCATTGTCTCCTACAATCCCCGAACCTTTTGTTTCATCTGTGCTATCAGAAAGCGCCTGCTAACACTATCTTAGCATTTAGACCAATTCTTAGCACTGTGATAAATAATCAGAAACCAAACTTTTGGTTTGGAAGAAATGTCCAAAGATCATTTTTCACCGGTTCTGACCTCAGGAATTCAAATAAGAAATGATAGCTCCCACTATTACTCTCTTTTGAATTAGTGAAGAATTTCAAATATGAAAGGGAAGGACATACTGAGCCACATGACTCTAAATAATATTGTATACAGTGTTATTAAAAATTATATACTTAGCCCTCTAAGCTGAAACAGAAAGAAATAGGAATATTAATAATTTTTATAAGAATTATAAAACACTTCCTGTAAAAATATGGTAAGAAGCTGATGAAAATGGCACTCAACTCTATACTCATGTGATCTATTGTTGCTTAAGAGCAAAGGACATAAGACTTGAAATAGAATGAAAATATTTTCTGTATTGGTGAGAAAAAAAAACTTGGCTTAAAATTTGTGCTATTGGTTTCACACACACATAGTATTAATATTTATGTTCATAAATTATTTGCCAGGTCTGCTTTAGGGAAAAACCCTCTGAGCCTTTTTGCAGAGCAGCAGTGACACCTACTGTTCAAATAAGCTTGAGATGTCAACCAGGACAGATCCTTTGGGTCCTGGATCCCTTCACCAATTCAGTGAAACTGACAGGTCTGTCTCCAGAAAACAAAACAAATCAAAAGTTTCCCATATAAATAAAAAATATGCTTGCAATATGCATAATTCATGAATCCCGGAACTAGATAATAGGGTCTCTTGAGCTCCATATCTATCTAAAATAATGTAAACTTTAAAGTGGATGACACAATTCTGTAAATTCAAGAGAGTGTTTTAAAAGGAGTAAAATCTGGTGTAATTTACCTCAATCATTACAATGTTTTTATGAGTCTGGGTTTATAAATTAAATGTTTCCAGAATGATTAAATATCTAACAAGTTAATAGGCCTAACTAGAGATTACATTGCCATAGATATATCTGTCTGGTTTACATTTATATAGTTCTAATGTCATTTAAAATCATGTTCTTCTCCATAGTTATCACTACCTATAGGTAAGTATGATATGATTTAGTTCCCCCAGTATATATTTTATAATTATGGTATTTCCTTGCAAGGTCTACCATCACTGGCCACTTTTATAGAAAACTAGTTCTTAGGCCAAACTCACATTCAAATTCAGAGATGATTGTATTTTCAAGTAAAAACATGACTTTAATGTTTTTAATGAATTTTTAAATGAGAGTGTTGATTCACTTGACTATGCTTTTAGTAGACTATTTTCCACTCTCAAAGTATATGCTGTATGCTTTGGGTACAGTATCAGTGAAGTCAAAGCGTGACCATTGAAATATTTGTCTGTTTGAGTTTGCACATGCCCAACACCACCAATTTTTCTTTTTACACAGAAAAACAATTGGGCGTGATTGATCACAGCCTGCAGATTTTACCTGGGTAGAGAATAAAATACCAATACTTGGTACCAGGATGTGCATATATAAACATCGCTAAAGTCTCCAGTTGTGTCTTTCTTCCACCAGCTTTGAAAAGCTGTGCTCTGGCATTGTTGAAGCCACAGACAACTATGAAACGGCCAAGAGTTATGCAGGTTTGAGAAATTAAAATTTACGTAGCAGAAAATAAATTCGCCGTAATCTGTTAAAATTATTTCGCATATATCTACATGTCAAAATTTCCCAAATTGAAACAACTATTCCGCAACATTCACTCAACAAGTGTTTACTGGACTGTTCAAGTAAAATAGCTTTTAGGCGTTAAGCCTACACGGGCGTCTAGTGCTTCGAGCCAGGATTGGAACCAGGCGACGTAAAGCGCGCAGGCGACCCCCAAAGAAAGAGATCAGGGCAGTGGAAGAGCCTTAGAACCCACGGGGTTTGTCTCCAGATCGTTAAGTTCTCTGAATAAAAAGCATTAAGTTTCCGGGGAACACAGCACAAACAACTAGGGACCCAAATGAAAACATTTACGTCTGAGAGTAAGGCAGAAAACATTTATTTTGAGACGTCTTCGGAGAGAGAAGTGAAGCCTTGCAGGCAGGCGCTTCCAGGAGTCTCCGCCCCCCAGCCCGAGACCCCGCCCCAGAAGCCGTCCCGAGGAGAAAGGCCCGCCTCTGGATCCCAGATTCGGGGGAGAACAACGCGCCTGCGCGGGGCTTTCATCACGTCCGGCGCCAGGCCTCCCGATTCCGGAAGGGGCCGCACAGTTGTGGCGGCAGGTTCTGCGCTGGTGCTTAGTATATTCTTCGCTGTTGGACGTGGGATACACAGCAGCATCATGGTCGAGGTATGGTGACCCTTGGGATCTCAAGAGTCGGTTGCCTCTGGACTGTTTTTGGTTTTGGCAGCGGGCGTGGGTGATCGAGAGTGCTTGGAGTCTGGGGAGAGGCTGCGAGAAGGAGCTGTTTGGCCGAGGCCGGGTGGTCTTTTCTTAAGGTTTTTGGGGGAGGGAGAAAGGGACCAGATGGAAACCCGAGGGGGAGGTTCCGTCGGGCGGGAAGCCTGGCATGATGCGTCTAGTCCTCTTTTGGCCCTTGGGAGCTGGGCACTGTCCTCGGAGGCGGGGCTTCTGTTGTTGTGCGACCACTGGCATCTGCCGCCCGCAGGGTAGTGCCAATGCTTCTGTGTCCTAAACGACTGGCAGTCTTCTCTATCTTGCGTTCAGTTCGTCCCTTATTTCAGCTCTACCCCCAGAAAACTTGACGTTCTTTACATCTTTCCCTAGC
Source organism: Propithecus coquereli (assembly GCF_000956105.1). Lineage (NCBI taxonomy): Eukaryota > Metazoa > Chordata > Mammalia > Primates > Indriidae > Propithecus > Propithecus coquereli. The sequence goes on along the minus strand of NW_012147819.1, from coordinate 2,398,832 downwards.
TTAAACAACCATTCTATTAGCAGGCCTTGTCCTATAAGAAGATAAGACCCAAATATTTTTTGATTCCATTCACTAATCTCCATATCCACTGCAATCTACCTTAATTCAGACTAACATTATCTTTTCATCGGGCCTGGTGCATTAGTTTCCAGCTGGTCACTTTGCTTCCATTTTTGTTCTCCTATAAGTTGTTCTGTTTAAAACATTAAACTGGTATGCTTTTCTTGCTTAGCACCTTTTACTGGCCCTGTGTTACTGGAACAAAAACATAGACTGTTGTAATGGTCTAAAAGTCTTTACCTAATCTGGACCTTGTCTACCCTTGTAACCTCATCTTGTACTACAAAGCACCCTGTCACCCAGCATACACAACTGTGCTACCCTCCTGGCATCATTTCAGTTACCGAACACCTTTGTACATGACATTTCCCTCTGCCTGGATTGTTCTTAATCTCTATTCTGTGCAAGGCTAGTTCCCTCTCTGCTTAAAGAGCACCTCAGAGAGATCTTTCACAGTTACATTTAGTTCTTTCATTCTCTGTCTCAGCCCTTTGCTTGTTGCCTTCATAATATTTATCAAAATGTGGAATTATTTTGCTTATTTTTATTTCTCTGCTTCCTCTTGAGCACAGGGACTGTGACTGCCTTTTCATCATTCTGTTGTTAGCTTCTAGCATAGAATTTGCCAGGCACATAGTACGATCTCAGCAAATACTTATTGAATAAATGACTAATCTCAGGCATCACTCCTTGCTCTACCTGGGGCCTTGGCCAAAGAGGAGCTTGCTCCTCTTCTCCGAACTTGACTTGTGTAGCTTGCTACAAGTAGCTGTGGTGAGTGGTATAAAGCTTTTTACATAAACATGTAAGGTATGTAACTAATTTGACTTTAATTTAGGGTACAATATATATATTTTGTAGCTAGATGTGTAACTATACTTTTTCTTTCTAGGAGGTACAGAAACATTCTGTGCACACACTTGTGTTCAGGTCATTAAAGAGGACCCATGACATGTTTGTAGCTGATAACGGAAAACCTGTGCCTTTGGATGAAGAGAGGTAGGTATAGTTTTTTTTCAATTGCTAAAATATTTAAAATTCTAATACTAGGGGAAGAGAGCAGGTAGAGGGAGACCTCTAAAGACTAGTTAGTAATGCTAACAGTCACAGGCTATCCATTCAGTGATAAATGGTGTTTTGGCATAATTTAAGCTGATTTAACTTTTTTTGGCCATATCTTTTACAGTAAAAATCCCATTAATTAAATGCATTTTACAAATACCCGATAATTAGGAGAATCCCTTTTATAATCAATCACTTTGTATGTGCTTTCAGCTTCCCGCTGCTCTCAGAGCCTTGCTGAGCTGAAATTGTACCTGGCCAGTACCTCTACTCCCATCTTTTCTCGTTAGTATGGTGAAGAGTTTTGAGTGGTGGCATAATTTTGCTTCTACATCTCCAGCTCCAGTCTGGGATTGCATTATGTGCAGTGTTCCTTCTTTGTCCTTTACCCTTCTTTTAAATCTACTTAATTCTTCAAATAAGCATTTATATTTAATTTATAAAACGGACTATTCTTAAAAGTAATATAAGTGCATTTCTTTTTAAAATACTGAACTAATTAAGTACTTTGATTTGTTCTCACTAATCTTTTTAGATACATCTAGTAAAGGTTGCTATAGAAGTTTTTACTGTATTTTTATATTTAGACATTTGAAGGAATGTGTATTGACTTTGAAGTTTTTTAAAAGATATATTGGTTTTCATATACTTTTAAATCTGTCGGACCCTTGATAATTCATCTTGAAAGGTTTTGTATTTATTAGGTAACAAACTAAAATATTACTTAGGTTTAATGAATACTATGGTGGATTGTGAGCAAATGAAAATAGATATGGTGTGGAAATGCACTTGGAAATTTTTGATTCTTTAAAATACTATTTAACTTTAAAATCTTACTGGAAACTTTTTCTACATGATTGGGCAAACTTAAGCTATTTAAGTACTTGTTTCTTGGCTATCTGTAAACATTTACATTGGAAAGTATTTAAGGATACATTCTTATGTTTATAATTTTTAAATAGTCACAAACGAAAAATGGCAATCAAGCTTCGTAATGAATATGGTCCTGTGTTGCATATGCCTACTTCGAAAGAAAATTTTAAAGAGAAGGGCCCTCAGAATGCAGCGGATTCATATGGTCATAAACAGTATCCTGCCAATCAAGGTGAGTATGGTGTTATCAGAAGTGTCAGGACTTACATGTGAATTTTAAAAATAGAAAAACTAATAAAATATGTTATTAGTGCCCCTCCTGGAAGGACTGTGATCATACAGTGAGTGTTTAATAGCTGTACCAGTGTTATAATGAAAGTCTTGATTTTCTCATGGAAGTAATGAGATTACATTGGTTGATGGCTTTTTTCTTGTAGGAAATACAATTGGTAGTATAATGAGGGTAAAAAGTATTAGGATTTGGAGAAGGTCACAGTGGAAGTTAAAGGAAAAATTTAGAGAATATTCCTAACCTTAGGGAGACCATCTGTCTTTCGTCAGTAAGATGAAACTAAGTACTGAAATTGTAATGAATTAAGAGAATCCAAGATTCCACAGGAAACCATTTGTTTGGAAGAAATAATCAGAATGTATTGTCAGTTTATAGGAAGGCCTCTTTACACACCAGGGCTATATAGCAAACGCATAAGCCTTCCTGGCCTCATATCAGCAAATAAACAAAGAAATAGCTGTGTACACAGTTTACAAAGATCAAAACAAAAATCATCAACTTTTTTTTCCTGAGGTTTGAATTTAGTTGGAAAAATTTGAGAAATCCAGTTGATAATATTATTTGATACATTAAAAAAGATGATACTTTCCTTAAGATAAATTCACCACTGATGAATTTTTTTCTTTCCTTTTCTCTATTTTTTTTTTTTTTTTTTTTAGGTCAAGACGTTGAATATTTGGTAACAGGTACACATCCGTATCCACCAGGACCTGGTTAGTGAGCTGTTGCTTATCAAAAATGTTGTATTGTTACATATATTTCCACTAATGAGCCAATAGTGAGATTCCTGTTGCCTGTAAAATACAGGATAAGCTCAGTAGCCAAGCATCCATACATAGCTTTTTAGATAATTACTACTAATACTCATATGCATTAATTCAGCAAATAATTCTTAAGTACCTATATTTTTCAAGCTCTGTGATAGGAATTCAAAAACAATAAGACTGCTCCAGGCCTAGACAAGTTTATTATCTGGTGGTTTAGGCAGACATGTAAATATCACTAAGCTTATAAAAATGATAAAATGTTAGTATAAAAGAGGATATGGTATAAACATGTCCTTTGAGTATGTAGAGTGATTGCCACATAGATGGAATGGCCAGTATAACAAAGTAGAGGACAAAAAGCTTAATGTACATAGAAAGTATAGGGAAATTGAGTGCTTGTTATTGTAGTACCTTAGATTCACTCTTGGAAAAATTGTTAATATTTGAGGAACTGCTTAATTTTTTTTTTTGAAGGTAATGTCCAAATGTAATAGACGTTTAACTTTACTGTCTTGGGCTACTTTAATGCCAGGTTGCTTATGATAAAATCAAATTTGAGTTATATGTTATTAACCAGTATTTATTGTAAACAAGTTAGAAACAAAGGTAAGCAAAACTTAATCAAAATTTGTATTATATCACCACCTGGAAATAATAGCCATTTTGGTATATGTTTTCCTCCAGTGTTTTATTTTAAATGAATGTAAATGAAAATAAAGATAGCTACTATAAGGAATTGATTTTTTGTTTTAATAGGGGTTGCTTTGACAGCAGATACTAAGATCCAGAGAATGCCAAGTGAATCAGCTGCACAGTCCTTAGCAGTGGCATTACCTTCTTCTCAGGCCAGGTATGAAATACTATGCTAATAATTACAAAGATTTTGGAAGCATATTTTACTGTTCACATTTTTCACATTTTTGTCATTTTTCAATTTGTTCTTTTTTTATTTCTTTTTTTTCTTTTTCCTAAAGAAACAGGTTCTCACTCTGTTGCCCAGGCTAGAGTGTAGTGGCTCTAGCCACTGTAACCTTGACCTCCTGGGCTCAAGTGATCCTCCTACCTCAGCCTCCCAAGTAGCTGGGACTACAGGCACACACCACACCTGGCTAATTTTTTAATGTTTTGTAGAGACGGGGTTCGCTGTGTTGCCCCATCTGGTCACGAACTCGTGGCCTCAAGCGATCCTCCCACCTTGGCCTCTCAAAGTGCTGTGATTATAGGTGTGAGCCACAGCACTTGGCCTAAATTTGTTTCTTTAACTATTACATGACATTTTCCTTTATCAGGAAAAATTTAAGATATAGGGTTGGTTTTATAGAATACATGATTGGAAGCATTAATTGATTTGAATGTAATATTTCTTTTGCCTCAGGGCTGATGCAAATCGTACTGCACCTGGTGGAAATGAATACCGACATCCTGGGACTCCTGACCGTTCACAGCCTGCAGCAGTGAATTCAGTAAGTTTCCCTGTGTCAAATAATGGGTTTCTAACTTTTGGAGCATGTTACTTTATTTCCCTTTATCCCAAAAGTCTTACTTAAATATTAAAGAAATAGACACTTCCTTGGAATTGTTAAGATAAATAGCAGCTTGAGCTAGTCATTATTATTCCATAGCCCTAATTTGTTAGTAAATTGACTTATTTTTTAGAATTTAAAATTCTGTTATTTTTGTGTCTACTTGTGCATAGTGTGTATTTTAATGAAGATAATGTGATGTTGGTATTTATTGCCCACTATTAAAAGTACAAGGAATGTTCTGAAACTTGGGTATGTGTTAAATATGAAAGTCTTTTTTTATTAAATGCTAACTTGGTTTATATAGTTACAATTGAGTGCTATTAGTGTTATAATATTCATGGGCTCTATAACTAGTTTTAAAAATCAGCATTTAGAAATACCTGAGTTTATCTCTAAGTAAACGGCAGCTGCTCTTGGTTTGGTGAAAGTAGTTGCCGAAAGAATAACTAAAATATGTAGTTTATTTTATTATGCTTCACTTGAAATAAGTGTGGGCTTTACTTCCTCAGTTTGTTATGCAGTTGATTTGGGTTTATGAAGTGAATGCATTTGTGATGCTCATACCCCATTTCTTCGTTTATCCTCCATTCAGAGCATATCTCTGGCCAGGCTCTCTGCCTTCTTAGGAGGATATAATTTAACCTTCTTGAGGGCAAGAACTTTATGGGTTTAAATTTTGGATGAATGAATGGATAGATGGTAACAATAAATGGTATATCAACTGGTATACCTTTTAAAATAGTATTTAAGGACTGTATTAGAAGATACAAAAGCTGTCAGTCTCTGCTACATTAAATCAATACTATTAAAATATGACAATGAAAGGCAGTGGTGTTAATATATTTAAAATGACTTGAATAGTAATAGGAGCTTACGTGGAGCATTTACTACTTTTAAAATCTTCATCATAACCCCATGAGATAGTCACTGTTCTTCCCAGTTTACAAATGAGGCATACATATAGGTTACATAATTTTTACCCAAGGTCAGTCAGCTAGTTTTGAACCCATATACAGTGATGTGTGCTCTTAAGTGTAATGTTCAACCTCTCTCAGGTTTTCATATTGCTTTTTAAAATTAACGTAAAAATTTTTTTTCATTATTGGAAAATGAGTCTAAGATAAGACTTAGAAAAAATGTTTGCTTTTCATTTAAGGAAAAACTTTCATAAGTCCCCTCTTTCAATTTCCATTTGTGAATTAATAACATGAAACCTTAGGTATGATATCTTTTAATAATAATATAATCTATTGCATGTCTAGATTGTCATGGAGGCTGGCAATACCAAGAACTCTGCACTGATGGCTAAAAAAGCCCCTACAATGCCAAAACCCCAGTGGCACCCACCATGGAAACTCTACAGGGTGAGCAAATCTGTATTTTATTGCATTATGTGAAACACGATTGCTTTCCACTTGGCTAGGGCTGAAGAATATAAGGAAGAAAAGAGTGAATATAAAATTGACAGAGGGATTTGAGGTAGGTTGAGAAGGGGCTTAGGCACTATCTTAAAAGATATTTTGGGAAGGAGACTTTCTTCAGTAAAAGCTATGTGCATTTTGTATAAAATATTGATAGAAGGCTGCAAAATGTGGAGAGCAGACAAAATAAATTTAGGAAAGTGTCTGAAGTATTTAATATGAATGAAGGTCAAGGGGAAAAACACCCTGTAAAGTTTCTTTGGAACTACCAATTATCTTTTCAACTATAATAAATTAAAATGATTCAAAATATATCAGACTTAAAATAAAATGTATATAGTAGTAAATGTACA
>NW_012147819.1:2330615-2392139 GCF_000956105.1 Propithecus coquereli | reverse complement strand
CCAAAAAGTACTATATATATATTTCCATTTTTTCAAAACTGCTTCTTTCTCACCGAAAGTAAACAGGCAGGCTTCAAAATTTCCAGAACAGTTTTATAAATTTATGATTTGAAGATGGGGGAGGGGCAGTTCAAACCAGGGTTGTGGTTAAAATCGAATACATTGTAACTTCTGTGTTAATGTGTCTGCCCATTTTACTTTTTAAATACAGGTGATCAGTGGGCATCTTGGCTGGGTTCGATGTATTGCTGTGGAACCTGGAAATCAGTGGTTTGTGACTGGATCTGCTGACAGAACTATAAAGGTAATAAGGAAGGAAGAAAAAATAAAATAAACATGACTTTGTGTCTGTCATGTAAGTTTAATCTGTCGTAAGTTATTTCCTATGATGGAAATTGCTGTTGCAGTTCCTCTGATTTCTTAGACCTGACTATGGAGTAAAATTATTATCTATACCAGTAAGAGTTTCAAATAGAAAATGTGGAAAATACAGAGAACTATAAAAGAACATAGACCCATACATAATCTTACCACTGTTAGTTATTTGGATGAATTTCATTTTAGTATTTATTCTGTGTATATGTATCAATGCATTTACTTCTAAGCTTTTTTCCTGTGTGTAAATATGTATCGTTTCTAAAATCATTCTTGACATGTAATTTGTATCCTTTTTTCTCTTATCTTGTATCAAAGGCATATTCCTGTGAAAAATTCAACATCTTTTTAAATGGTTGCATAATATTAAACATTTGGTTATTCTTTAGTCTGTTTTCCTATTATTGGACATTAACTTTTTTAGCTTCTTGATATTTACTATTATAAGTAATACCGTCCTTAATCTTTATGCATGAAGTTTTTTCTGTATTTTAAATTATTTTGTAATGGTAGAGTTCCAGAAACAGAATGAATCAGTCAAGTATTTTTGAGACAGGTACTGAAAGTATAAAGTACTTTTCAAAATGGGTGAATTGATACTTGCAGTATATAAGGGGATCTTTTTCAGCATGTTATGTATTCCCTTAAAAATAGCTGCTAATATGATAAGCAAAAATCTAATCTTTTTTTAACTGTTAATATCTTATCTTTTTTTAACTGTTAATATAAAATTTCTAGTGAAGTCAGACTTTTTCATATCTTTATTTGCTGCTTTTAGGGTTTCTTTAAGTTGTTACCATCCTTGGCTAGTTTAATGTCATGCTATTCATACTTCTATTATCAATGATATCTTCGTATATTAAGAATATTAGCCTTTTGTCATCTGTTGCAAATATTTTCCTAGTTTGAGCATGCCATTTTATTCTTTTTGTTTTTCTTGCTTTTATTTGGAGGGGAATCATCTTGCAGAGTTTTTAATTTGTATATATTTCTATCTTTTTCTTTTTCTCTTTGAAGTCTTAATTTTAACATCAGGATTCTGAAAATTTGCTTTGGAAACAATGAAAAGAAAAAATAAATATTCTTTGATTGCAGATCTGGGACTTGGCTAGTGGCAAACTGAAACTGTCATTGACTGGGCATATTAGTACAGTGCGGGGCGTGATAGTGAGCACAAGGAGCCCCTACCTGTTCTCTTGCGGAGAAGACAAGCAAGTAAAATGCTGGGATCTTGAATATAATAAGGTGAGCTTGGAGTTAAGGGTTTAAAACATTATGAGCCACTGTTTATCTTTCTAATTCTAGAAGTTTTAACTTTACTGCTTGATCTTTAGGTTATAAGGCACTATCATGGACATCTAAGTGCAGTGTATGGTTTGGATTTGCACCCAACAATCGATGTGCTGGTAACTTGTAGTCGAGATTCAACTGCTCGGGTAAATGGGATAGAGCCGTGTGTTTGTATATTGGTTTTGAAGTCTTCTATTGTTTGATAGAGAATTGAAGATAGTTGTCTTGACTCAATAATACCCCAGGCTCAGGTTTTTTGGGTTTTTTTTGTTTGTTTGTTTGTTTTTTGGTTTTTTTTCCACCTTAGTCTTCAGTTCTATGGCCTCATGATGTTTATTGTTATTAGTGTCCTGTCCTTGAAATGTGACACTCTCACCTTCCATTCTATCACCACAAGTATTGCCCATTAGCTCTTTCATTCAGTAGTCCCAAAAGTACTCCCATTACACCCATTCTTAAGACTTCTAGTACCCTCATCTTTCAGCTTTTTTTTTTTCTTGGCAACTGCCTTCTATATATATTCCTCTCCTAGCTTCTAGGATTATTATCCTTCACTTAAGCACTTTCTTCATTATATTCAGGCACAGTTGTCTAGTAAATTCCCAGCTTTGAATCAATCCAGTTGTCTGCCTGAGATATGAGTACCTGTTCTTTCTGACAGTATGTCTATTGTGTTTTTATAGATTTGGGATGTGAGAACTAAAGCCAGTGTACACACATTATCTGGACATACAAATGCAGTTGCTACAGTGAGGTGTCAAGCTGCAGAACCACAGATTATTACAGGTATGATCAATACTTTTCAAGGTTACAGCATATTTGTATCAGAATGTATTTTAATTATGCATATATTTTTGTATTCACTATGACTCTTGTTTTATATTGTATTTATAGTGTTTGTGTCATTATTATATATTTTAATCATGGACATTTGAAATTTATTATAGTAAGATTTCATTCATTTGTTTTTATCTCATACTTTTTTACATATGGAGTATGTCATACATGATATCCTATATTGTCTGACTAGAAAATGGTGCTGTAAGATACAGTTAAGTATTGTTTTATCATGTTGAATTATTATTCTAGGAAGTTGAAGCTAGAAGACAAAATACCCTAAGATCAATAAACTTTAGAACTGATTTGAATCTTACTTTGCTCGAAATAAAGTTAATAACAATGGATCTTTACTTCAAGACTAGAAAATAATTCCTTTGCCTGATATATTTTATTAACTAAAAAAAAAAAATCATTAGAGTTTTTTCCTTTCTCTCCACTAGAGGATAAAATTATATATTTATTGTATTTTTTATTTGTATTCTAGCTGTTCAGTTGACAGTGAATCAAGTGTCATATTGCATGCATTTTTTTAAAAAATTAAATTTAAAATCAACCTAGAATTTTGAAACCATGAAGAAATTAGCCCAGACTAATTTCCAAGTGGTATAACTCATTTGGATTATATATATGTTTATGGAAGAACACTTTGTATTTTATTATATTTAACTTTTGCATTCTTTCTCCTGGTCCATGTTTTGGGGGGTGTATGTATTTTCATTATAGGAAGCCATGACACTACAATACGATTATGGGATTTGGTGGCTGGAAAAACAAGAGTGACATTAACAAATCACAAAAAATCAGTCCGGGCTGTGGTTTTACATCCAAGACAGTAAGTGTCTTTTCCTAATTAGCTTCTCTTCTTTCTTCAATTCTTGGTATAGTCTTGAAGTACCAACATTAGTACCGCTTCTGGTAATTGTTTAGCTACTGTCATTTCCAGGCCTGTGCCACTTATGAACATGGGTTTCTTTTATTTTCCTTATGTACCATTTTGTTTCATGCCTTATGTAAGATGATGAAAGCCTTCTGCATAGTGACAAATCAGTAACGTCAAATGAGACGATATAAATAAATCATGATGAAACGCTGCATGTCAAAATAGAAGGTATTAGTGGCTGGACTTAAGGTCTTGGACATAAATGATATCAGACACTGAGACAAACATAGAATAATTGAATTCTTAAAGAGGAAATTAATATACATAGAAAAAATAGTAAGAACCGTGAACGTTATAGTCGGGATAGCCAAAGAGGTGGAGCATAATACCACAACCTATTATTTCTTGTATCAGATCACCCCTGACATGTTTCTGGTTGTGTTCATGTACTTTCTCTCTCCCATCTCCCTCTCTTCTCCTTCCTCTCTCCCTAACCTTACTCCCTCTCTCCTTCTTCCTTCCTATCCCTGTGTTCCTAACTCTCTTTTTTCTTCTCCCTCACTCTCTTCTCTCTCTTGTGCCTTCTATTCCTTTCCTTCTCTCCTCTTCTCTCTGTCCCTTTCTCCAGAATAGTTGCCTAATCCTTTGTCCTTTATGTGAAATTAGGCATTTGCACATTTATTGTTCTTGCTTAGTGTAGAGCATTGGGGAAATGAAAGGAGAATAAAATATTAATCTAGGATTTAAAATACATTTTAAAAATTCAAAAATCTGATTTAACTTGGAACAAATGTCCTGGTATTTTTACATCTTGGTATGACAGTAGTATTATGCTGAAACTACATTGATCAGTGAGTACACATGCAAAATAGAGCTATAATAAGCGTTTTAAAACCCACCACTTTAACTTGGTTTACTTTGCCATTAATTATTTTTTATTTTATTTCAGTTACACATTTGCATCTGGTTCTCCAGATAACATAAAGCAGTGGAAATTCCCTGATGGAAGTTTCATTCAAAATCTTTCTGGTCATAATGCTATTATTAACACACTGACAGTAAATTCTGATGGAGTACTTGTATCTGGAGGTAAAATAAGATTTTTGTAATAAATGTGTTTAGTCTGTCATTTTTTTCTTTTAGTCAATGAGTAAACATTGGTAATATTTCTAAGCAGTCACACCTAAGTACCATGGCAGCACTTGCTTGATGAGAGTGCATTTGGGGGTTCATATGTGTGTTCATGCATGGACCTAATACACGTAGCATATTTCACAGTTTAGCCCTCTTGAGTGCCGTCTAATGAATCTGAGGGATTATTGCTGGGAATTGCCTAGAGTTTGGTTGGGTGTTCTGGAATTGGTTGTCAGATTTTGTGGGGCTTTTTAAGATTTATGATAAATTCTGAATTAAGCACAAATGAAAGTAGATAAACCGGTAGTAAGAGAAGCTTGAGTGCCTGTATCTTACATATCTTTATAGTTATTGCCATGGTGCTTGGACTAATGTTTGTTGCTTAGTAAGTGTTTGTCAAGCTGAGCTGCTGAAGGACACCAAGTGTAACTAGATCTTTCCCTTTAAGCTGACAATGGCACTATGCATCTTTGGGACTGGAGAACTGGCTACAATTTTCAGCGAGTTCATGCAGCTGTGCAGCCTGGGTCTTTAGACAGTGAATCGGGAATATTTGCCTGTGCTTTTGATCAGTCTGAGAGTCGATTACTAACAGCTGAGGCTGATAAAACCATTAAAGTGTACAGAGAGGATGATACAGCGGTAAGTTTTCCGTTTAACATACATTTTGAAGTAAAGTAAAACAACCACGCCAATTTGGCAGATGTATTCATTTAATTATCAGAAGGAAAAATAATCTTTATGGTGTTAAGGTTTTTGTCAGCTTGACTAATGTCTGCTTGTAGATTTCTTTATTGGTTTCATTGATTCCACTGAATCCCATTGATGGTTTTAATTTTTTCCCAACTTTTCTTACTATAGTTACTAGGAAAATGTTGCATTAAGAATAACATCAAATACATAGATTGCTATGCAAATTAATTCAAGTATCATAAGCTTTGGTGTCACTTGAATATCTAAATAGAAATAGAAATTTTATTTTAGATGAAAAACTACAAACTAAAGTTGTAATGAACCCATTCATCTTTTATTAGACTTGGATAATGCCAAAAGTTTATCAACTCTTCTAAAATTATTAAAGACCTGCTAAATGTATAATGCCAAGTAATATGCTAGAGTAGATACCTTATTTTTGTTGTAAAGGAAGTCTGTTAAATATGAAGCAAACTAATAATACTTTATTTTAACATACTTTTCTATTTTTAGACAGAAGAAACTCATCCAGTCAGCTGGAAACCAGAGATTATCAAGAGAAAGAGATTTTAATGTGGCATTGTCTTTTTTTTTTTTTTTTTTTTTAAGCTTGGCGTTGATGAGGGTATCCAGTCATTCTGTGCTCTGGCTGGGAATATAAAGCAGAAACTCACTTGCTCGAATCATTGCTGCTTCATATTTTACAATAAACTGTCCCCCTCCCCCTCCCCCCTGTGTTTTTATTTCTAAAATAAACAGTTTGTGATACTAGGAGGTAAGATGCAGATATCAAGCAAATGCAGGTTTATTGAACATAACTATTCTAAAAGTAGAATAGTTTGACCCTTTTTAAAAAGCGTACAAAACTATTATAATAGGACATGTCTTGATGGGAGCAGTAGTTAATCCTTTAAAAACTAATATCTGTGACTGATAATTTGGGATTAGAAGATTCAAAGTATTTATTTAACTTTTGTATGTTTATTCCAAAAACAGTTTTTGAGTGCATGTTCTGCAGAGTTCTGCACTAGATACTGTTCAGGAAATAGACGAATAAGATGTATCTGTCCTCCAACACTTCCAGTTTTGTAGCAGACTATAGAAATGCTATAGTAGAGGTACAAGGGAAATGCTGGGGGCACAAAGGATAAGACCATTCGTTTTTCCCAGGGAGGACTGTGGAAGACTTGACAGAGTAAGTGGCATTAGAGTTGACCTTGAAGTGAAAGAGAGGACAAAAGGAAAAGCGTATTCTAAGATGTGGTCTAAAGTGATGAACCCAGGTGCAGGAAAGTGTATGGTGTGTTCTAGGATAAAGAATTGCCTGCTACAGTTGAGTAATGAGTAGTAAAGCTGGCTTGTGGTGTGGAAAGCTCATGTATTAAATTTGGATTTTATTCCACAAGTAGGATACCAGTACTGGTATCGAGACTTGGGGAACCTAACTCTGGCAGTACCAGTGGAGCTATTTAAAGCTATAGCAAAGGCTGCAGTCTTGTGGAGATTTTATAGAAAAGTGTTCCTAATACCTATGCCTCCTGGTAAATACGAGTTTTGTAAATCCTGCCCTTGGGATCCTGGTTCCCCATCAGTCAAGATTTGTCTAACTTCACAGTCTATAATTAGAAAAAAGTTATAAGAATAATCATTTTTTTTTAATTTTCCATATTAAAAAATTGCACCATGATTTTGAACAAGCATTTCCAATTACACTTATCCCACGTTGCATGCTGTAGGTGGGAGTATAATTGTTACAACCTTTAGGCATGTAGTTGTCTGGAGCTTATCGAAAATGTTTGAATCCTTTGGCCTACTAACTTCATTTCTAGGAAGTTGCCTAATAGAAATAATCTGACAAGAATACACAAGCAAGTTCATTGCACCTTTGTTTTATAATAATTAAAATTAGCCCAAATGTCCCTATCAGTTTGAAAGATTAGTTTACCTTCATGCAATTTATTTCTGTGTATTCATTAAGAGAATGAGGAATGTCTGGATTATTAGGGCAAGGCATCCAAACGTTTATGTAAAAAAAAAAAAATTGTGCAAGGATTTTTTGTAGAATAACTTCATGCTCTAAAAAATAATGGAGAAATAACACCACATTGTTAACAGTGGCTTTGTGAGGAAGTAAAATTATGGGAGAGCTTTCATGTCTGCTTTATATATTTCTATAATGTTTTAATTTTCTATAAGCATGTATTTTGTAAACTTAAATAAAGAACAGTACACTTGCATCCCTGAGAGATTCTAATATGCCTTCTAACGAGGAAAACCAGAAGTGGATAGTGTCCTATCCCCAAAGGCCAAGAAGAAATTATTAGTACGAGGAGGTGAAAGCCCTTGCTGTTCTGCCTAGCAAAGCTTCAACTGTTGTGTTTAAGTTAGGCACAAATATCAACTTCTGAAGAGCATTAAAACATATTTCCCTGCTATATGCTGTCCTGTGTTAATGGTGTTCTTCAAATCTCTTTTGCAAAAAGTTCATCTGCCATATGTATTCACAAACCCTGTGGAAGTTTAGGCAGAATTTCATACATGTGCCCTTTTACCTACTTGGCAGAACCCCAATCAGAGTTAAATCCAAATGTCTTACACCAGCAGTCTCCAACTTTTTTGGCACAGGAGGTGGGGGTGGGGGTGGGGGATGGTTTCAGGATGCTTCAAGCACGTTACATTTATTGTGCAGTCAAACCTCTCTGCTAATGATAATCTGTATTTGCGGCCGCTCCCCAGTGATAGCATCACCACCTCAGCTCCATCTCAGATCATCACCCATGAGGTTCTCATAAGGAGCATGCAACCTAGATCCTTCACATGCGCAGTTTACAGTAGAGTTCGCACTTGTATCGGAATCTAATGCTGCTGCTGATCTGACAGGAGGCAGAGCTTATGTGGTGATGGGGAGTGGCTGTAAATACAGATGAAGCATCAGTCAGTCACTGTGGCTCACCTCCTGCTGTGCAGCTCATGGACTGGTACTAGTCCACGGGCCAGGGGGGTTGGGGATGACAGTCTTACACTACCTATTCCATATGGCTTGAGTGTAGTCAAGCTATATGGTAGTCAAGCTATGATAATTGGACTCATTTGTGATCTATAACCACATACCTCAAGTGAGCCATCAACAATGACCAAACACACATTCCCATAGTTACTGCCTTCTGCCTCCTGTTACAAGGGGCAGGCTATCTGGCTAAGAACAACTTGCGTACAATTGTTGCCTTATGCTCTCACCTACTCAAAGACTTTGCTCCCATTATTAACCCCTTTCTCTTTTGCACCATTAATTTCCTCCCTTTATACTAAATGAGCCTTGTCAGCATATAAATATGTTGTAACACTGCCTGTCTTAAAAAAACACTAAACTGTCCCCTCTAAGAATGTACCCATTTCTCTATTCACTTTTATAGCCACTCCTAGAAAGTTTTCATAAACTCATCTTTCATTCCTCACTTTCCATTTTCTCAACCAATTCCAAAATAAAAATAATGAAAATAAATGTGTCCAGCATTTTTCTTGGAAAAATAAATTGGTAGAAAATGAAATTAATGAAATAAGGAAAAATAGTAAATAAACATGAAAGTTGACTTTTTTTGGTATAAAAACAAAATAGATAAAACTTTAGATAAACCGATTAAGCAAATAAAAAAATTATGAATATCCTAATAGAAATAAGGGGAGAAGGGAAGTAAAGAATCTAATTAAAAGAGATAGCTCTGTCCAATCCTATGCCATTATATTTAAATAAATTTTCTTAAAGAGCTCAATAAAGTGGTTAGTTTTAAATATTCTATGACTGTTTCCAAAAGATGCAAAAAGCCTAAACAGATTAGTTGTCAAAGACAATCACCCCACCACTACCATCACCCACATACATCACTAAGCCTAGAGAGTCTCAGAATTGAATTCTAAGATAATTCCAATGCACTTTTAATTTTTCTACGACCTAGATAAAGAAGGAAAGCTTTTATGTATTTTTTTGCTTTTATGTATTTTTAAATGTTAGAATAACAAAGACACCTAAATCCAATAAAGCACAAAATAAAAGAAATTATGGTTTCATCTCACTTATGAAATCTCCTTTAGTCTAATAGAATCAAGCATCAAATACCTAAGTGGAAGTTACTCTTAAGAATGCAAGGATGGTTAACTATTAAGAAATTAATTCACTATATTAGTTTATATAAGGAGAAAAATATGAGCATCTTCAAAGATGCTAAAGAAGCATTTCAATATAATTTAAAATCCATTTTTTGTTAAGGAACATATACTTTGATTAAATACGACTACTCTAATTTACAAGCAGTACTTTATTGGAAAACACTAGAACCATTCTTTTTAATGTCAAAAACAAGGATGTCCACTATCACTACTTTTATTTAACTTTTTTTAATGAAGAACTTTCCAGCACATTAGATTGAAGTTAGAAATTAGAGATAAGATATTTAGAAATCAGGAAATAAATTATTATTGGCAAATGGCTTGATTAGATACCTGGCAAATCTAAGAAAATTAACTGAAAAATTTACAAACAATATGAATTCAGGAAGGCAGCTGAGTACAAAACTGATTCAGAAATCAATAAGCAAGAAAACCTAATGGAAAAGAAAAGACCTCATACAATGGCAAAAAGATAAGATAACTTGTAATAAAATTAATAAGAAACATGCAAGCCCTGTATCAAGGAACTTTAAAAATACTCCTTAAGGATACAAAAGAAGCCTTGAATAAACGAAGACGTATTATGGTCCTGGGTTAGAAACTTAATGGTGTCGATTCTCTTTAGGTCCTATTAAATTAACTCAATCCCAATAAAATTGTATATAATATATTTTTTTGGGAACTGGATAAGCTGATTCTAAGTTCATCTAGAAAAATTTTAAAGCAGTAATAGCTAGAAAAATTCTGAAGAAAAAAGAATAAGGGCGAATTAGCACAGTGTTGCGATATGATAAATCAGTGGAATGAAACAGAGTGAAGAAATAGACACAAATGCAAATGAGAAATATGTGTATGATTAGGATAGCCCAACATAAGAAATAATGTTCACTTGTATTTAAAATAAATCCAAATTCAACACTACAACAAACGCTCATTTTTCACCAACAACATTATCAAAGTTAAGAAAAAGGGTGCAAACATACGTAGTGGCAGACTAGGAAATAATCTGCTTTGCTGGGCAGAGAATAGGTTGGTAGGGCCTTTGTAAGCACTAGCAATACACAATTCCCATTACAAATGTACGTATCTTTAAACCCAAAAATCCCCGTTCTAAGAATTCATGTTATAAATGTGTGTGAACTAAAAATAAAATCCTAAGCCCCCAGGCAAAGTGAATGGACCCCTCTTGGCCAAGGGGACCCCAGAACAAACTGCAAAACTGAATTCCCAGCCACGATGAGCTGGGAGGTCGGGCACGCTGCACAGACGCCCTCCCTCGCTAATGCCCATCAGGCTTTCTTCCTAGGGACGGAACAGAAACCAACCTCGTGGTCCAGACCATTCTTTCCTGGTAGGCGATCACCCATCGTTGATGATTGAACCAGTCTATGGACCATCTGCAGAGAGGATTTTCGTGTCCTTGTTTCACCTTTCGACACCAGAGGGCTGCCACATTCTGAACATGGACCCCACAAAGGGGTATAAAGCATGACTGCACAGGGACTCCTCCTATAGTTTGTTAAATATGTGTATTTGCCATCCCACTCAGCATGAACGCCTGTTCCCATTGTCCTTCCCTTGAAGCACATGTTCCCGGTGTCTGGTGGGGCAGGGCCGGGCGGGGGCCCTGCTGTTACGGAGGCTGCAACCTGCAGAGGGTGTCGGCCTAGGTGTAGCTACTCGCCGCACAAAGATCCAATTATTGAGACAAGGACGTTTGCCTAAAAAAAAAGGAATTTTTTATTACAAAAGACATCTAGCGGGAGAACCGGGAATCGGGTCACAAATCCACCTCCCGGACCAACCGAGATCCTGGGCTTTCTAAGCAGGGGCCGCGTGCACTGGGGTAGGTGTGGGGGACGGAAGTTTGCTCGGGGACCTTCACAATCTCCATTCCTTTGTCTTCCAGAAATTCCGTTATTTCTGGGAAAACGACTTTCTACTTGATTTAAAATCATGACTCTCCCATCTAAACCACATAACACTCCCTAGTTATTCCTGATCTCCACTTTATTTTTCTCATTTGTCAGTTTTTATTATAATTTATGCTTTTTTTATTGTCTGTTTCCCCCAACAGAATGTAAGCTGCAAAATAACAGGGCTATCTTATTCACCAATGTATAGGTAACTCGGTATCTTTTGTTAGATAATTGAAGTCAGAAATTGTAATAAATGGGAAATTGGGAGAATTGCCTTCAGTGATCTGATTTGAAATTTTTTTACTTTTGTAATAAAAGTTTCTAATTGAATGAATTATTTAACAATCAATTGTTGGAAGTAATTTTAATGAGGTTAATTTATACACTTATGAATTTAAAATATAATGAATACTTAGCAGGAAACTCACAGATTTGGAAGATACTTTGATGAGATTAAGCTGAATTTAGAAAGTGTGAGTTATAATCTCATAGTATTTGTATTGTTCAATTTTTCAAGAAGTGTGACTTTGAAAAATTTTCTTCTTTGAATAAACTACACCTTCTATTGCCTCCCCCCTTTTTTCATATAGCTTATGGCTTAAAGATAGTGTCTGCATTTCTGAAGAATTTAGCTCTGAAATCTACAAATAATATTAGCAAATATAATAATAGTATGCACTACATCCTTGTTTAATTTCTGTCTTAACTTCAGAAATTCAAAGAAGTGAGGATGGTCTGAAGGTCAGTGGTAAAAACATTTCCCTTGTTTGGACACAAAATTGTGTTTCCTATAACTTGATGCTGACTTGAGAGACCCCCTGAGAATAAACGTATTTTCTCTTGGGGCGTCTTCGTAAACTGAATTTATGAAAGGCAGAGACAGACATATATGTCAAGCAGCCTTTCTTTATAACCATCACTTGGGGTGATAAAAAGTAGCAACTGGAAATTTCTGAAACCGGAATAGAAATGGCCCGCCCCTGAGAAAAGCACAATTTGGTTGGCATCTCTGAGCTCATGCTTAACAAATAATGCCTATGAATTTTGTAAAAACTTTCACACAGGCCGGGCGCGGTGGCTCACGCCTGTAATCCTAGCTCTCTGGGAGGCCGAGGCGAGTGGATCGTTTGAGCTCAGGAGTTCGAAACCAGCCTGAGCAAGAGTGAGACCCCGTCTCTACTAAAAATAGAAAGAAATTAATCGGACAACTAAAAATATATAGAAAAAATTACCGGGCATGGTGGGGCATGCCTGTAGTCCCAGCTACTCGGGAGGCTGAGGCAGGAGGATCGCTTGAGCCCAGGAGTTTGAGGTTGCTGTGAGCTAGGATGACGCCACGTCATTCTACTCAGGGCAGTAGAGTGAGACTCTGTCTCAAAAAAAAAAACAAAAAACTTTCACACATTTAAGTTTGTCCATTCTCAGCACTATCATGATGATTTCATGGTATCATATTATTATTCTCTTCTGATTGGATGTCCGCTCCTCTGGAGGAGGAGAGGACACAGTTTAGAACACTGCAGAGCCATTTACCCTGTTTAGACTCTTGGCCCTGACGCTGACTTGCCATCGGCAAGTTATTCATTTTTCTGTTTTTTAGTTTCTTCCCCATAGAGTTACTGTGCCTATGAAAGAGTAAAGCGGTCACGACAGGGCCTGGCAAATAGTAAACACTCTATAAGTATTAGCTAGTATTTCCCTGGGATATATTAATTTACATAATTCTTGGTTGCTGCTGCATAAATCTTTTATGATTGTCTATAAATATTGCAAGTTCTTCACTCTCCCTTTTAGCTAGAGCTGGCAAATCAATTCTAGACTCTAGGATCTTGATCTCTCCCAAGGAAGAGTTCCATTTATAAGGTTCTTGGTAAATAAAGAAAAATATAAATATCACCAGCTACTGTTTCCTACCCCTGCTCCCTAGCTTCAGCTGTAAGCTAGAAGACATTCATGGACAAAAGCATTCTTCTCAAGGTAAATGTAACTGAGGATTCTACCTGGGTGGTGCATGCACTGCGTAGTTGCCCTTTCTTTTAGTCCTGGAGAGAGCTGGAGGAGAGGAACAGAGAGTCTGGAATTCTCCTGATACAATGGGAGGTCAGGGTTTGCCCCTGGAGAGCACTCACTCCACCAGCTCTTGCCTGACTGTGCAGAATCCTCATCTCACTTGCCTTCATCAAAGACTCAGCTGGCGAATGGAAATCTGTCTTCTCTTGGCTTAATGCTCTCTCTCTTAAGTAAGGAGATAAATTCAACAAACCAGAGCATTCTTCTGGTTTGGTTGTGCTGATGAGTCAAAACATAATCTTTGATATCTTTTGAAATAAAACATACATACTACTTTACTTCAGGTAGAAAAACATATATTGGTGAACATAGACAAATCAAAGGCTGCCACCAGCTTTACTTTTTCAAAATCCCCAGTCCAATTGATCTTACATAATCGTAAGCAGAAATTGCAGAAATATTCTTCTTAGGGTAAGGTGAAAAAAATTTTTTTTAAATATTTCTAACATTCTAATGAGACTTCTTTTCCTTAAAGGTTGGTCTCCCATGTCCTGTCCTGTAACCTGTTCTTTATTGTCAATGTCCTTGATCTGCCTGGGGCCTAGCACTGTAGTCCTGACCACCCAGCGGTGGACTGGTACCTGTCTGTGACCTATTAGGAACTGGGCAGCACAGCAGAATCCTCCTCCCCACCACCCCACCCCGTCCATGGAAAAATTGTCTTCCATGAAACTTTGGAATCCAGTGCACAGCAGGAGGTGAGCGGCTGGTGGGTCAGGTGAGCAAAGCTTCATCTATATTTACTGCCACTCCCCATCATTCACATCACCACCTGAGCTCAGCACCCCACCCGCAGTGGAAAAATTGTCTTCCATGAAATTGGTCCCTGGTGCCAAAAATGTTGGGGAACACTGGTTGCAGATACCCTCTACTTAAACTCCACATGCTTTCCAGTTTTGCTTCTCATCCTCTTCTCAAGCTGCTCTTTTTCAAGTAACACATTTTACTGTTCCTTGAGTTGGTTGGTTTTGTTTTTAGACAGTAGTTAAATTTAATATGTGTGATTTATGTTTGAAAAGTAAGCAAGTTGGGGAAAGACTTGGGAATCAAGATTTGCTGCTTCTTGTTCTTGGATTGAAATCGATTTCAGTGGGTGGCAAGTGATCCCGTTCACCGTCTATAAAGCCTTCATGTCACGCTAGAGTTGGTTTAGCACGCATGGATCAGGATCCTACTGTCAAAGATGAGATGCTCAAGAATTTGTTTCCCTTGGGCTATTTGGGACAATGTTTAATCTTTTTTCCAACAGTTGAGATCTCCTGTCCCTAATATCCTGTATTTTCCAAAGAATTTTCATTTATTTTAATTTTAATTTTTTAATTGTGGTAAAATACACATAAAATTTATCATCTTAGCCATTTTTAAATGTACATATCAGTAGTGTTAAGTACATTCACACTGTTGTGCAACCAATCTCAAGCTCTTTCCATCTTGCAAAACTGAAACTCCATACTCATTAAACAATAATTCCCCACTCCCTTTTCCTCTCAGCACGTGGAAACCATCCTTCCCCTTTCTGTCTCTGTAAATTTGATTACTCTAGGTACCTCATATAAGAGGAATCATAAGGGTATTTATCTTTTTGTAACTGGTTTATTTTACTTAGCATAATGTCCTCCAGGTTCATCCATGTCATAACACATGTCAGAATTTCCTTTCCTTTGAGCTGGG
Organism: Propithecus coquereli; assembly: GCF_000956105.1. Lineage (NCBI taxonomy): Eukaryota > Metazoa > Chordata > Mammalia > Primates > Indriidae > Propithecus > Propithecus coquereli. Next base: position 2,377,103 of record NW_012147819.1, on the reverse strand, counting down.
CGTAGGGGCTCATGCCTGCAATCCCACCCAGCCCTTTGGGAGGCTGAGGTGGGAGGATCACTTGAGCTTAGGAGTTCAAGACGAGCTTGGGCAACAAAGTGAGACTCCATCTCTACAAAAAATAAAAAAATTAGAGGGGCATGTTGGCACATGTCTGTAGTCCCAGCTGCTTGGGAGGCTAAGACAGGAGGATCACTGGAGCCCAGGAGTTGGAGGCTGCAGTGAGCTGTAATCTTGCCATTGCACTCCAGCCTGGGAAACAGACCCTGTCTCAAAAAATAAAAAAAAAAAGAAAGAGAATTTCTATTCTCTTGTATGTATATCCGCATTTTGTTTACTCATTCATCTGTTGATGGATACTTGGGGGGTACTTCTACATTTTTGCTATTATAAATAATGCTGCTATAAACGTGGGTGTTCAAATATCTCTTTGAGATCTTGCTTTCAATTTTTTGGATATATACCCAAAAGTTGAATTGCTGAAGCATATCATAATTCTATTTTTAGTTTTTTGAGGAATTGCCATATTGTTTTCTGTAGAGGCTGCATCATTTTAAATTCCCATCAACAGTGCACAAGGGTTCCAATTTCTCCACATCTTTGCCAATGCTTATTTTCTGTTTTTTTTTAATAGTCCTCTTAATAGATGTGAGGTGGTATCTCACTGTGGTTTTAATTTGCATTTCCCTTGTGTTTAGTAATGTTGAGCATATTCTTATGTGCTTGATGTACATTTATATATCTTCTTCGGAGAAATCTCTATTCCAGTCCTTTGCCCATTTTTAAATTGGGGCATTTGATTTTTTGTTGTTAAGTTATAGGAATTCTTTATCTATTCTGGATATTAAACCCTTATCAAATATATGATTTGCAAATATTTTCTTCCATTTCATTGGTTACCTTTTCACTCTATTGATTGTGTCCTTTGATACACAATGATTAATTTTGATATAGTCTGATTTATTTGTTTTTACTTTTGTTGCCTGTGTTTTTGGAATCATACCCAAGAAGTCCTCTCCAAATTCAAAGTCATGAAGCTTTTCTCCTATGTTTTCTTCTAAGACTTTATAGTTTTAGCTCTTCAGTTTAAGTTTTAATCAATTTTGAGTTAATTTTTGTATATGACAAAAGTTAAGGATCCAAGTTCTTTTGCACATGGATATCCAGTTTTCCCAACACCACTTGTTGAAAAAACTGTCCTTTCCCCATTTACAGGTCTTGGTAACCTTGTTGAAAATCACTTGACTACATGCGGAGGGTTTATTTCTAGGCTTTCTATTCTATTTGTCCATATTTCTTTCCTTATGCCAGAATCACATTGTTTTCATTATTACTGTATCTTTGTAATAAGTTTTGACATCAAGATATGAAACATCCAAAGTTGTTCTTCTTTTTAAGATTGTTTTGGCTATTCTGGGTCCCTTGAGATTCCGCATGAATCTTAGGAGGGATATTTCTCTTTGTGCAAAAGCCATCATTGGGATTTTGATAAGAATACAAGGATTAGCATTAAATCTGTATTTCAGCTTGGGTAGTATTGACATCAAAGTTTTCATTTTTGGTGATACAAGATCACTCCTGACTTCAGAATTATTATCCATAGTTTGCAAGGAAGACGAGGAGAATAGACATGTTTAATGAATTTCCAGAGATGTGAATATCAAAGAACATTCACTATGTGTCCTCGAGTTCAGAAGTCATATTCCCAGTTCCCTTTCTTGAATTGGTTCATCTTTTTCTCCCAGCCTATCTTCCTCATAAGATATGAGGACTGGATATGAACATTCCTGTAAAAATACTTACCAAATTTTTGCTAGTTAATTGACAGAAATTCAAAAAGTGAAATGCTTGAAATATCCATGCTACTTTCAGTTCCAGAGAAAAAGGACTTTTGAGGTGATAAGTGGCAGATAATAGCCCCATTATAAATGTAAACTCCCTCCCTTGCCTCCTGCAATAATATGCCTTTACCCCCAAGTAACTTTGCATTTGTCCATTTCACATTTGATTTTTACTTCTTCTTTTCAGGACTTAAAATCTGAAGCTCTTTGACAAATCTACTTTTTAAATATGTCATTATGAGAGAGATTAATTATTTTTTAGGACTTTGATAGTCATTTTTTTCTTTAACGACCATTCATTTACCTGTTTTGTTCACTTAGAAGAAACACACATCATGATTTTCAAAGTCATTTTGAAATAATGGAAACCTGCCCAGCCCTTTAAAGAAAAGAGCCTACTTTAATGGATTTTGAGGGGTATCCTAGCAACCACTCCATAGTGAAATTTATCAATTTCTCAAAGAGAATTTGCACTAAATTCATGAAAAAGACACTTCAATTTTAGTTTCTTAAAACCATCTTTTCAACATTGTTACAAGAATTGGAACTTATTAGATGTCTTCACTCTTGAGACTTCATTTAATGACCATTAAAAACATATTTGATGTTATCCTGCTCAGGCTAGCTGTTTCAGTGGCATTGGATTCTACCTGACAATGGATAGCTAGGTAACTAGATAGAGAGAGAAATATTTTTAAATTGTATAAGCAGCCAAAACCTTAGTATAAAACTGGAATATATATTTGTACTTTTTGTTTTTATTTATGTACATGCAAAACTATAGAGCAAAACCTTCTTGATCCCAAGGAAAGCTGAGACTTGGAAAACATGTCTTGGAAAACATGTTCATTCATGCTAATCTTGGTTTTCCTAGGTGCTATGAATGAGAGATTTATCTGGTTATGCTTTCAGATATTAGTTGTTTCTAAATTGAGGAATTGTTTTAAAATTATGAATGCAAATCAAAATAGAAATTTTCCCTAGGTGTGTAGTCAAGCATGAAATAGCATGAACTGAGTATACATTCTGCAAGTAGGATTCAGAATTGAGCAGGCTATTAAAATTAAAAAGCATTAACAATGCAGCTCTGGATAACCAGGGAATAATGCCTGGATAGAAAATTCATAAGTGTGAGCAAGATTTATTCTCAGTCTTTTTGCTATCTTGAAAATCAAAATGAAATTGTTATGTGCATTGGGCTATAGGGACTTAGAATTCATGCATTGTGTGCAATACCTTTAGTGTTTGACTAGATATTTATGTGGATGTGTGTATAAGGACATGCACATATACAAGTATACAATTATTTCAATTAGTACCATGATAATTTAGTTAGGGGAAGAGAATTTCCACAATTCAGCAGGCTTACTAATGTTTCCTTGATGTGTACTGAAGAACAAATGAATACTTTGAGCGTTTATAAGCTGATATTTATAAAGATCGCCTGTTTCTGGCACAATACCCATTAACAGGGTTGGAATTTATAGAAGATACTTTTTCTTTTAAAATATTAGCTATCCAATAAACATTTGTTAATTTCACTATACTAAGTATTCTTTATGAGATTTTTATTAAAATATAATCTGAATGACTTAAGCTGTTTTAACATTACTTTTGCTTTTGACATCCTTTTTGTTTATTTTTTTAATCCATTTTTCCCTTGTTAGTTTGAAAGATTATTATTTTCTAAACTTTTAATCCTTAGCCCATTGAATCCTGCTTTACTGGTTTTCTTTATCTTTGGTTTCCTGGAAGTAGTCAGGTTATTAGTTTTTGGTAGGCTGTTGATGATGGCAACAAGGAAGTCTGGGACTGGGTGACAGCAGCAAAAGTGCCCACACCGCGGAGGTGGAAGACGTTGAAAGCCATCCACTTTCCTGGTATGGTCCTTCTCCTTTGACTTCTTTTGTCCCCAGCTCCATCAAGTGTTAATTCTCCAAACAATCTTAGCCAGGGTGACTTAAGAATTCCACAGGCCAAAAAGGCTTTTCAAGGCAACATTATCTTATTTATTCAAACAGCACACTTGGATTCCTGTCCCCTTAGGCAGGCCTCAATTCACAATTCGCAGAACAGAAATTATTGATAGACTAGCTACTGTATGCTAATTTTTTTACCCTATATTTGCTGTAAATTGGTTATCTGGAACTCAGGAGGCATTTTCCAAAAAACGTTCCCATCCTTGTGTCTAGGTTCCTAGGTCAGATGGCAAAAGCACAGGGAATCTGGACAAGACTGAGTACTGTTTAATTAATCCTTTCTCTCCTTTCTTTTATTAAAAAAAAAAAAATTCTGGCATCCTGAATTCCTTTCCGTATATATTTCCAACAAGCTCAAGGAATTAGTTTTTCACTAAGTTAGTTTTGAGCCACTCTTTCCAGGGTTAAGTGAGATAACTCACAGGAGAGATAGACAGATGGCAGAAGTCAGTGCAGAAGGGAACCTCAGCCCCACTCCATTCCTGTTGGAGCAAACACTGGAGCGAACATGAAAACTGGGGAAGAAATTCCAGCTTGAGGGGCTGCGGAAAGTGGAGGCAGAGATGGGCACAAACTATTGCTGAGAAAAACCGTCAGAAATATGTGCAGCACTTTGGATTCAAGAATGGACACAGAGAGGGTGCCTTCTAGCATGAGTTTATCTTCAAGGCAGCTGAAGGAATTTCCAAGCACCTCACTAGAATGGCCCGCAAGGGAGACAGATCCTCAAGGGATACCAGAGAGCAAGAGATGTCAAACCCATAGTATAGAACTTACTATTACTAGTGGTTTTACTCTCAATTTTGATGACCACAAAACAGTTTTTCTTTAAGGTCTTAAATTTCTCAATCTGCAATTCTACCGCCACCGGGGTTGCAGGCAGCCAGCACTGGCTCTGAGAATGGAATGCCGAAAGCAAGGAAAACTAGCACAGTGACCGTTCAGGACCCTTAGTTAAAAGAGAAGAGCATTCAACTACCTTAAAAAAAAACAATGGTTTTTTCTCCCCGAACCTGGTGCTTAAGGAAAGGCGAGTCTCATTAGAGGAGGATGGAGAGATTCCCAGGGAGACTTGTGGCTTCTCTGAAATGCTTTGAAAGTTGGTGGTGTTGATTCCTTTTGAACCCATTCCCTTTCAACGTTTCCACGTTAGTCTGGACCATTGCCCTTCCCCTGCCCGCCTCCCAGGCTTTTAGCTTGGCTCGCAAATGGAACAAAAATGTAATAAGAAATGGGGAAAAAAAAAAAAAGACAGATTCCTGAGATAAACTGTCAGATAGTGGGAAAAGGAGGAAAAAGAGATCAAAGAAGATATGCAGGGAGATTTCTCAAAGCAGAACCAAGAGAATAAGGAGAGAGACTGAGAAAAGGAGAGAGAGATGGGAGCGAGGGAGAGAAGAGAGCAAGAGACAAAGAGAAATAGCAATGTGGGGAGAAAAAGGGGGAGAGAGAGAGAAAGAGAGAAGCAGAAAGATGAGGGCACGAGATTCAAGGAGACTCAGGGAGGATCTGATGGCAGCAATCTCTCGCTAGATGGTGCAGAGGAACTTTTGCTCTCATAGTTCCTTAAGCTAGGGACAAAGTGGTGCTGAGGACTAGAAGTGCTGGGCATAAATCAGATAAACCTGAAATCAGAAAGGTTTAAGGCCCTGTTCTTAACTCTGGCTGCCCGTTAGATTTACCTGGAGAGTTTTGAAAGCTGCCTAGACCTGCCTCCCCTCCCAGAGATGGGCACTGATTGGCCTGGGGAGAGGCTCGGGCACTGGTATTTACAAAAGCTCACCTGGTAGTTCTAATGCTCAGCCAGTGTTGAGACCCTTGGCATCAGGGATACGTTCTGGGGACACTGGGCAGTATGCAACTGGCTATTTGGGTTTGTGGGTTGCTGTTTGCAAGCTGGTTGTCACCCTTGAGAGCAGGCCTGCATCCAAGTACTTGTTTTATACTAGCTCCTCAAGAAAAGAAGACCCCTTGGGTGCTCTCCTGTGCTGACCATTTTCTAAGGAGTCCCAGCAGCACCAAAGCCATCGATAACTTGGAAAATATGGCATCCAATGTAATTCTTAAATAGACTGCTTCAACCACATCGTTCTTACATAAAAAATCTTTCTTTGTAAAAGAAATATTCCCATTTTGGTAGCTCTTCTAATGCTCAGATATACAAGGGAAGGAAGCCCTTTAGTTTCAGACTGCCAATTAACTTGTCAAATTTCTCCAACAATACAGAATTCTGTAGTTGGTCAATAAAAAATTACTGCAACTGGATTTTTAAAGCAAGGGCCAAGAAATATGAAAGAAAAGGTCCTTATTAGCCCAGGTTATTATGAGCATCATTATTAATAGCCACTCTTTAATGAGCACCTACCATGTGCCAGGCATTGCATTAGGTGAATTACAGAGGAAATCTCATTTCATTCACACAACTCCCTTTTCAGGGTTCGAATGGTGTTGACAGTGATTACAGGAGTCAGCCTGAACATTTAAAGGAGTTTTTTTTTTTCACATTCCCTGAGAAGTCACTGTGGTATAATAGAATCTTTGTGTGGAAGTTAGAAACCTGAGAGAACGATTCATTTCTCCAAGTTGTGGTTCCTTCGCTTATTAAATGATGTGTTCAGACTGCATGATGTTATAAATTTATGAAAATCATGGTAAGAAGAAGTAGTTGGATAAAACTATGAGCCTTTGGGTACAATACTAATGTATTTTTGGTGGATGGTACTTAACAATTTCCATTTCCATTATAAATGTCATTAATTTTGATTCTCATTCACAGCTCCCTTGTGAGGTAAGCAGGACGGATATCACCTCAGCATCCCTGGGAACAAGCCTGAGAATGTTATTCTTTCTTAAGCAATAGTACAGAAAGGGCGGTCAGGTTTTGTTTTTCCTTTCTGGCAGTGCAAAGCAGCGGGAAAAGCAATTGAAAGGTTCTATGATTGCTAAAACAAATATACAAAGAAATCTAAAAGCTTGACTTTTTCACTATGCATTGCAAACAATTTTACAGATTTTCATTTTACTAAAGAAGAAAATCATCTGAATTGTTTCTGTCTAAAGTACCCTACTTGAAAAGGCAATTCAGTCTCCTAGCAACCAGCACTTGTCCAAATGAGAAAAATGTCTGGAGGAAGGGAGAAGCTACAATTACACGATGAATAGAGTAGAATTCTCAAGAGGCGGGGAGAGAATCATAAAGGGTATCCAAGCCCATTTCCATTCTCCCAGTGTCGCTTCCGGGATCCTTAGAAGCTCCAAACAGGGTCACCAGCAAGGTGAAAGGTAGGGGCCTACCTTATGCCCAGGCCTGGAGGTAGGGCCCCTTCCTTTCCCTCCTCCTTGGAGCTTTGCCCTTCTAGAGGAACAACACTTTTGCAAGCAAAGCCTGGAAATCCTCTTTAGTAGAGCTGTCCAAAACGGTAGCCACTAGTCTCATACGGTTTCGGGGAAAAAAATAAACAGTTTTTCCCTTTCTGTACTCTCATAACACTTCTGGTCACCAAAATGTTTGGAGATTTTTCCCATGCCAAGCAATTCTCCAATTCTCTGAGGACATCAACTGGGTGTCCTACAATTTAACTGAATTCTAGCATTAGATCCTTCAGGTTAAGGGCTCAGTTCCACAAGACTGTCCCCCACTTCAGATGCCAATCAATCTGAAGTCATCGGTCTCATGTTGACCACAACTTCTGTCTGACTTGGCTGCAAATAGGAGGTTCTCATGACTCCCTCTCGGGTTTGGTCATTTGCTAGAGCAGCTCACAGAACTCAGGGAAACAGTTTACTTACTAGATTACTGGTTTATTACAAAGGATACAATTTAGGTACAGCCAGAAGGAAGAGCTGCATAGGGCAAGGTATGGGGGAAGGGATGAGGAGCTGCCATGTCCTCTCCAGGTGTGCCACCCTCCCAGCACGTTGGTGAACCCACCCTCTCTGAACCCATCCTTTTGGTTTTTATGGAGGCCTCATTATGTAATCATAATTGGTTAAATCATTGTCCGTCCAGAACCACTCAACTTTCAGCCTCTCTTCCCTCCCTGAGGTGGGGAAGCGGGTGGAGCTCAAAGTTCCAACCCTCTAACTGGACTCCCTGGCAACCAGCCCCCAACCTGAGGCCATCCAGGGGCCCCAGGCACCAGTCACCCATTAGCATGCAAAAAGACACTCTTGCTTCAGAGATTCCAAGGGTTTTAGGAGCTGTATGCCAGAAAACAGTGAAAGAAGACCAAAATATTAATACATATTTCTTCTTATTAGGTTAACTTAGTATATTAATATCACGATATGACTCTTTACATTTTAATTAACCAAAATTAAATGAAAAGTCAGCTCCTCAGTCACAGTAGTCACATTTCAAGTGCTTAAAAGCCACATGCACCTAATGCCTACCGTATTGGACAGGTCGGATTTAGAACATTTTCATCATTCCAGAAAGTTCAATGCTCCTCTGCATCGCTGTTCTGGAAAGTGCCAGCAGAACAGATTTGGATGGAGAAACTTGGGTTAAAAAGGGGTTGGTTGTATGAAAAGCCTTGAAATTGCCTGAGTTTTACCTTTATCTTTAGATTTTTCTCACCACATTTCTACGTTAGGTTTTTGGTTTTTTTTATGAAGTCTTTTCCAACTGGAAAAGTAATTTTGAAAACTGGTAAGTTATGTTATAAATGCAACTAAGGGTCGCTGAGAGGAAGAACGTGAAAGGACAAGTATTTTGGCACAATCCTACAATCGATGTTTTCTGCAGATTTAAACCTGAAAGTTTATAATAGGAGTAGGAACAACAGGTCACCAACAATAAAATTCTACCTCAAGTTAAGCTGAGATGGGATAGTCTGAAAGTCTTAGATGTGATGATTTGGGGTCCCTGTTTTTGGTTCCCATTATTTTCCCGGCACATGAGGGAATGCCAGCATTTGTGCTTGGGAATGAACAAGGATTTCAAAAGATAGATCAGGACTTTTTCCTGGATTTCCTCCTCTTCTCTTTTTTTTTTTCTATTAAAACTTACACACTGACTTAATCAGCTGTTTTGGTGTCCCATCCAATATGAAATAACTTAGTGTCTTGAAGGAGAAGATGGAGCAGAAGTGAACTGCAGTGATCCTGTATTCTGAATCCATCCGGACTGACACCTGAGAGGACCAGAGTGCTGGACATCAGAGCTAGTCAGTGAAATATCTAGCACAGGCCACAGCCAACACAGACCCCCCAACTGGAGACTTAGCTCCCACATGGCTGCAGGGGGCCTGGCAGAGTCAATATGTGCTTGTCCAAAATGGGCAGTCTCATTCTCGACAGCACTGTTTGCTTTATTGGATGGAAGGGCTTCATGAGTCCTCTAATGGAGAACTCAGCCTAATCCATATGTCATAATCAAAGAAACTTCTTATGCTTTCTTGTTTTAATTCCAGGGCCTAATTCATTATTAAGTCCACATTTATAAAGATTTATCCTATGCTACCAAAAAACAGTTCTGAGTTGATATTTCTTTTTCCATAGAATGGAAAATTCTTTCTTCAAAAAATATTCTTTTCACATATAAATCTCCAGAAGTCTTTTAATTTGAGAAAGAACCAAGAAATCTCTGAGACTTGCACTTAGAAGATAAAAGTGTGAATTATCAGGAAATGGGCAAATGTAAGGGCTCCGTGATCTCATGTGCCCATAAGATGCTGGGCATGACGTGAGGGTGAAAGATAGGAATTGATAGTAGGAGAATGTACTTTGTTTTGTATAAAACAGATTGTTTAAAATTAAAAAAAAATGTGCTCTCTCTGATTCTAACTGATGCTATTTGCTTCTGTGACCGTGCTTGCTTTTAGTTGTTTGTTAAATATAGTTAATCAGAAACAGGAATAAGAGCAGGAGTGACTCCATGACAGGCTGAACTTCCTGGAGTAGGCCTAAGTTTCGGTTTTCCCGAAACGAGGCCGCCCTTTCTCCGAAATGATGCTGACCACAATTGGCGCCGGCGCGAAAATCCTGAGGCTTGGAGCCACTTTTAAAGGAACCAATCAGGAGCCAACACAATCAGCCACTTTTAAAGGAACCAATGAACTAAGGAGGGGAGGGTGGAAGGTGTGCCCAGCTTGTCGTGTGAAACCTGTGTGTCGTGTGTAAAACAGAAAAAGGTATAAAAGCTTAACTTCTACCCCAAGGCAGGGTCCTAGCCCTTAGAAGAGGCCACTGCGTTGGTGCTCTGGGACTTGGACCCTAGCTCGAGCTAGCCAATAAACTCCATTGCCATTTGCAGCCTCGGTGACTCTGCCTCTCTGTTCCTGGGGCCGAGGGGAACTGGATCTAACAAGGGAACAGCAGTGCCAACGGGGTGCATGTTCACTGACATGTGCAGGAAGTGATACAGCACCCATACTGCTGCCCATGGGGAATCAATTTTAAATTACACTCCAAGCCAGAATTGATCCATAGCACTAGCGGAGGTTTAAAACACTCCTCTTTCCACGTGGCTGCAACATGCAGAGAGCAGATCATGGCGGAGAAAAAACAGATGCATAGAATTGGTTAAGAGATTAAAAGTTGCAGGTTCGTGATCTTGTTTGCTCAGTAACTAGAGCTGGCAGCCAGCAATCCAGAGCAGACAAAAGGGAAGGAAACAAAAACCACCTTCCTGGAAATCCATTAATAAATCTTAATAAAAGGTGAAGAATTTTAAACATTCATAAGACTCAGTTTGGTAACGTAACAGAGGTAAAGGTCTGAAAAAGGGCAAAATGTATTTGAAGTTATCTCTTTAAAACACCTCACCCTTTTTGGGAATTAAAACCTGTATTCCCGCCTGAGGCCAGTCATCAAAGGGGCCAGTATCTTAAACCACAGGAGATGGCTCAGCAGAATTGTCCGGAGGTCACAAGATCATCTTCACCGGAAATGAGGTCAACCAGAATCACCAACTAGATTTAAACAACAAAAGCCCGAAGCCAGGACATGTGAAACTGGTCTCATACACCTGAGTCTAAACTCTGAAAACCCCCCTTTAAAAAGCTCTGTATTTCTGCTGAAAGGCAGGATGACTGTCTTTTGAGACGCTGGTCTGCCACCCTCCTCATTTGCCAGCAAATTAATAAACTTCTCTTTCTTTCTTCAAATCACTTGTCCTCATTCTTCCTTCTCACTGATTTGGCCTCAGGGGGTAACAGTAACTTTCTTTATTTTTATGCAAATCAACTTTCAAGCCCCTATTTCTGCCTAGTAGTAGAAAAAAATCTTGCCAATTCAACAAAACTCAATCGCTTCTGGTTTGAAATATAGTCAGGTCAGGATTTAAACTTAAGTAGAATATTTCTGGAGCTCTCCCCCTTCACACATACCTGTACATCTATGTAAGTCCTTCCTGTGTCTGAGCTCTGAGAAGTAGCTATTTTTCCCTGCTGTGGCTCACATTATCACAGGATCCATAATGAAACTGTTTTTTCCTAGAGCTCTACATAGGAATTGGGGCACAGGCTCCCTGGCTTTTGGATACCCAAACATGTTTGGGGTTTCAATACTGCCTCTTTCTGGGATTAGGATTGTTAACAAAAGATCATAAGATCTGCAGAGGAAAAGGGAGAGTTTTATTTTCTATTAAAAAAATCTGCAGATCGGGGAGGCGCAGCCTTCAGTATAAGTGCAAGTGTGCTCTCTGAAGAACAAAGGTTAGAGGTTCGCTATAAAGAAGAAATTATGTATCGCTCTTTGAGAAATTTCGCTGGCACTAGTAAGGTTTTGGGGACCTGGCAACTCTGATTGGTAAGTGACAGTGGTGGGCAAAACTGGTCTGAGAGCTGCAGCAGGTCGTTTCTGCAGTCATGAGATAAGACTGGTTTCAGGTTACCACGAGCAGTTTCAGCTGCCAGGCTTGCAGAGAAATACATTTTTGGAGCCATGTTTTGTGTCCTGAATGCTTTTTCTGCCTGGCTTCTCAGCTCTGTTTTAGTTGGGTATGACAAGAATGACCCCGTTTGTATGATCAACTTCCACAAGGTGCTGTTGACGAAGGATGGATGGGATGGGGCAGGGAGTGGCCTTCTTATTGGTGTCTAATGTCTTTTCTCTCTCCCATCTTTTCCTACCTCTCTTGATGCAGAGGAAAATTGTGTTTATACTCCTGTGCGTTCTTCCTGTTGGCATGAGCCCTATGCCTCTGATGCTCCACTCCCTGGCCCTTGGAAACACAAATCCTCGTCTCTCTTAACAAAGCCAGCCTCCTGAAAATGAATGCCTTGCTTTCTAGTTTGTTGTTTCTGTTACAGATGTATGAAAATCAATTTAGCACTTTAATAGATGTCTTCATTCTAGGTCTTACCCTTCCTCCTCCTGGGAACAAAGAATGCCATTGATTCATTGAGTGGAGAACCCAGGGGCAAGTAGAAACTACCAGGAATCACTGGAAATAAAGAAAATACATCAGTTATGAGGCCAAATATAGTGCTATAATGAAGATAATGGTGATATTATCATATGTTGAGCTTTTATTATTTGCCTGACACTATTATAAGATATTTCTTCGTCTGTCTCATGTAATCCTCGGGTCAATTCTGTGAAGTAGGTACTGTTCCCATTCTCCTTTACAGATGAGGAAACTGAGTCTTAAGGAAGGGAGGAAACCTGACCAGGACTGTCCAGCTGGAAACCAGAAAACATGATTTGACCCTCCGCAATCCGACTCCAGGGCAGCTTGTTCAGAACCACCACACATTCCTTCCTCCCTGGGAGTCCTGAACATCCCCCACGCTACAGAAGAACTAACAAATTTATCACAGCATTTCCACCATCTGTGTTATTAACTATGGATTCTTTCACACTTTCAAAGGAAAGTAGCTTCCATGATAAAACTGTACCAGAATATTTATAAAGAAAAAATGCCCCAATTGATCTTCTGAAGTTACTATACATCGGCCTAATATTTTTTTTAAAAGTGATGAAAATAGAACGAAAACTAAAATTATAATGGTCTAGAGGATGTATTTGACTTGCAGATGTGTTCGCCTGAGCCAACAAGAATTTTGAAACTATCTGTATTATTAGGACAGGAATGTGATACTAGTTCCATTTATTCCCTATTACCTTAAACCCCACTCATTCACCCATTTATATTACTTGCTGACTCCTGAAGATATTTGACTTGCCACTAATTCATTTATGATTGTAGATATAAAATCATAAATACGATGTATTAGATCCTTGCTGTTTGCAGACCTACTTTTCAAGTGTGTGATCTGTAGCTCTTTTTAATTTTTGCTGACTAGAGGTTTTGAATCCTGCTCATTGAGAATAGGTCACACAGGGCCACAAGTAAGCTGACCTGTAAATCACCAGAAGTCACAGCTCCAAGTTTTGTTCTCTAACCATGAAAGTAGAGTCTTCTACATATTACGGGTAAAATCATGAACTAGCAGGATAGCCGTAAATATGGAGATTCATAAATGTCTTGGTATTGTTGTTCAAACAGCAAGGGGGTGTCAGCCTAGGTTCAGAGATCCAATTATTGAGACAATGAGGACTGCCAAGGAAGCAAGGAATTTTTTTAATGTGAAAGAAGTCTTGCTGGGAGAATGGGAGAAGCTGCTTCAAATTCATCTCTCCAACTAAGGGAGATCGTGGGCTTTTAAAGATGGGACCATGTGCCTTAGGGCAGGTCCTACAAGGGGCTATGAGCATTTGGGACACGTCGTGGGGGATGGTTAGTGTTGGCATCAGGAAGTTTGCCCTGGAGCCCTTTAGAATCTCAGCTCCTTTGTCTTTTTTTTTTTTTTCAATTGAGGATATTATGGGGGTACAAACGTTTTGGTTACATGAAATGCATTTGCCTCACTTATCACAGCAGCAAAAAAAATAAACAAATGGGATCTGATCAAATTAAAAAGCTTCTGCACAGCCAAGGAAACTGTCCTTAGAGCAAATAGACAACCTACAGAGTGGGAGAAAATATTTGCTTTCAGCTCCTTTGTCTTGCAGAAAATCCACTATATTTGGGAAAGGACTCAAAAGGTCAGATAGGTAGTTAAGGGAGAGGATTATAAAAAAATATATAGGGGACATTGAAATTTGTTTGTAGAGCTGTTTACAGTATGTGCTACCAAGGATAAAATAATCACCCGCCGCAGCCAAGTAAGGCTTAATCTAGAATATATTAAGGGTTGGGGGTACCAGGAATCCACACATTGAAAGCAACAAGAATGGCTCCAAGAAACAAAGTATGCTAAAATTAGAAAAGAAAGACATCCTAAAAAATTCAGTCTGGGATGTTTTTTGTGGCAAGAAACAGCTTGATATCCCTAAGCAGGCCCTGGGTGCATTGGGGAATTGAAAAATCAGTGATATTCTTAATTTACATTGTAGATTCATGGAGGATAGTCTAAATTCAGCATACTTCATTTAAAAGGCAGGATGTGATAATACATTAATATATATGTGTGTATATATCTATATATATAAATATATTCAAAATCGTAAAGAGTATTTTCATGTGAAATGGAGTCAAATATCTGAGAAATTTGCCCCACCCCTTGATAGGACTTCATTGGATAAATCAAATCATTAATCTGCCTATCACAGTTTTATAAAAAATTTAAACAATAAGACAAAATGTCTCTCTATCCATATGGTCTTTGCAAACTGTCTGCCTGTGGGAGATTTCTAAGTGTGAGAATGAATGTGCAAAAAGAATCCGACGTGTGAGAATGAAGTGCCTGTCCTACAGTTTCAGGGAGAGAGTGGTGCCTGACATGGGGGCACCTACCATACAACCCCTGGCATAGGCTTTGTGCATGACTGCGATGGCGTGCACGACCTACACCATTTCTCCAGCAAAAACGGCTGGATTTTCTGCAGGTAAACCAGAAAAGTGTATGTTAAACTACGTTGGTGTCTATGTTGAGGGCAGAGCAGCAGCCCCACCATGTGCTAAGACACACTGTTAAAAGCAGACAGTTGGAATTGTCAAATCCATTTTACAGACTCCAGGAAATATCTCCTATATGTCCATATAAAGATTTGCTTGCAGGGAGTAATTTCCCACCAGTAGACAGGAAATAAAAACCCTTCCGTCTGAATGAAGTTAGTTCGCTGCTGGCTATCTCCACCATGTCTGGTCTACTGTTTGCACCTGGTCAAGAATGTGGGAGGTGGCCAGTTACCAGCACAAAGAAGTATGAAAATTAGGGAAGACAAAGAATGGTAAGTTGGTTAGTCATTCAGTTTCAGAGTTCTGGGGCCTGGGAGCCTCTAGGTTCTGTTTAAATTGAAAGCTTTTTGGAAGTTTTAAAAAATATCCATGTTATTTGAGTGTCAATATTTATGCTGAGGTTAATATTAGAAAGACTACTGTATCTTGTGTTTTAAAAACAAAGGTGGTTACTTACATGGTACCACTCAGGGGGGTTGAGGGCTTGCCACTTTATCTTGAGGTTGTATAGAAGCTGTGCTGGGAATTTTATCCTGATGGCAAATGGCTGAATGTGGAAAATCAGCATTTCAGACAAACATCTTGTGATCAGATTTGGAAACCCATCAAGGCACATAGGCTTGGGGCCCCAGGCCCCTCATCTGGATAGAGCATCCCTGACTGCCTGGAGCTAAGCCAGCTTCACCTCTTTGTCTTTGCAGTCTCCTACTTGTTTGTTTCCTCCTACTTGGCAGCTTACTTTGGCTTTGAACTCTACCAGGCAAGAAGTATTTGTGTTTTGTCCAGGACTCAGTAGTTGTGAAAATCTCAAAGTTTGATTGCGCCCCAGTTGGGGGTGTTTCTTTAAGAATAGACCATCCCGGAGTTCCTGGGTCGGCCAGAATTGTATCGTGATAGGCAAGCAAGTTAGAAACAGCACAACTAGGTTAAGTGGGACTGAAACATGCAGAACATAGGCAGAGTGAAAAGTAAAGAAGGACCTGAATTTCTTCTGGCATTTGCCACGCAGCTGGTCATAGTCCTCACTGTGGCCAAAGTAGGTCCCTTTGTCTTCATTTTTATAAATGGTAAATGTCCTTGAAGGAGAGTAAACAGGAAAATTGTGATTCAGAGACAATTCTAATTTGTTTCAAATACTCAAACAGGAGAAGGTACTGAGACGATTGGCGCCACTATTTCATTCTGCAAACGCTTCTTTTTGGATTATTGCTGTGAGAGCGAGGCTGCCCAGGACTGCACTTCTGAATTCTGTTCTGTGCCACAGAACCTGCTTTACCTTGTCAACAACTCAAAAGCCCAAAACATTTGCTAGGATTGATAATTTTTAAATTCACACCTTTACCAGGCATGATGGGGCTTGCCTGGAGTGTGAGCTACTCAGGAGGCTGAGGCTGGAGGATCACTTGAGCCCAGGAGTTAGAGGCTACAGTGAGCTATGATCACACCCTGCACTCCAGCCGGGGTGACAGAGCAAGACCCTGTCTCTAAATAAATAAATAAATAAAATAAAGTCACACCTCTAATTTGCTTGCTTTTTCCATCTTCATACTTTATCAGAATAGTGATAGGGAGGGGTAGTTTTAAAAAGAAGCATCAGGAGCAACTAAGCCAAGTAGTAACACTGAGTTTTGCTCTCTAGTCAGTCAGCCAATCGTTTCCGTGATGAATCCACCGACTTACTTTCCAATATTGATTTATTTATAGAGTGCGAACTGGTAATTAGCTATTGACTCTGTGAAAAACAAATTATTTATAAAGCATATATTCTATGACGTCTGAGGACACAAATGAGCTTGAGAATGACCAGTGGCTTTTCAAGGCAGCTTAGTCTGTGTACAGAAGCCTCTAGTGACTGCTCTGCTGCTTATGGGAAATCCAGTTCTAAGTCATTCGAAAACAATCATTCTGATTGTTTAAATCATTTAAATTCTCAACAGATTTTAAAAAAAATAAGCCAATAAATGTGGTGAAATAATAGCTAAGAAATAGAGTCTAAGAAACGAAGAGTCAGACAAAGCTGGTTTTTTTCAAAGCAGCATCAAAAGGATTTTGTGAATGGAAATGTTTTGCATTTACTTCCTGTCTGGCTTCTCTTTGCAGTGCCCTGAGATACTCCCAGCCTACCGTGGGATGCCACTGCACCGGTCACGTCACCCCTCTGCACCTCCGTAATTGTTTTTCCTTCAAATCCACCATGAAAAGAACATGTTTGAGGTGTTGCTGATTTTGGGGTATCCAAAATGTTTCAAGACAAATAAAATGACTGCAGGCTGGGAGCGGTGGCTCACGCCTGTAATCCTAGCACTCTGGGAGGCCGAGGCGGGCGGATCGTTCTGAGCTCAGGAGTTTGAGACCGGCCTGAGCAAGAGCGAGACCCCGTCTCTACCAAAAAATGGAAAGAAATTAATTGGACAGCTAAAAATATATGTAGAAAAAATTAGCCGGGCATGGTGGTGTGTGCCTGTGGTCCCAGCTACTCGGGAGGCTGAGACAGGAGTATCGCTTGAGCCCAGGAGTTTGAGGTTGCTGTGAACTAGGCTGACGCCATGGCACTCGCCCCAGGCAAGAGAGTGAGACTCTGTCTCAAAAAATAAATAAATAAATAAATAAAATGACTGCATTAAAAACATTAGAAATGTTGTTTTCTTTCATTTTTAAAGTCATCACCATATTTGCTGTCCATTTGTTTACTCATTAATTCTTTTAGTAAGTAGTTCTGAGGACCTCTTGCATGCCTGTTTTCGGTTTATATTGGCAAATAGCGTCAACTCACTGCTGTCCTCATAGAGCTATTACAGCCATGGTCTGGAGTGCGTATTAGCTCCTAAAATAGAAGGCTTTAAAAGTTCTCTGGGTCATAAGGGACCCAAACATGATAATGGCTTAAATAAGTGTGTCCATCAATGTCTTTAAATAATCTGGTGGAGGGAAATCAATAGAACTCTCCAAAGAGAGTCACCGCAAGTAGAGAAACTAACAGAAGAGGTTCATAATTTTGAGTTTCTAGTGTTAATGAAGTGCCTGTTAAATTTAAGGCCTGAGAAGAGGGAATGATGAGAGAATCTCTCCAGTTCTTAACTCCTCTGTTTATTGAAAAAAAATTTTAAAGAGAGGATCCCTTTGCTTTCCACCTGCCTCTGTGATCACAAGATGGCAGTGTTTCTGAGCTTTGCCGCTGTAGTCATCGTGCTTAAAACGGAATTGGACAGAATTGCTGCAAGGAAGCCAGAATAAATGTTGTAGCAGAACCTTTGCACACGAAATAAAACCAAACAGCAAATAAAAATAAACTGGGTGTGCTTTTTTCTTTATTTTGTAAGTTTGCATTTCTGGAAGGCTGAGCCTGTACTTGGCTAGGTTTTGGATGTGTTTGAAAGATTACAATTGAGTGACCTTTTCTCAAACTTGCAAAAGATTAGAGCTGGTAAAGACCTTGGGAGGACAGGAGGGTGATGGGGCTAGGAAGTGAGCTGGGGACAGATAAGGAAGGGCACTGTATACGGGACTAAGGAGATGCATGTCTTCAAGATTTATGTGAATTTCAGAAAATATTGGTGCCATATAGAAAAATAATGTTACTACCATGGTGATTATTATTTTGGGAATAAACTAGCCCTCTATGGGGGGGAACCACTGAAATGTTTTGAAACAAGAGGGAGGTGGTGGTGGGAATAATCAGATCGTCTCTTTGGAAAGGCACCTATGGCAATATTTTGCAGGTTGACAATGGGAGGAGAGAGCATTTTAGATATTGGAGGCAGGCTGGCTAGGTAAGGAGCAATTCTAATGGTTTGAACAAGACCTAATTATCTAGATTCAAGAAATGGCATAAAGATGCAGAAGAGAATATATTTAAAAGTATAGTCAATAGTATTCAGTAAAACAAAACAAATTTAGGGGACAGAGTAGTATATAGGGGTCGAGGTGCCTGGGGCCTGTAAAATATCAGTTGGAGATTAGTCATCAGTTGAGAATGAGGAATTAACATTTGAGAGAGAAAGAGAATGTGTGATCTTAAAATCATAGATGTGGACATTGTCAGGGTCTAGATAGGAAGCTAAAGTCATGGGAGTGAGCGAGTGCAACAATTGCTTTCGTGTAAGTTGTGTATATGGGCATTTTGATTAAAATTTTCTATTCGTAGTGATCTGGAAACATGTAATCCAAGTAAAAGAGATGTGTTCGCCATGCAAAGACAGTTTTAAGGCAAATTTTTTAGTCCTTCCCCACCCCCTTTCATCTGGACAGTCATTAAGTTGAATGAGAAAATGAGAAGAGAAGAAATCCAGGGAAAGAGGTTCTTGACTCCACCTGTGCATCAGAATGACCCATGGGCCTTTAAAAAAAATACACATTTGGGTCCTATCTATGGAGATTTTGATTTAGCAGGTCTGGGGAAAGAAAATCAAGAAAGAATGGTTTTGTGTGAGCCACAGGAGAAGCATTTAAAGGAACAATGGTCAACCTTATCTAACGAAGCAGAGAGGACAAGTAAGATAAAGACCAGTAAGATATAGACTAGGAGAGAGAAGTGGATACAACTCACAAGGGTCTTATATTTTAGAGGGAAGGCAGACAATAAACAGGTAATTCAACAAAGATGTTATTAGTAATTTCAGAAAGTGGTAAGTGCTACTACAGAAGGAAACAAACAGCAGTGATGTGATTCAGAGGGAAAGGACCTATCGGAACAGTCAGCATCTCAGGGAAGGCCAAATAAAAGGAAAAAGGTGTTTGATTCATCTAAAAGGATGTGGGGAACGGGGAGCCTCTGGAAGGGGTTGATGCCTCAGCAGGAACAGGTGCCAAGGCCTGTCTTAGATCTGTTGCTAAGAGATGGTTGAAGCGATGAACTCTGTTAGCCAGATTGGATCTGAATGAAAGTGAACCTGCCCTCTGAGTTCCACAAGACTTTTTTCCCACATTATTTATCTTGTAATGTAATCATTTTTTGTTGTTGTTGTTATCTGCTTCCTTCCTAGATTATGAGTTCTTCCAGGGAGGGGACCTCGTCCTACCAGATTCTTCCTTGAATTCCTAACACCTACACTTGGTAGGTCTGGATGGTTTCTTTCTGAAATCCCAACTGGAGAAGTTTGGCTCTCACTCTCCTGTGTGGTTTCTAACATACCCCAAATCATCTTCTGCCTCTGTAGAGAGATGACTGGATCTCCCCCAAAGGCCAGGCAACTTGTTTGTTCATACACGGAAAGAGTAACGTTAGATAAAAGCCTCAAAAATAACAAAACAGAATTCAAGGATTTGAACTGCTTGTCTTGATGTTGGTATAAAGATTGCTGGGAGAAACCAAAAAGAGATCAGCAACGGATTTTGTATGTTTAGAAATCCTCAGCAAAGAGTGAGGAAAAACTATTTTTATCCAAATTTCAAGAAAAAAGGTTAAGATAATTTACCATGTAGTAATTTATTTACCCCAAAAATATAAAAGATGATTATGTCTTTGTCTACCCTGAGACATTGCTCTTACTGTTTTATGCCTCTGTTGCAAGCTTAGCCCACGAAAGGAAGCTTATGTGCATTTGGATACTTTGTCTTGGGAACAGCTTTATAGTTTGATAGCAAGGATCTCTAGAATTAATAAAGGGATTTTCAGGCGTTCTTTTTGTCTAATTATTCTTTTAAAATGGCTTTTATTCAAAAAATCACTCATCATAAATTAAAAAATATAAAATTGTGATTTCTAAAGAAAAAACTGTAAAATTTAATAAAAATTAACTACCTTTGGTATCTATCTTTACCTGCTATAACTTTAACGGCTCTATCAATCAAATAATCCAAGCATTGGGTATAACACTTTCTAAAATTAACTAGATTGGGGCCTCTAAGATCTTATGAGTCCAAATCATGGCTCTGGAAGGTTCTTGCACTTCAGTCCAAATTGGCGATGAAAACACCCTCTGACAACGTGACCTTAATGTTCCAGCTGTTCATAATTTCTCTCAGCTTCATAAATCAACACCTTATTTCCCTTCAGGGCTCCTAAATTTAAATATAGGTGTTAAAATTTCCCTTCAAAATCCTCATTTGGAATTCTGAATGCACTTGCGCTCTAAGGAGTATTTGAACATTGAATGAGTCTAGGTTCTAGTCTGGACGAGGTGGGCACGCGAGTTTTTTCTGGACTCAAGGCTGGTATTTTTTGTTGTATTGCCTGGCGGCTTCATGTAAATATTTGACATAGGCAAAAGATTTCTTCCTATCCTCCCAGCTGTTCTCTTGTAACCAACATCTACTTTCCAGCATCCTTCTTTTTGAATCTATTACGTTTCATAAGACAACATGTCCTTTCACACAAAACAAACATTTTCAACAGAATTTGATGGGATTTAAAAGCAAAGTTACAAAGTAGTTCTGTGATATAATCAAAAGGCTTCCAAAATAGTGTGAGTTACACATACCAGCTTAATACCGTAAAGCCTTGAATTGTGATCCTGCTTCAATGCCGAATGAAGCAGCATGGGTTCTGCTTCTCCGTTTTCATTTTTTTAATCTTTAATTTTTTTAAATCAAAGTAGCAGGAGGCACTCATTTACATTATAGTTTATTGACTTGTTATATATTTAGTGGCAAGAATGAAGTCATTTTGATATATGGCAATTTAAAATAATTGCTCTTCTCAAAATAGAAGGAAAATTAGTTGTCCTGGCAGATCAGCCTATTCAGGCAATCCGTCTCCATGTGTCAGCTCGCTGCTCTCCGCACCACCTGCGCTCGTCCCCGTCAGGGACACAGACCGATGAGATCACCGCAGCAAGCTATAGATCTTGGGCAAGTTAACTGGTCCGGTTTTGCTTGGTAATGAGGAAAGTGTCTCTGGAAAATAGGAAATTGGAATCTGTCACCTCTCAGGAAACTGATGAGTGATTGCTATTGTTTTGCATCTCTGAAGAGTTAGCATAGTTTATTAGCTATTCTTCAGCCCTGAGAGTTTAGTGTCACTCTTATTTTATAGGCAGGCATCTGAGAAGTGCATTGTGGAGCATAATTGTTGAAAGCAAAGTAAATGTAGGCAGTTTTTCTGCGAGTCTTAGGACACTAGCTTTACCTGCCTTGAGCAATATTAGCGAGAGAAGAAGAGGTGATTTTCAAGGTGACATTGACTAGAAACATAAATCAAAACAACCTCTGGAAGCGTCTCAAAATGCTTTTTCCCTTAGGAGTGACTCTGGTTCCCCAATTCCTGAAACCAAAATTCATAAACCCCAAGGCGAATGTGACAAAAAAAGGTATGACAACACTTTCAATAATTCCTGATTTTGATTAGAAAGACACATTTGAGGTTTAGAATTAATCATGGAAGAGCAAAATGGAATAAAAATTATCTTAGAAAAACCATTTGTTATTAAACAGACTTGCTGGAGGGAAGTTTCCAAGTTGTTAGTCATTGCTTCATTCTATTAAAAAAGAGAAACTTTAGATAAAATAATGTTCCTCCCTAGGAAAAACTATAAAATTCTAGAGTTGGAAAAGACCTTAAAGATATTCAGTTCCAAGCTATCATTTCATTTGAAGTTACTAGGTAATAAGGAATAAACTGTTACTACTAAAATGGGGAGAAAATACCTACTTCAGTGATCAATACTACTACTGAAGTTGTGTTTTTTTTAAACACGTGACAATTTAGTGGATCCTGGCCAGCATTAAAAAAAAAAAAAAAAACACAATGAAAAATAACAGTAGAACTTAGGAAATATCAGAGAACATCTCGCATTGGAAGGGTGAGTAGGGTGTCATGAAACTATTGTTTCAGTTACTGTGTGTATGTGCGTGTGTGTGCGAGGCACACGTGTGGCCTATGATATAAAATACATTACTTACGGTGGGTCAGGAAAGCTTAGTAACCACTGCATTTCCATTTTGAGTATAAGAAGATGAAAAGAAGCAGATTCTTTGTGTGCACATTAGCAGGTGCCCCACCTCTTGAGCCTGTGACCCCCATTCAGTAGATTTCATGGCCCATTATATAACACTTGGGTTTGTTCCCACAGTCAGGATTTATATCTCTCCACAATATAACCAGAACCCCATTTTCTGGCTGTTGGGTCAAGCACTTTGCTTTTAAAGTAACCTTTGTGTCCTTAATTCTCTTTCCCAAAGACTATTCTCTCCCTCCAATAAATTGTGGCTACCTCTCAATATTACCCCAATCCACATCTAGTTAAAGTTTTAACAATCACAATTCTATATTATTTGCATATATTTCTTTAGCCTTTTAAACAGGAGTGCGATTTTGTGGCAGATATTTTTCTAAAAAACATTTTTACAAAGATACAACTTTAGATAAAGAGAACCTTCATACTGACATTGTAAGAAACACTTTCTCTGAAATGAATCTGCCCAAATTTCCAGCCAGAGCTGATTCCTTGAGATACTGTTGGCTGGAAGCAACACTAATGCTGTCATAATTCCTGCCTTCTTTTTCAATGAGAACTTAAATGTTTGAGAGAGAACGGTGGCACTGGAAACACGGGTATTCACTTCAGAGAGTGAGGAAAGAGGAAAAACTGGCCTTGGCTCGGCCAGGGAGTGTATCAGTTTCTGGTGGCTGCTGTAACAAATGATCACAAACTTAGTGGCTTAAAACAACACAAATTTGTTATCTTACAGTTCTGTAGGTTAGGAGTCCTACATGGGTCTCACTGGGCTGTGTTCCTTCTGGAGGCACTGGGTGTGGATGCATCTCCTAGCCTTGGCTGGCTTTGAGAGGCTGCCTCGATTCTTTGGCTCATGGCTCATTTGCTTTGACCTGCGCTTCTGTTGTCCCATCTCCTTCTCTGACTCTGAGTCTCCTGCCTCCCTCTTTCACACCAAAGGCTCCCTGTCATTACATGGGCACACCCAAACACTCCCCATCTCAAGTTTCTTAATTTAATCACATCTGCAAATGTTACCTTTGCCAGGTAATATGATGCATTCCCAGGTCCAAGGGTTTATGATACAGGCATCTTGGTGGTGGCGGGGGGGGGGTGGATATTATTCTGCCCAGCCCAGAGGATCATGCGGATGGATGTCTAGAAGTGAGGGAGAGTGAGTTCCCAAATTAGCCTCAGACTTGATTTGTGAATATGGCTTTGCTGCTCATGACGTTCTTGCAGAAGAAGGACTAGGTTACTGGAATCATTCAGTCTGGGCACCTGCAAAGTTCAAGGACTGGCAGCTGCGGCCACTCTCTGCAACCATGTACAGCTCTGCCTTTTTACTCTAGGGCTGCACAAAGCACTTGATCGAAAATGAACGATTGCTTCTCTGATTGCTGGTGGTTGCTTTCCAGCATTTAACATTCATCTGTGCCCCCTGAAGGGCTGTATCATTTGGGTCTTTAAAGCATCTCTTCTAAACTACATTTTTTATGGCCGTTATTTTTAGGCTTTCACTTTATGCCTGGATAAGAGACCACAGCTTAAAAGAAGGAAGAACAGTGAATAATGCCCATGGGTGAAGCAGGTGAACTGAAATGCATGAGAAGAGAGGCTGGAGGCCCTCAAAAAAGATTTTGAAGATAAAGCACACAGCAAAAACGTGGAAGCTACATTGATAAATAAAGTAGAGGGTCAGGGATAAAAGCCCAGGAAGGCAGAGGAAAAAAATATGTACATTTGCAGACACAGGAAGCTGTGTTTGAAGACAAGCTCCTGCAAACGCAGTAATGTTACTTGCAGCAGATGCTCTAGAGTTGAGCTTGATGGCTAAAACACTCAGTGTGCAGTGGTCAGAATGGACATCATTGACCATGGGATTTAGGCTTGCTTTCCTGAAAGATTATGGTGTCTTAATTGAATGCATCTTTCTAGCCAAAAGCTTCTGTAATGTCATTCCTCTATTTTTTTCTCTCTCTCTGTCTCTTTCTCCCTGTCTTTCTTTTGCTAGGAGAGACAAATATAATAGTTATGGGAAATAAGGAATTGGCAGTCAGCAGAGGAAAGTTGAGGAGCACCTGAATTTGTGCTATTTTCACCATAACCTCTCCAGGAACAGAGATTCTGATTTCTGAGGCAAGTCATTGGGTGGAAGGCCTCAGGATTCTAGAGCCCTCAACCTTGAAGTCTGTGATTTCTCAAAGCACAGGTTGCAATCCAAAAACTTCTTTAAAAGGATTAAGCACTGATTCACTACTTATAAAGTAGGTCAATCTTAAATACAATGATTATTTAATTCATGGAAATATCTGCCTAATTTTCGGTTAGTTTCAGGGCCAACAGTGGTACTTTTTATCATGGATTGCCGAAAAATTATTTGGAAAATGTAGAGAAAATGTTTTATTAAGCACAAAAGTAATTTATGTCAAAAAAAAAAAAGAAAAGAAAAGATGGGAGTTTGTAGAAAGTGTGCATTGTGATGACAGAGATAAAGGTTTTTTTCCTAATTCATATGTGTTCAGAAAACCTTGGAACCTTCCTATGGTGAATATGCTACTATGTTGTTGATTGTACTAAAGGAAAACAAGATTGACTTATTCAATTTTGCATTTCTTTTTACATCTACACCCTGCTGGACGTAAAGAATCAGGGTGGAACCACTCAGATCCTGGTGATCCAAGCAAACTTAATCAAAGAGCAGGGCTGCCAGACCTACATATGTTCCAGGAGAGAAATAACCGAGATACTGACGTAGCCAAAAACCTGTGGCCTAAGTTTCCTTACCAAACGTCTGTGTATTGAAGGAGTTTCTCAGAGATAGTATCTGTACCCACTACATCTCCATCTGTGTGTACTAATCATGAACTGTGCTTGAATCCAGCAGGATCTATTTATTTCCAAAATAACTGTGTCTTGATCAAATAGGATTCATGTGTGCGTGTCATACGAAGTAGACACACTGGGCCGGATGTGGCTC
Source organism: Propithecus coquereli (assembly GCF_000956105.1). Taxonomy (NCBI): domain Eukaryota; kingdom Metazoa; phylum Chordata; class Mammalia; order Primates; family Indriidae; genus Propithecus; species Propithecus coquereli. The sequence goes on along the minus strand of NW_012147819.1, from coordinate 2,351,520 downwards.
TTTTCCCTGACTGCCTTGATTCAATGGGATCCAGGCATTTTCCAACTAAACAGCTGTGGCTTGGGGAGAATCCAGGTGTTTTTCTCACTGAATATTTGTGGGATTGGCAGGGTCCTGGGTATTTCCTTTGCTTTCTCTTGCCTGGAATTATTATAACATATATTATGTATATATATCACAGTGAACCTTGCTTTGTCCCAGGAAACAGATCAGCTTCCTTAACTTTACACAAAGAACAATAGTGCCTAGAAAAACATGGACCAGATCAAATGCTATTTATCTTCTTCACTAGCTGTATCTTTCATGCTGTCTTATATAAATACATGAATATTCTAAAAATTTCTTTGTGTGAAAGCAAGTAGATTACCTTTCCACACTGAATAATTATCTACTCAGAAGCTGTTGCCTTATTGGATTGAGGGTGTCACACCTGTTCCGACATCCACTTGTTAAGAACCTGTTGGACTTGGCTTTGATTTCTGATTGAAGAGGTTAAGTCAGCCTCCTTAGGTTTGGCAATGCATAGACCTTGTTAGAAAATAGTGTGTGGTTTTCGTTTCCACATCTTATACAATATATAGGAAAACTGGAAAGAGTTCAGAGAACAGAACCAAAATGATTAAAGCATTGGGGAAATGAGGAGCTGGGATTATTTCATTTACAGAAAAGCTTTAAGGAAAAGCAAGATGGGGCATGTGCCAAAGACGGAGTTAGGAAAGCCAACTCTTGGAGGCTATATGGTTGAGCAGGTTTGATTGGCCTTTGCAAGCCATCCTGAACCTGGAGCGGGGAGTGGGGGAAAGTTGGTCTGCCTTACCAATTATTGGAAAGAATAAGCAAGTTAGGAGGGAGAAGGGCACCTGGGGGAAATTAGGCAGGGATTATTTTAGCTAAGGGTTCTCTCTCAAACCTACTAATACTACAATATTCAAAAGTAGGGGCAACTTCAGTTTATGTAATTCTTACATTCCAGCTTCTACTGGATTTGAAAATATGATTAAATATAGTATGTATAAACCTACCCAATGATAAGCATGTTAGAGTTCCTTTCAACCATATGATGAAATGTTGGTATAAAGAAATTATTGACCAGTTTTTCTTCATCTTCCCAAAAAATCAAAGGAAATAACTACATGTCAATGTCCAAAACAGAGAATAATACTATAAAAAATTTAATCATATTCTGTGAAGGGGTGGGGAAACTGCTGCCTTCTGACTTCAAGATTGTTCTTTTGTAAGCACCAAAGGAGGCAAGAAAAGATTCATCTTTCTCTGCTGCAACCCTTTTAACAAAAGGATTTGTTCTGTAAAATTTGGATCCAGTCAAAAGGCTGCATTTAAGGAGCCAGAAGGTCACATGTGGCCCCAAGGCCACGGGATTCCCGCCCCTTCAATTTTAAGACTTTAAGAACACCAAATATATGCAGATACTAAATGCAAACTACAATATTAAATACTAAATTCTCTCCACTTCTATAAAGTTTTATATTGGCATTCTCTAGAGAAATACAACCAATTATATCTATTATACTTATCTATGATATAATATATAATTACTTATATATTTACTTACAGTAATTGGCTCACATGACTGTGGGAGCTGGCAAGTCCAATATCTGTAGGGCAGGTTAGCAGGCTAGAAATTCAGGCAGAATTTCTATGTTACAGTCTTAGGGCAGAATTCCTTCTTCTGCAGGAACCCTGAGTTTTTGCTCTTAAGAACTTTGACTGATTGGATGAGGCCCACCCACATTATAGAGGGTTAGCTCCTTCACTTAAAGTCTATAGATTGTAGATGTAAATCATATCTGCAAAGTACCTTCACAGCAACATCTAGACTAGTGTTTAACCACACAACTGGGCACCATATCCTAGCCAACTTGACACATCAAATTTAACCATTGCAAGCTCCAAATACTCTTTGGCTCAAACCTTTTCAGAAACATGACATATGAGTCAACATGGTATGGGGACCCCCTGCTGTCAGCCACCCTCCTAACCCTGAGAGCCCCTTCCCCCGGGGGCGGAAGATGGGAAGAAACCCTCCATGTTTCACACACTCCTCACTTGCCTTTAAGCACCATTTCTAAATACAGGGTTGGCTTCTTTTTGTTGCACTCCCAAGTAGTCACTTCCTCGTGGCAGTTCTCCTGTGTCTCCTCCCCATCCCCATGAGCATGCTATCCAAGTCTTCTTTCTACAGTTCCTGCAGGTCTGTCAAACTCAATGCTCTGTTACAGTACTGATTTCATTGAGAATTTAGAAGAAGACAATCTGATTAAAGAAAATCATGAAGACAGCAAATGACCAGTGAAGACCATGGACACTGGAGTGGAACTGGGTTCAGATTCTAATACCACCACTTACTACCTGTGTGACTTTGATGACATCACTTGTAATGCTCCTGAATCTCAATTTCCTCATCTGTAATACGGGGATAATAATTATAATTCCTTCCCTAAAAGGTTGATGCGAGGTGCTTTGAACTCGGCTTTGAGTACTTAGTAATTATTTATACTTTTAAGTTAACAACTACAAAGCCGAGGACTATCTATCATCCGGGAGAAAATGTTAGTGAAGATGTTCCTCCTGTATTATTTAAACCATATTAACACCAGGTGAAGGTTGGCCCTGAGCCTTTCTGTCCAAAGATAGTTTTAGTTTCTGTTTATGATAGTCAGGATTTTATATCTTCCCTCTTCACACACTCTAGGGGTTAAGCAGTCAGAGTTTGATACTACTGAGAATCTCAAAACAATTACCCCTAAAACATTTCATCATACAAGTAACAAAGAGTAAGATAAATGATACTTACTGAAAGCTTTCTATGTGCCAATCCACATATATCATCTGATTTAAGGCTCATAATATCCCTGTAAAACAGATATATCATTCTTAATTTAGAGAGGAGAAAACTAAGGCTTAATATTTAAATAGCTTGGCTCAAATTATGGAGCAGAATCAGAGTTGTCCAGCTTCAAAGCCAAACTCTTGCCAGTTACACTATGATACTTTCCTCAAAAGGGTCAGACCTTGACATATTTCTTGTAGGCTGTTGGCTCCTGTATTTTCTAAAATTATTTTTCACATATTTGAGAAATGTTCTTAATTCTTTTATTTTACCAAATTGAATTCTCAATTCTACAATGCTGCTCAGGACATTCAACGAAGGGTACTGTGAAGTGAGCAGGAGACCTTGAATTGTACATGCTTGAATTATGAAGCCTAAGAATTAATGGGAAAATAGGTTTGAAGTTCTTGATTTTTCGTTGTTTCTAAATTAAATCACTGTTTATAAAGAATGTATCAGTGAAAGATGCAGAAAAAGATGCTTCTTTTCCTTTATTCTTAGACTCAAGTAAACATTTAACAATACAGTTTACAAAAACCCCATAGCATGATTCAAATGAGTAAGATTGTGAAGATAGAATTCATCACAATGAATGGTCTCATGGCCAATTCATTTAGTTATGCCTTCAAATTTTTGCTTTAACAGACTCATCATCCATCCATCTACTCACAGTTTCAACCAACCATCCATTCAACACATATTTAACGAATTGAGACCCACTATATGGTAGGTATTGTTCTAGGTGCTTAAAGTGCATGAAGAGGGTTGAGATTGTGGTAATCAAATAAACAAATGAATAAAACAAGATGATTTCAGGTGCTGTAGGTGCTGTAAATGGAATATAATGTGAGGATATAGGGTTTAAGGGGGAGAGGCTACTTGAGGTAGGGTGAGGAGGGAAGAGCTCTCTCAACAGTTGGCATTTGAGTTGCGACCTGTATAAAGAAGATCCAGAGTTTTTCAAAGCAGAAAAAAGAAATCCCAGGCATGGAAAGTTCTAACAATTCGAATCACCAAGATCAGAAAGAAGGCAGTATGGCTGGATCCAGAGGGGTGGTATGAGGCAAAGTCAGAAAGGTGTACCTTGTACTATGGGAAGGAGTCTGACCGAAGGGGATCTCAATTATAATCCAAGCACAATGGAATCCATATTGCAGGCTCTAAACAGAAACTAACATGAGTTGAGTCGGCTTTGAAACATCAATCCAGATGCTTGGTTGAGAATTACTTAGAAAGGGGCAAGAGTGGAGGCAGGGGAACTGGTTAGGGTGAGATTGCTCACATTGAGGAAAAAGAAGACTCCAAAGACTCATAACAAATGTTAATGGTTAAGGAGGCTTCATTGGTGAAAGGAAGTAGAATTTATTTTTAACAGTGTCTTCATTTACATGCAATATCTCTGCTATGAAATAAATTGTTTTATTGTTATTTTGTCAGAGATAGAGATGATGGTGTGGCTGCGGATTAGCAATTATATATAACTCTACTGTATACTAAAAAGGTATTTTACTGTTGCTGCAAAGGGCCACTCTGCAGACCTTTTGGTCTTCCCTAAAGGAGAGGAACAGTATCTAGGAAATTAATTCTTCCCTCCGGACGAAATGCAAAATTGCAGAAACCATTTGCTAAATAGGGCGAGCCAGTCTTAAGAGGCCAGAGAGTCCTTCCTCAGGCGTACTTTATTAAAGGCCATTTATCAATTTCTACCGATTATTGTGGATAATTGAAGGGAAATCTGCGACTACAGCGATTTACTGGCATTTTCTTTGGACTCAGACAGAAGCTGGTTTTGAAAGTGGTATCCGTAGGGTGGCCCTGCTTGCAAACTTCCTAGCTTAGGGGTGGTGGTGGAGCGCTGGGAGGTGGTGAGGTTTCAGCCACCCGGTCTTTCTGCTCATAAATCAGCATCGTAAAACATCCTGCAAGTGTTATGGTGGCGCTGAATGTATAAAAAGGGTTCACAAGCCGAATCTATTGTCGTCATTCCTGGTGGCAGAGGGGAGTGACAAGACGCTCACACGTCGCCGAGGAGTAGCGCGGCATAATAAAGCGCGGTTTGCACCATGTGTGTCACAGATTTCTCGGGTATTCTCGAAGGTCTTTCCAAGTTCCGCCTTCTCCCCCTTTGCAGTCAGCCTGGCCCCAGCTGTGCATCGCCCTTTGACTCCATCTGTCCTTCTGCAGGGGCCGAGTCTCTCTCGCCAAATGGAGAACACAAGTTTGACTCCCTAAAGTGATTATAACCCCCACTTTCTCTGCTCAGCCCGAGCCAAGCATCAGGCCCGCTGGAGGGACGTCCGGAGGACCGGGGAAGGGGGGTCGGGGAGGGCGTGGAGAGGCCGCGTCCCTCACCTCCCACACCCCCGCCCATCACCACTTGGCTTGCCACGCCTGGGCAGACGCCCGCCTGCGCGTCCCCGACCCGCCCCCGGTCAGATATCCAGGTCCTTTCCCATTTGATCCTGTTCGGCCCTGCTGCAGAGGTGCAGCTCGCAGGTTGGAGTTTGCCCTCGTGTGCGCCGCGTCACTCGGAGGGGAAGGGAGGGGAGAGAAGGGGAGACGGCGGAGGCTAGGTCACCGGGGAAGTCGCTGGGTCCTCGGCTGGAGACGCCGCGGGGAGCGACCGCCCCGCCCCCGGAGCAGCCCACATCGCCGCAGCGCCCCTCCCTCCTCTTGCCTCAGGCCCCGCGCCCCTACTCGCTGCCTCCCCGCCCTTACTCCACCCCTTCTCCGGCCGATCCCCATCCTCTCCTTGTGTGCGCGCGCTTTAAATAATTTCCTCCTTTTTGGCAAAACAAATAATGCACCTGACTTTACCAGGGGGAAACGACCAGCCGAGCAAAACAAGGAACAGATGTAAAAAGAATAAAAGGAGAGAGAAAAAGAGATGAGACTCGTTTAAAGAAATCCAGGGGCTGAAGAGGTGGCTGCAGCGGCAGAGGCAGCTAGAGCTTCCTTGCTGCGTGAGCTGCAGGCAGAGGACGTTTTCACCAGTTGCAGATGTAACCTCGGGAACTCCTGGGTCTGTCGGTTTGTTTGCCAAACAAAGTCTTTTCTTCTTTGGCTCAGACACTGAAGAGGCTCCTGGATTTTTCTGCGATCCCACCACAAGCTGGCAGTTACCCGGGAGCCTTCCCGAGGAGCTGGCGGAGATATGAGCCCTTCTGGGCGGAAGATGGGCGAAAGGCGTCAGCAGCGGGGCCCTCCCGTCGGGAAGAGCCTCCTGCTCCCCGGGAGGAGAGGGTCACCCCGCGGGCGGCCGGGCGGCGGCGGCGGCGGCGGCGCTGGGGCGCAGCGCTCCCTGCTCGGGCTCTTCGTGCACGTGTGGCTGTGGGCGGCCTCGGGCTCGTCTGCCCAGTTGTTCAACCTCAGCCTTTCCGTGGACGAGGGCCTTCCCCCGGACACGCTGGTGGGTGACATCCGCGCTGGGCTGCCAGCCGCGCAGCAGCAGGAGGGGAGCGGTTTCTTTCTGTCCGAGGACTCGGATGACTCCCCGCTGCTGGACGACTTCCATGTGCACCCGGACACCGGTATCATCCGCACCGCGCGGCGCCTGGACCGCGAGCGGCGGGACCACTACAGCTTCGTGGCCGCCACGCTGCTGGGCGCCGTAGTGCAGGTGGAGATCCGCGTCAACGACGTGAATGACCACTCGCCCCGCTTTCCCCGGGACTCCCTGCAACTCGACGTCTCCGAGCTCACCCCTCCAGGCACCGCATTCCGCCTACCAGGTGCCCACGACCCTGACGCGGGGCTGTTCAGCACACAGGGCTACACCCTGGTGCAACCGTCCAACCTGCTCCAGGACCCCGAAGGGCCGTTCTTCCAGTTGCGCTATGGGACTCCGGGGCTACCACCGTCGCCGCTTTTGCCCGGCTCCTCGTCGCCCCTAGAGCCCCTAGACCTGGTGCTGCTGCGGCGCTTGGACCGAGAGGCGGCGGCGGCGCACGAGCTGCAGATCGAGGCGTGGGACGGCGGCCGCCCGCGGCGCACGGGCCGCCTGCGCGTGGAGCTGCGCGTGGTGGATGAGAACGACAACCCGCCGGTCTTTGAGCAGGGCGAGTACCGCGCAGCAGTGCGCGAGAACGCCCCGCCGGGCTCCGAGGTCTGTCGCGTGCTGGCCACCGACCGCGACCTGGGGCCCAATGGCCACGTGCGCTACAGCATCCGCGCCCGGCAAGTGCCCGGGGCGAGTGGTGGGGGCGGGCCTCTGGGCGACGCGGCCTACTTCGCGGTGGAGGAGCTGAGCGGCGTGGTGCGAGTGCTGAGACCTCTGGACCGCGAGGCGCAGGCCTGGCACCAGCTTGTGGTCGAGGCCCGCGACGGAGGCGCTGAGCCTGAGGTCGCTACCGTGCGCGTGTCCGTCGCCGTGCTGGACGTGAATGACAACCCGCCCGCCATTCATCTACTCTTCCTCACCGAGGGAGGCGCCGCCAGTGTCTCTGAGGGCGCCCAGCCGGGCGACTACGTGGCTCGCATCTCCGTGTCCGACGCGGACGGTGAACCGGAGAAGGAAGAGGAGGCCACTGGGCAGTTCGGTGTGGGCCTCGGAGGCGGAAGCATCTCGCTGTCTTTGGAAGGCGGTGAGGGAGCCTTCGCACTGCGGCCGGGCGGCCCCCCGGGGGTATTTTTTCTTTGCGTTGAGGGGCCCCTGGACAGGGAGAGCCGCGATCTGTATGAATTGCGTCTGGTGGCCACCGATGCGGGGTCACCGCCTCTGAGCACGGAGGAGACGCTGCTGCTCCGGGTGGCCGATCTCAACGATCACCCTCCTCTCTTCAGCCAGGAGCATTACTGGGCCTCAGTGTCTGAGGCCGCGGCCCCTGGCACCGCAGTCGTGTGGGTCAGCGCCACTGATGCCGATGAGGGTGGCACTGATCACGCCTCCCTCCGCTACACGCTAATCCAACTCTCGGCTGCTCCCTGCAACCCAGACGCTCTGCCCACGGCAGAGTGTGGACCGTCTTTCACCATCGATCCCAAAAGCGCTGTGATCAGCACCATCCGGACTCTAGACCGAGAGGTCCAGGAGGCGGTGGAACTGAGAGTGGTGGCCCAGGACCTCGGAGAGCCTCCGCTCTCTGCCACCTGCCTGGTGAGCATCACTTTGGATGACGTGAATGACAACGAGCCCATCTTCCAGAGGCAAGTGTACAATGCCACCCTTGAAGAGCATGCCCCAATCGGACACTGCTTTCTGCAGGTGAGTGCGTCAGGCCTGGGGGCCAACCAGAAGGCCTTTGAAGGGATGGAGAAGGTTGGGAGTGGGCCTGGGAAATTGTGATATGGATGAGTATATTCTGGCTGCCAAACCAGGAGACAGGCTGTGGTTCCCTCTCCACAGTGAGATAGATGAATGTGTGCCCTCTGATCACCTGACCTTCCTCCAGGGTCTTGGCTGCATGATCTCTAAGTTCCTTTCTGCTTCATATCACATTTAGATCTTGATTTTTCTTACGGAAACTGGGTCTCCTTCATGCTGGATGTGTGCACCTAAATTGGCTTGGGAGGAGCCATGCACTCTAAATCAGATCACATGCAATTGGCAACGACTCCTATTTTTGAACAACTTTACGTGACATCCTAAGGAAGAAGGTAGCCCTTTGACTTTTTCAAACGACCAAGGGTATGTCTCTAAACATTGAAACTGTTTTGAGCAACCATTTCCATTTACGCATTTTCCTGCTTTCTTTAGAAGCTTACAGAGGTTGGGTGAAGACTCAACTCATCATTATTAGCGTTAGTTGTGGGCTGAGCTTCTCCGTGATGCCGTCAGGACTCTGAGGAGCAGTGGGATTCAATCATCCTTTATAAAATGGGGCATGGGGCACTGCACCCTGCTTTTTGACTTGGGTGTGTTGCCTTTCAGCGTCCTTCTGATCTCTCCTCCACTGTCAGAATGGCTGGTTTTGCCCACTTCTAGCCACTCCTTTTTGCTTGTGGTTTCCTATTTCTTATCTCGTGTGAAATAATCAGATTCCCAAGATTGATTGATTTACTCCAAAATAACTTGAGTAAATAGAGCCTGAGGAGCTAAGTGGTAAGTGAAGCTGCAAAGCTTTGTTTAGCTCTCGGCCTGGGTTGTTTTAAGGCCTCTATTGCTTACTTCCTGGTCCTGAGCTAAGGGGTTGAGGCTTTAGCCAGCAAAGTTATGTCTCAAATAATAACCTTTAGATAAGTGAGGTGTGACTATATTGTAAAAATGGGTTTCATGACTGCTTCTTTCATCTTAATTCTTTGGGTATGTGGGTAATAACAATCCCTGTTCCCTTCTGTAGCATGATTGGCAACTCTGCGTTGCTAAGTTATTAAAAGGTGGCTTGAAAATTAATTAATAATTGCTGCTGAAACAGACAAATCCAAAAATGTCAGTGACTAAAATTATCAAAGTGTATTTCTCTCTCAAGCAGAGTCTAATATGTGATGCAGGTTGGCTGGTTCTCCTCCATCGAAGAGAGAGCCAGGTCTGGGAGTGACTCAGATTACTTCCGCCAACGTCGCATTGGCCAGAGCACAGCCATATGGCCTCAGATGTGTTGCAGCAGAGGCTGAAAAATGTAGAGGAGCCTGGGGATGCCAGTGTCCACCGATAGTTCCTGCCAGGGATTTCTAAAAATGAAGTCATAATAGTTTAGAGGTTGGACTAGAGGATTTCCAAGATTTCTTCCATCTGGAAGACCCTAAGGATCTTGGTAGAAATAGTACAACTCGGCTCCATTTGAAGGAAAATAAGCAGGGTGGATTAATTGTGATTCTTTTGAGTAGAACTTGTCTTTAGGATTGTTTCTAACATTGTGAGATGATTCTGCAATGAGGTGTGAGTTTATCCCATTATTATGGCTCCGTATGTGGTAGATCCATTATAGGGAGCTGAGCTTGGCTCAAGTGTAGGACTGTACCTCCAACAATTGCAACAAAACCTCCCTAGGTTGCCAAGTATTGCTCCAGACAGTATTAAATTGTGCTGATTAGAATTTCTGGAAATTCCAGCGATCTAGTCCCTTAAGATTTGCAGAAACCCTCTTACTCACTAGGCTCTCTGTGGCCTGTCCCCAGCAGCTACGTGTACTTTCTGTGTTCCGTAAGCCCCTCCAGCTGACTGTCTCCTGACTTCCAGGTGAGCTTCACAGAAGCATCATTTTCTTTCTCTCTGCTCCTAATCTTTCTTTGTACCACTTCGCAGAAACTGACCTCCTCATCTAACCTTTGCATTGCATGACCTCCTTTTTGTTCCAGGGATTTGTTTAATTGCATTCTATAAATTCTTTTTAACTTTACCTTCTTTCTCTTGGTCTGTGCCAGTTTTCCCCCTTTAGACCTCATATCTGCTCAAGTTTCCTTTGTCAAAATCAAACAAAACCAAATGAGAAACAACTGGAAAAATACTCTTTCCTAGATTCCCTGTAAGAGAATGGCATGTCATCTGATAAAAGAAATCAACAAACCTTTGAACTTCAAGGTGTCTTGGTGGCTTCTCCACTCTGCATCCACAATGCTTGCCATCCTTTGGCTCTTGTAGCTCCTGCTGCCACCACAGTGCTGGCCACTGTCCCCAGTGCTGCCTGAACGCTTTTATATTCTCATGCCCAAATCAGAACTTTCCAAAGACTTTGAATGTGGGACAGAAGAAAGAGAATTAACACAGAGTAGCAGAACCATTAGTGGCCCAAGATAGGTAACCTCTAGCTCCAAAAGGTTTCTACAACTTTGTACGCATTTGCCTGGATTTCTTAATAACTTGCTCCCCACCTGCCCCCAGGTGGAGAGCCTCTTCTTAACTCATCTTTCAGGTGCTCTTTTCAATCTCTTGATGCTTTTATAGTTAAGGCAGGGAGGGAATTCTACTCTGCAGACACTCAGGAGTTTTCCTCCAGTTCTAGTGTTTGGCCCAAAAGATTTCATTTTTCCTCAGATTGTTATCAAAAAGATCAACTTCAACCTTTATACAAGACCTCCATCCTCCACCCCACATTAAGTCCAATGATGTGAGCTGCACTTACAGTACTGGACAGTATAACTCCAGCATTCATATCTGAATTACATGTGATAACAAGAAGATTATTCTTTCATATTCTCTCAAATACAAGCACTGTGTTCATTCATTAATTCATTTATTGAATCAAACAACAAAATTCACTGGATAAACAATATTCAATGAACCAATATTTATTGAGTGTCTATTGCATGCCAGGAACTGTTCTTGGTGCTGGGGACCGCAGTGAGCAAAATGGCCAAGGTCCCTGTGCCAGCAGGGCTTGCAATCTTGTTTTCCATATCCTTCCTTTCGCTGTCAGTCCTCATGAATGAATGACAGGTGCCCGGCTTCCACTTGCTGATCACTCCTTGTCTAGCAGTTCTGACCTTTTCCCATCACTCTGCTAAATTCTGCCTCTCCAAAGGCATCTATCTGTGTCTTTTATTTCAAATCCAATGAGCTTTTCTTAGCTATAACCTCCCTCATGCTCCCTGAAGCATTTGGACTGTTGCCCACTTCCTCTTTCTTGAATGCATCCATTTCACTGCCTTTTGTCTCCTTATGTTCTCTTTCTGCCTCTCTTGCTTTTTCCTCCTTTCCTTCTTGTGCCACCCCACACTCAATGTGGTGGAGGCATTTCCAAAGGTTCGGTCTTCCTCTCACTTCCCTCTTTTCTATACTTTCTTCTTATATATTCCCAAAAGTTCAATTAAAAAAAAATCTACAAAAAATCTACAAAATCAACCGCCCTTATATGCTCCAGATGAGCATTTTTCTGTATATTGTATATTGTATGTATCTCTACCTGGATGTGTTTTTGGCACCTCAAATCTAACATTTCCCAAACTGACCTCATTTCCCTTCTACTATTTTTCTTTCTTTTCTTTTTAACCTTCATCATTTAGCTCCTTTTTGAAGCTTTCCTGTTTTGTTGATGTGTCTCTTTCTATAGATGTGTTTATGCATTTGGGGTGTGTGTGTGTGTGTGTGTGTGTGTGTGTGTGTGTGTACATATTTGCCATTTGCTGGGGTGGTTATGTTTTGCATTGTTGAAAGTTACAAGAATAAATAGGAAGATCATGTCCCATGTCAATAAGTTGGATAAAAAGTGGGTCTTGAGTTTCCAAAGTGGGGCTGTGGAAGAGAGCATCTGGCTGTGTGTGTTTATTCACATTTGTGGTCTGAATCTGAGGAAGCTATCTAGGTGGGGTGCCTGGGCAGTGGCCATTAGAGACAGTATCTACCATCTGGGAAGACGCCAGGAGACAGGAAGGCCTGATTCCTACTGTGTTCCACATGCTGAAAAGGTCTAAACCTGCAGCCCCCAACCCCTGGGCCACGGACTGTACTGTTCTGTGGCCTGTTAGGAGCCTCACAGCAGGAGGTGAGCAGCTGGTGAGCCAGTGAAGCTTCATCTGTATTTACAGCCACTCCCCACTGCCCATTGTTTGCGTCACTTCCTGAGCTCCACTGCACCCCATCCCCATCCGTGAAAAAACTGTCTTCCATGGAACTGGTCCCTGGTGCCGGCTGGTCTAAACTGTACCTTGTTTATGATATATGGTATCTCTTAGGATTAATCCCTTTTTACTAATCTCCCAGCCTTTGGTAAAGTATTTCTAAATGTGTTAGCTTGTCTTAGTTGTAACCGTGGGGGTAAAAATGGAGAACCCAAAGCAGGGGTGTTATGATTTAAGGGAAGGGTTATCAGCTTTAGTCAAAGTGTCCAAGACAAGTGGCCTCTCTCCTGAGGTCTGAGTGCTGATTGTGGTAGGAATCAGCAAGGGGCTGAGGTAAATTGGTTTAGGAACAGTGTGGGGCTCTTTCTCCCAACTGGCTTTCCTAGTGCCTGCTTTAGAAGTAAGAAACTTTATTAAGAAAGAAAGAGTTTCCTAAAATCTTAGTGCCATCTTTGATTTTCATCAGATTTGACCTAGTAGTTAGCAAGGCCTTCAGTATTTCTTACATCATTCCTCCTTTTTACATCATGAGCCTGGTTTTGTCCATATCGCTTCTTGCCTACCATTGCCTGCTCTTCAAACTGGAAAGCCGTAGGCATTTCTCAAAGGCTCCCTCTTCCCACTCCTAACAATGCATTCTTATTCTGTCCAGCTCTTTTCTTCATGTCCGTTGTGGTGCTACAGTTGTTTATTTGTATTAGTAAAAACAATGGATTGTGAGTACCATTGAAGGATTGTAATTTACTGGTACTTGAGTCCCCTGTAATTTCTAGTGTCCCTAATCTCATATACTAGGAAATCAATACCTTTATTAAATTGTATTGAAGAGCTATTTAGCAAAAAATAAAAAAGAAAGTCTTGTAGTATTATAATTAGTCAAGGTTTTACTTTTCAACTTTTTGCATTTTATTTGCATGTATATTTATTTTATTGTAAAGTTTATTTCCTCAGTATGTTTTATTATTGGTCCTTTGGAATTTTATAGTCTGTCTTGCATTGCTTGTCCTGTATTTTTTGTCTTCCTCACCTTAGTGCTAAAATAATTATATTGTTTACATTACGTATTATTTACATAGTGTGCACCAGCTTTGATGGTCATATAATTGCATTACCTATATATGTTTGTCTTATTTTGGCTTCTTTAAATAGACTCAACCTACCTGCACTCATGCATTGGAAACACGAAATTTCCACAGCAGTCATTTGCACCTGTCCCTGGGATATGCCTAGATCACCTGCCAACCCTCATCTTCTCTGGTTGTCTTGTTCCTATGTGGCTTAGTACCTTAGTTCCCAATATGTGCTGGATGCCCTGGCTTTGTTTGTTGGTCTGTTCTAGGCACTCTAAAATGGACTGTAGAATTCTCTCTTGGATTTCATTTTGATATCCCTCCTGTCCCTGCCCCCAACTGCTACCTAAGCCAAGCAGCTGACTTTACTTCCTTTTCCTGCTTGAGAAATGTGATCAGATAATATTTGGATATTTAATAATAGAAAGGGTATAACCTAGAATCTGTGGGATTTATCTCTAGTTGCAATCAATATATAAGTTGCCAGTGCTTTGTCTAGTTCTTGGTTCTAGAACTAAAGATGTATGACGTTACGTGGTAGAATGTTCATTGCTCTACGCAGTGATGAAAAATAGAGACTATGGGAGTAGAGTGCCCTGGGTTTGAATCTCAACTCCACCTCTTACCAGCTGTGCGATCTTGAGCACTGGGCTTCAGTTTCCTCATCTTCAAAATATGGATAACAATAGTGTTAACTGGATACAGTTGTGTGGATAGTGAATTAATACACGTATGTGTAGAACAATGCTTGACTTCTAGTAAGTACTCAATGTATATTATATATTATTAAATATTAGTAAATCAGAATTCCAGGCATGATGAAGAAACTATTTTTCCTGATAAATGGCATTAAAAATGCCATTTCAAATAAATATTCTCCTGCACTGAAAGAGCAGAAATGAGTGTAAATTGTGCATTATGTTTTTAGTTATATAATCTTCTGGCAATAAAGCGGAAATCTGTCTTACTGACTTTGAAAGCATCTTCCTCCGGGCGTAATAGAATCGCATCTGTCTTAAGGAAAGTTCAGATGACGTGTCAGTAGTAATTCCTTGGCAGAACAGCAGACACCACAATGTGCTGTGCAGAGAGCCTAGACAATGTGATGTAAGTTGTGGCAAAGGCCTTGGTGTGGGGGATGGGGTCATAAGTCCTCAGGGGTTCACCTTGGGGTCACTACTCATCGAAGTTAGACTAAGCACCAGCACATGAACCCCTCTCAGGTGTGCAGGTGCTGGTCTTAAGAGTGTCTTGGTGTCTTTTATTCTCTTTCTCAGTTATTACTCTTTGGAAACTTTTATTGAGACAGCATGGAATAAGAGAATGCTGGACTTGGGGCCAGAAAACCTTGGATCCATGTCTGACTCTACCATTTACTATCTCTTTTAACTTTTCTGGCCACAATTCCTTATCTATAAAATGTTTTTTTTTTGTTTTTTTTTTTTGTTTGTTTTTGAGACAGAGTCTCACTGTGTTGCCCGGGCTAGAGTGTCATGGGGTCAGCCTACCTCACAGCAACCTCAAACTCCCGGGCTCAAGCGATCCTCCTGCTTCAGCCTCTCGAGTAGCTGGGGCTACAGGCATGCACCACCATGCCCAGCTAATTTTTTCTATATATTTCTAATTGTTCAGCTAATTTCTTTCTATTTTTAGTAGAGATAGGGTCTCGCTCTTGCTCAGGCTGGTCTCGAACTCCTGACCTTGAGCGATCCTCCCGCCTCAGCCTCCCTCATCTATAAAATGTTGTCATTCAGTTTAACAACATATTGATGTAAGGATTGGAGATAATTGATATTTCATTGTAGAAAGTGGTGGGTATAGTGAGAGTTAAGGGGCCTTGGAGGTGGGAAAGCTTTCTTCATCCAGTAGATCAGGGGATCTGTGATATATAAGTTGTTATTTACAACCTGTCATGGATGCATTCCACTGTAGATGCACTTTTTTTGGTGAGTGTATAAAATTGTGTAATATGTATCTAGGAATGGTCACCTCTAAAAGAGAATCACTTAGGATGGATTTTGGAAAGTTGTGATAAGTAAGACTTCCTTTCTCTGAGGATTGAAATCTGACAATAAATTAATTTTATTAACATCTAAAATCCAGATGTCTACTAATGGGCCCCTCACCTTCTAAATTATAGATAAAAGTGAGCAACTATGGAAGTAATTTATACTTTCATAGCTCATTAGGGAAATTCTGCTAGATCATTTTTACAAAATGCCAAGTTACTTGAATCTTACTGAATTAAAATCTTCATTTAAAAGAAAAATGTGGTTTGTAGTGAAAGTAGAGCAGGTGACTATCATCACAAATACGAATTAATTCAAAATCTATTTAGTCCATGGGGATAGTAGGAATTGGAATAATCATGGTATGCCTGGTGCCTGTAGTGAAGTATTGGGAGATAGTTTTGAAGATGTGGGAGGAGACAGGCCAGGAAGGACTTGCAGTGTTTGCCCAAAGAGTTTGGCCTGTAATAGTACGGAAGTAATTGGGAGGTATGAGAAGTTTGTGAATAGAGATTGACATATGCAAAGTAAGGTTTTAGGAAGATTTGTCTTGAATTAGTAGAAAGACTAGAAAGAAGAAAGGGAATCCAGGTAGGAGAGTCCCGAGACTCTTGTAATAACGCACATTCAGCTATGAGGGTGGTTGTGGCGTGTGACAGAAAGGATGGCCTTAAAGGCATCATAAAGGAAGAATTGGTACAACTGGCATAAGTGAGTGGAGAAGTGGTGGAAGAAGCAAAAGACCATGCCATCTTTTCAGTCTGGGTTAGTGGAAGGAATAGGAAAAGCTGGAGGTGAGAGTTTTGAGGGAAAGATTCTTACTTCGTTGAGTTTTTGACATGTTAAGTATGAATTAATGGCTGGTAGTCTAGGAAAAGGTATCTTGAAGGCTGTTTAGAAATTCAGAACTACTGTGCAGGAGAGAGCCTAAGGTTGGAGATGTAAACTTGGCAGTTATTTGTATGGAGGTGAGAAGTGATAATTAAAGCTGTGGAAGTGAAAGTGAGGGTAATGAGAGGAGTCAAGGGCTAAGGACACTGGCTGGGACAACGGTCTTGCAACTCATGTGTTGTTGGAGGGCAGGTCTCTGTGGTGACAATGCCGTTGCTCGCTCTCCCGGGTGGATGGTTGGCATCTTACCCCCTTCTCTGAGCTCTTGAGCGGTGCTTCTGGGATGTTCAGCCTCCCCAGCATACTCCCAGGCACTAAAGCACACATTATCTGGCGCTGTTTCTCTCTCCCCTGTTTCCTGCTTCCTGTGGACCTCCTTGTCAGTCCCCCGTAAGCACTGAGGGTGTTGATAGCCTTTTAGTCATTTTTGTCCCTATTATAACTTGTCATTCAGGCAGTCTGGTCTCACGGCTCTTCAACTGACCCAGTTTTGAGATCTTTTATTGTTACCTCCACTCTAGGAGCCCTTTCCCACAGCTGTACCCTGTAACCTGGAATCATCTAGAACTCCTCCACCTTTTAAACCTCAACTAGTCGCTGCTTCCTAGCAGCTTCCTAGCTTTTCAGCTTTCTCAGTCTTTAATTTGATTTACATTTGCTTTTTGAATCTACATCTTTTCTAGACCCCTTGCTCTTCCTTGTCTCTCCTTGCATATCAGCCTCTTCTTGCTTCAGTTCCTTCTCTGTCCATCTGGGCTTCTTTGATGTGCCAAATTAACCCTTCCTCTTCCATAGCTGTATGCACGTCACCATCAGGGGATCTCTCTAGCTATGTCCCCCGTGCCTGTTGACTGATCTCCACCCAGGCCTGGTCATAAGTTAAGACCCTTTCCACTCAAAGAAGAGCTCTGGACACCTGTGCTCCTGTCTGGTATCATTGTCTGGTATCTCTTGATGATGGAAGCAGTACCCTGCTTAGATCTGGAGCACAAGTGGTCTTCTGTCACACCTATTAAATGTCAAGAAGTTGTGACGAAATTGTAGCTGCTAAAATTAAGAACTGAGATGTGCGATTTATTATTGCCTGTTCCTTAATATGACATCCTGTAGTTGATGGAAGCCATTAATCAGTACCTTTCATATGAGAAGAAATAATTGAATCAAGGAAGATAGGATATTCTATGAAACTGACAAAAATGCCTTAGTCTTATTACTATTTAAATAATCTTGCTACTTTTACCTTTTTACTGGATGGCTTTTGCGTATACTAACCCTGCTCTGTCTATCCTGAAGACACTGTGTCTTTCTTTCTTATCAATTCTGTTTTGAATTTTCTTTTAAAAAATCCAGGCTGTTAACTTCATTTCAGGTTTTATCACTTTCCCATAAACATGCAGATCTTAGCCCACTGATGAAGTGTGTGGGAGCTCTTTGGTAGAGAGGATGGGAGAGGTTTGCTCGTTCTCATTATTTCCAGGTATCTTTGATTTGGACAGAAGGAGAATAACCTGGTGCATAAAATCTTGCACTGCAGAGCCAGACTGACCTGGGTTTAAATTTCAGCTCTGTCACATAGCAGCGTAACCTTGAGCAAGTTCCCAAACCTTTGTAAGCCTCAATTTTCTCATCCATAAAATAGGGATGATAATAGGATCTGCCTGGTAGGGTTGTTGTGGAGATTTACATGAGATGATGTATATCCAGTGCATAGAGCAGTGCCTGACACATGGTAAATCCCAAGAATGTTTATCCTTATGTGTAGCTTCACCTGAGCTTTGATTAAACTGAGGAGCTAACAGAGAGTGAGGGAAAGAAATGTCAGTCTTTTGTTTTAAAAATCCCGGTGACTAGTAACGTTAAATGGCTAGGGGTATGATCCTGAGCTTCAATTGACACTCTAGTAAAGCACATCGTCCTAATTAATATGTAGGGCTTCCATCCCCAGTTTAGTGATATGCTTACCTTGGACAGCTAGACAGGAGCCATGTGAGCCTTGGCTCTCTTGGTTTAAAGACTAGGACATCTTGAGCAGACTGTTCTCCGGCACTCCTCCACGATTCATCCTCAGTCATAGCTGCCTGCCCCATGGCTTCTACTACCTTGGGTGCTTCTCTGGCCTTCCAAGGTCTAGGGTGTTTCCTAAGAAAGGGGCAACACTAGGCTGAGTCTTATAGCTCTTGTTTCCTGAGATATAAGTGATTCAAGTGAAAGAGAAAAACATTAACTTCCTAGGATTATAGCTGACTGGTGTCCTCTTCATTTCTTTTATTGGTTATTCTGAGAGCTTCTCCTTCCCATTCAGAGGTGGAAGTGGGGCAAAGAAAAGAAAGAGGTGCTTTGAGTTTCCGTTTAAATAAAGAGGAACAGTATCATTAGTAGTACCCTTCAACAAACATTTATTAATCCACACTACTTTGAGCTTGAAGCTAATTATAGAATAAAGTCATTGAATGCTTTTGAATCATTTAATTTATTGTAGGAAATTTCCTAACAGATAAAAAGGGACATCAATTAAAACTTATTTATATACCTCCCTTAAGAAAGCTGAACAACACAAATTATTCCTTAAAGAGGAAACTTACTGTTAAAATAATTGCTAAAATATTATTATAATTAGAATATTAATGTAAAACCTGTTTCAGTTGAATTTTATGTGTTGTGTGTACATTTGATATACTGACATCTCTCATGCAATCAATTTGTTTATGCTCATTCGATAGAAATTAAAACCTATGTTTTCTATTGTAAATGACTATAGGTAATTTTTAATTGTTGAATATTTGCTTTGATGACATTATTGGTTTATTTCATACTAAATTCTCAGACAAGAAAATGCCATTCACTTCATGCTTTTGGGGAATGTATTGTGGCAACAGCCAGGGAAGACCTGTAGTAGAGCTTTGCTTTCACAAGGATAGCAAAGAGGAAAGAACAAAATAGAATTTGAGGCAATTTCTGATCAGTTTGATTACTAAAGACAGTTAACCCCAAAATTCTATTCAATACGAGGGACTGTCCTCCACCTTTACAAGCTCTTTTATTTATGTTATTCTCCTGAAATTTCTTTTGTGCTTCACTTAATTAATTATGTAGCATTAGTCATTGTTATGGATATGTTTCAAGAGATTAAATATTATTTTTAGCCTTACTGTAAATGGACTTAAATACTATTTGATTTTTAACAGTCGTTTAGTTAGAAACTTCTCATGTTTTATATTCCTCTTGATTTCTACACTTGGAAACACAGAGGAAGTTATTGTTTATTTAGAGATTGACTTATCTAGTGCCTAAGAATGTCCATTATACAAGAACCAAGTTATGCAGTAAAGAGCAAGCTAAGCTTATGCACTGTTTACTCTCCTTTGAAATACGGATTATTTTAAGTATGAGCTGTTAAAAATAATACAAAGGCCGTTCTGTTACATTATGCATAAACAAGAACACAATATTGCAATCCTGGCAGCTATGTTTCCTGGACTCATCTCACAAGAATTTTTATATGGCATTTTTCTTGTGTAGAATCTAATTGTCATGGTTATGTCTATTCCACTTCCAGTGCCTCTATCAGTGACCAGCACAAAGAAGAGAGGTGACAGGAAGAGCAATTTATAAGTTAATGTTTGACAGTACTTGAGGTAGTTTGCTCGCTTGCTTGCATTAAGCATACAGATTCTATGTATATTGCAGCATACTCTTAACACCACAAAATGAATTTGAGTTTACCCTTAGCCTTAAATCTTAATACATTTTAAAAGAAAGATAATGTCTTTTGTTAACATGTAAAGTACAGTTACTACTTTTGTTTGTAACTTGAGAAGATAACTTCTCTTTTTTTCAATGAGAAAGCTTATTTCATGTACAAATATGGATCGTTCTAAAGGCTGAGTTTTTTTTTACTTTTAAATATTTTTCTCTGCCTCATTCTTTCTTTTCTTTGTTTCTGAGATTCCGAATACATATATGTTAGACCTTTTGATCTGAGGCCTTGAAGCTCTGTTTATTTTTCCTTTCAGTAATTTTCCTTTCCATTCTTCGGATAAGATGGTTTGTATGGCTTTATTTCCAAGTTCACTGTCAGGTTCCTCATCACCATTCTGCTGTTAAGTTCACCCAACAATTTTTTTATTTCAGATATTGTATTTTTTATTTATAGAATTTCCATTTTGTTCTGTCTTATGGTTTCCATTTTTTTGCTGATATTCCCTTTCTTGTCTTCCTTTATCTCACATAGCTGTAATAGTTACTTTAAAGTCTTATCTGCAAATTCCAAAATCTGGGTCATTCTGGGATTGGTCTCCCTCTCTCTCTCTCACATTTTTCTGCTTCCTAATACATTGAATAATTTTGCACTGTATTCTGGACACTGTACATTATGCTGTGGAGACTCTGGGTTTTGTTATATTCTCCCAAATAATGTTGATATTTTCATTTTAGCAGACAGTTAACTTGATTAGACTCAAAGTGCAAATTATTTATCTCAGGGACTGGTGCAAATCTCATTTCAAGTTTTTTTTTTCTCAACTGGACTGTTTTCAATCCATTCCACGCATGTGGAGTTCAGGGGTCAGTCAGAGAATTGTGCAGAGTTTATATATAAAATTTCAGGCTTACTTGGGGCTTTTCCCTATCTGAGATTTCCTTCTCACTTT
>NW_012147819.1:2320616-2329441 GCF_000956105.1 Propithecus coquereli | reverse complement strand
CTAAGTTTTGTATGCCAGAGAAACTTTCATCTAAGTGAAAGTTAGATGTAATTTTTGCTATTTCTCTTTTTGCAAGTCAGTGCTCTGGGGCTCAAATACCTGACAATTATCTCTTACTAAGTACATTGTCCTCTTCCCACGTGTTAGATAGAACCAGACATTTCCTTTGATAATTACTTTTTTCAAAATCTTCTATAACACAGATCTGAATACATTGCCCATGCTTAAAACCTTCCGTAGCTTTGCACTGCTTGTCAGATCAAGTTCAAAATCTTTGCCTAATTCATTCTGCCTGCCTCTTTAACCTTGTTCCAAGGAACTCTTTCCCGCCCCTCCATATTTCATGAAGGCACCATGTTCATTCTCACCTCAGGCCTGGGCTCTGCATTATGGTCTGAATGTTTGTGTGCCCCCAAATTTATATACTGAAGCTCTAACCCCCAATGTGATAGCATGGGAGGTGGGGCCTTTGGGAGGTAATTTATGTTTACATAAGGTCATGAGGATTGGGCCTATGTAATGGGATTAGTGTCCTTATAAGAAGAAAGAGAGAGAGGAGTTGTGTCTCTTTCCACCATGTGAGGACACAGCAAGAAGTCACCTGTCTACAAACCAGGAAGAGGGCCCTTACCAGAATCTGACCCTGTTGGCACCTTGGTCTTGGACTTCCAGCCTGTAGCACTGTGAGAGATGAATTTCTGTTGTTTAAGCCACTCAGTCTATGGCATTTTGTTATGGCAGTGTGAGCGGACTAAGACACTCTTGTTCTTCCCTTTGTGTGGAATGTGCTGTCCTTGTCTTCTCTGGCACGAGTCTCCCCTTCCCCCAGGTAACTTACTTGTTCCTTAAAAATGCCATATCCTTGGGAAGCCTTCCTTAATCATCTAAGCTCCCCACTCGCTCCCTGTTAGTTAAGTCCCCATCTTATAAACTCCCAAAGAGTATATGCATTATGCAGCAAACCTCTTTTCTAGCACTTCTCACACAGGTGACCTCTTAGGATCTGCCTCCCTGCCCGTTATAAACTTCACGAGACGATGGCAGAGGCCTTCCTGTCTTGCTTACTGCTAAGTGCTTTAGTAACAGTACAATTTGTTCAATGATGAAATGACCTGTGTGGTATCCACATAAAGGAGTGTTCACTGCTTCAAGAATTGGGCATATCCTACAGGGTAACAGTGAGGTCTGTCTGTAATCTTTCACATTCTTACGGCTTTTTGAAAAGCAAGGCTGTCATTGAAATGTCTACCATAAACATTACAAAACAGAAAGACAGTTATTATCCTTTTTATATTGTAATTTAGTGTCAGATAGATCTTTTCATTCCATGTAAAAAACATGATCTTTGTGAGTGCCTGTTTTTACTGTCAGAATATGAAGCTATGAATTTTGCATATTAGCAGAAATATTACAAGAGTGTTTTTGTTTCTTAAATGTCTCAAGTTAACAATCTGCTGTTTAGTCCTTTAACCTTTCAAAGACATATGTATCTTTCATTGTTATCCAAAGAAATTGGGTAGCTGATTTGAGAATATAACAATATTTTAACTTTTTAGTTGATTCTATTCTCTAAGTTGAAAAATAAACCCATTCAAAACTTCAAAAAAAAAAGAATAATTGTAGTAGATATATTTTCTCTAGTTTTTGGAGAAATGCCAATATTGTGAATCACTTCTCCAAATCCTTTTAAGCAGAATGTGGATTGACTTATTAATAGTTATGTGCTCAGTGGGAGAACAGCAAATGGAAAGAGCACGGATAGACTTGCATCTATCTGGCTCTGCGTTTATAAGCTGTGTGCATTGAATCTCATTTTATTCATCTAGAAAATGGGATAATAATATGTGCTTTGAAGGGTCATCTTGAGAATTGAAGATAATATATTTAAAGCATTAGCACATGTAAGCACTTAAAAAGTTGCAGCTTTTTCTTGCAAGTGGGGACACAGAAACTCAACCAGCCATTGTTCTTAGGACTGGCTTTTACTAGACTAGGTGAGGTTTCTGCATGAAGCAATGTGGGAAATATTTACTGTATAAAGGTAAATAGAATTTGAGCCTTCTGTTGGCTGGATTAATTTTCCTTATTTACATTGACTTACTAGGATTTACTTGTCTTGTCCTAACAAATAGTGGGATTGGACATGGTCATAAATAATACATCTTAATCCCGAGAAAAACTCACTTAAGATCTGACTGCATTAAATGCAGAGAAGTGTGGCTAATTCATTCCTTTAAGATTTCAGCACTTTAAGCTTATCAATTAAATGGACCTACCCTTAAAATTTCATATTGTTCTCCAAGGGTTAATTTATAGCCTTGATGGGAAGGGCTATGGAGTTCTTTTGATACTTTAATTGGCTAATAAATTTTAAGATTTAGAGCTACTCTGAAATATCGAGCCTCCAGTTTAAATTGCAGTTTTTCTGCTTTCTGAATTTGTTGGGTTTGATATGTTAAATTTAGAATAAATATATGAGCTTACAGAATGAGTTAAGTGTATTTGTTTCTTTGATATTTAGTAGTAATACATTAATTTTTATTATAATTGGAATGTCAGAAATAGTATAAACTATAATTTATTACTTTAAGCTTCATTTTTCTACTGATTTATAATTTAGGAAAAGCTGAAAAAGATACAATATTAACATAAAAATGAATTCCATTTCTTTATATTTTTCCTACAAAAGAAAACATGCTCATAATAATAGCTGGTAATAAACATTTATGGAATACTTACTATGTGCCAGGCACTATTCTAAGATATCTGGATTAATGAACTTGTTTCATTCTCACAACACTCTTTGTGGAAGGTATTACCATTATCCCCATTTTGTGGATGAGAAAAATTGGGAGTGGAGAGGTTAAGTATCCTGTCCAGAATTCCCCAGCTAGTAAGTGACAAAGTGGCCTGGCCTGGGGTTAGGGGGACTAAGGATCAGTTTCCTTGGAAACAGAGGGTGAGTGGGGACTTGCATGGAGGAAGTTTACTGGGCAGTGCTCTTGGGAACAGCACCTGGAAGGGAGCAGGGGAAGCAGAATTGGGCAGAGGGGAAGGTGAACCACGATGCAGACACAGCAGAGAACTTGGCTTTTCCTCTAGGCCAGTCTGGGCCGGAGGCAACCTTCAGGTCTGTCCTGAGTTGTCCCGGGGCTGACCCTGAGGAAGGGGCATAGCCTTGGATGAGGCAGCTCCCTTTGGATGAGAGTAATTCCTGGGGGACACTCCCCTGCCCGATGGAGGAATGAGTGCCTGGGTCTCGAAGGGGATTCTGGGTGGGACACTCTGCCATCCACCAAAGCCCCCTTGTGACTGTGACCTTATTTGGAAATTAGGGACTTTGTAGATGTAAATTAAGGCTCTGTGGATGAGATCATACTGGATTTAGGGTACACCTTAATTGCAATGACTGGTGTCATAAGGGAAGGGAAAGGGAAATTTGAGACAGAAAAGGTCTTGTGAAGATGGAGGCAGAGAGTGGACTTATACCGCCACAAACCAAGAAATGCCGGGGCCACCGGAAGCTGAAAGAGGCAAGGAAGGATTGTTCTCTGCAGCCTTTGGAGGGAGCCTGGCCCTCCTGATACCCGCTTGTATTTAATATTTTTAATATCAGTTCCGATTTCAGATTTCTGGCCTCAAGAACTGTGAGATAATAAACTTCTATTGTTCAAAGCCTGCTAATCTGTGGTACTTTATTATGGCCACCCCGGGAAACTACTACAGCACCTCTCATGCTTCTTGGGCTCACTCGCTTCCTATAAGTTTATCCCATCTGGGAGGAACTGCTGGCTGGCGTCTCTTCCTGCCCTGCTGCTGCAGATGGTTTTGGAACTGCAACTGGTATTCATCACTTCCTCACTCTACCACCCATTCTAGAATACCCTCTTGCTTAGCTGCTAGCACTTCTTTTGGTCAAGGTGGTGTGACTCAGATCTTCATCCCTGAGGGATCTGAGCCCCTGGTTACCACTTCTTGAGCTCTATCCACTGCCCTTGTATATTTACCATCAAAATTGGGCAAGAAAGTACCAAAAGACGTTTCAGTGTATCACCTGGGTGTCAAATGAATTCTCCCCTGTCCACATTGTTTAATGTCAGCTGTACCTACCCTTAATGATCAATCACTCCTGACAGCATAGTCACTTATTTCCTTGCTGCCGGTCACTTGGCACAAGAAGACTGAAGCGGCCAGGTAGCAGCCTCAGTTTAGTTTAATGGGATTATTGCTGTGTCCCATGGGAACGTGCTCCTTCCCGGGAACCAGGACTTCTAGATGCACAGAGCTCAGAGTTGTGGTGGTGGCCAGTGTTTTTGTAAGGTTAGGAGTGGTCAGTAGAACCAGCTACATTGAAGGAATTCTTTGAAGTAACTAGAGACTGAGAATTTCTGGAGCAGTAGCTGAAGAGATGATAGAGCCCACGTGGTCTGCTGTCCCGTTTTATAGGCTCAGGGAGGTGCCATAGCTCCTCCAGGATCACACAGCCGAGTAGCGATTGAACGGGGACCCAGGCTGCCTCCCTAGTCAGGTGCCATCCTGCTCCCGTTACTTCACATGGATTGCTTTCACTCAGTTATTACAATGAGTTAGCTGGTATTTAAAATATCCCTTTCTGTTCAATGATATTCAAGTTTGGTTTCTAGAAAATGTTACTACTATACAGTAATGAAGCAGTCCTTACCAGTTGTGAGAGATTTCATTCTCTGTGTGTGTGATGCAATGTGTTTGTGTGTGTGTGTGTGTGTGTGTGTGTGTGTATAGTGAGCAGAGTTGGGTCATTTCTGAAACCTACATATTTAATACTAGTTTTAATATCCAAGGCAGTTTTATAAAGTCTTCATGCTACAGTCTTCATCAATGTTAGCTGCTCATTAAGAAGTAAATATTATAAAATGAATTTAATTTTAGACATTTTAGTGAGGGGTCAGCCTTGCAATCTCTTGTGGTCAGTCTTAATGAAAAATTTCCTGTAAATGCTGTGTATGCCAAAGCTTTGGTGGAAAAACAAGGACTTTCTAACATGTTGACAAAAAGATAGTTCTCTTAACAATGGCTTAAAAATAGTCCTGAAATATTAGAATGTGTGTAGATGCTCACTGGGTATGCCAGTTTAATTTTATTGTTACCTGCTTAGCTGAGATTATAGTGGATTGATACACTGACAGTTGTCTCCATTGTCTTTAAGAATATGACACAGTTCATTTCTAGGATGCTTTTATTATTATGAGATTTAGAAAAAAAACAATTGGAATCAAGATTACTTTCCTACTGTTCTACAATCACAAATGCTAGACTTGGAAGAGATCTCAGTACAGCAAATTATAATCATTGTCAAGGGGATAAAGTATAGAAGGAAAACAGCCTTTTTAAACTGTGGAGTATTTACATATGTGTGACACTGTTGACAACCGGCCAGAGAGCTGCTTTGTGGTTTCATGTCCTGAAGCTTTGCTGTCATGTTAATTAATAACTTCTTGCAGTCCAAACCAATTTTTTTTTGCCCAAAGCTGTACTTTATTTATTTTTTTTCAAAGCTGTACTTTAAATAGCAAGTTGTTTTTGCTGGAGACTAACAGGACATTAAGATATACAGTGTTTGTAGTAGAATCCTTAATGGTATCACTGTTAAGAACATGGTTACATTTTTCAGCCTGAAAGCTCCTGCACCATTCAAATCACTTGCCTAAATGCGCATCACCTTCAAAATCCGGACTGTGAGCATTTCTATGCTCTGCTTCTGCTTGCATTTTTTCCTCTACTTTTTGTGAAGATTTGGCATAGATTTGCATTAATAAGAATTACTCTCCCAGGGAAAAGTTCAATCTCACACTCTGATGCATTCTCTAAAGTTTAGAGAATGGAAAAGACACAGAACAAATGCTATGCACGTGACCGTAATGTGGCTTCAGTTTTGGAGATGGCAGAGCTGTTTGCTCTCTGAGACAGATGTCCTCTTAGGATTGTGTGTATGTGTCTCAGGAGGGCCAGTAGATATTAACTTTGCCCTGGATTTATTAACTGAAAAGTAAAAATTATCTGTGACTGAGGACAGCCAGTAAGGTACTACAGTATGCCATTTCTAAGTCAATTAGAAACATAACTCTTTTTATAGCTGACCTTGAAAATAAAGGGAAGCATAGTTTGATCAAAAGTGGGAAGGTTTTCACACCAGTTACCCTCGTGCTGTGATGTGAAAAGAGCATTATCAGGAACACATTTTTTTTAACTGTAATTTATTTCAGACCTATGCTGCAATAAATAACACACATGAGCCTTAACAGATGCAAATAATAGGGAGTAATCTTGGTATGAGTAATTTAACACATTGCGTAGATTGTGGGATCATTCTGATACAAAACTCGGCTGTCAGACACTCTGTGGAGTTGAAGCATTTTTAATGTGTAATTTTAAGTAAGTCAGTGTGTCCCGAAGCCACATGGCAATGGTTATAAAATCTAGTGAGCAGATAAATAAATAAATGATGTTAAATTGTGGGCCAATTAATAGAAACCATTTGTAGGCTTCTTCTTTTCGCCCTGTGAAGGAGCTTGAAGTTCTGGGGATAAGTTTTGATGTTAGATTGCTTCTACAGCGTAGTGGCAGAAACCCAGTGGGCAAGTAAATCCTTGTTGAGGTTACTTCTCTTGATTTCTAAATGTGGTTACCCAAATCCTGTGTACATGTAGCTCCATCTATACTGGAATGACTATTAGTTAACTGTGACCAAGTATTGTAGTGGAAGAGTGTGATGGTAAAATCTCTTTCAGAATCCTTAGTTTTGCTTTATGAAATTTTTTGGAGGAGATGCTTTGACTACCCCAAATTTACAATAAATCTAACCTAAATACAGGTGGTAGTGAAACTTTTAGGACTTTTCCAGTATGAATTTTCTTGAGATATATAGCTTATGAGATGAGTGCTATACAAATAGTGGCATTAAAACTTTGTGCCGTAAGTAAACATTGGTTGAAAATTGTGTATAAGCCATTGGTGTCTAAAAATCTTGTGTGAGGTAGTATCAGAATTAGTTGACAGATTTATTTAATATTAGCCAAAGCAATTTGGCTATTTTGGAATGGAAAAGATTCCTTCCCTTTTCTCTCTTCTTTTCCTCCATCCTTCCCTTTCTTCCTTCTTTCATTCTCTCTCACAATCACGCATGCGTTTTCATTCACTCATTCCTTCAACTAATATTTATTGATCACTCACTATGTTCCAGGCCCTGTTGTAGACACTGATGATACAATGTATGGTAGTGAACAACTTTTAGGAGTTGTTTTCTTATAGGAGAAGATCGAAAATAAAATTAATAAAAAATTAGATAGCATCACCTTAAATTAAAAGGCTTCTGCACAGCTAAGGAAACAATCAGCACAGCAAATAGACAACGTACAGAATGGAAGAAAATATTCGCATGCTACACATCTGATAAAGAGCTAATAACGACAATCTACAAAGAACTCAAGCAAATCAACAAGAAAAAAAATCAAACAACCCCATTAAAAAGTGGGCAAAAGACATGAACAGAAGCTTTTCAAAAGAAGTAGACTAATGGCTAATAAACATGTGAAAAAATGCTCAATGTCACTAATCATCAGAGAAATACAAATCAAAACCACAATGAGATATCACCTTACCCCAGTGAGAATGGCTTTTCTCAAAAAATCCCGAAACAGTAGATGCTGGTGTGGATGTGGAGAGAAAGGAACACTTATACACTGTTGTTGGGACTTTAAACTAGTGCAGCCTCTGTGGAAAACAGTATAGAGATTGCTCAAAGAACTAAAGGTAGACCTACCATTTGATACAGCAATCCCACTACTGGGTATCTACCCAAAGGAAAAAAAGTCACTTTTTCAAAAATACACTTGCACTAGAATGTTTATTGCAGCACAATTCACAATTGCAAGGATGTGGAATCAACCCAAGTGCCCATCAATTCATGAGTGGATTAATAAAATGTGGAATATGTACACCATGGAGTACTAACTCAGCCATAAAAAAATGAATTAATACCTTTTGCAACAATCTAGATGGAACTGGAGACCATCCTCCTAAGTGAAGTATTGCAAGAATGGAAAGCAAACACCACATGTACTGGCTATTGAATTGGAACTAACTGATCAGCACTCATGTGCACGGATGGAAGTAAAACACTTATGTAGTTACAGTCATGCAGTGGGAGGGGGGAGGGGGGATAGGTGAAATCATACTTAACATGTACAATGTACGCTATCTAGTGATGGGCATGCTTATAACTTTGACTCAAGCTGTACAAAAGCAATCCATGTAACCAAAACATTTGTACTCCTGTAATATTCTGAAATAAAAAAATGGAAAAGATAAGATAGCAGACTGTAATAAATGCTTTAGAGAATTAAAAAACAGTAGGATGGACTCGAGAGTGGCTGGAAACAAGGTGGTACTCCTTTACTGAGAGTAGGAAGGGACGGCTTCTTTGGGAGGATGGTATGACAGCTGAGAACTGAAGGATAAGGAGGCAGCTGTGCTAACACTACCTGGGAGAATGGCACTGAAGGCAGAAAGGAGCAGCGAGCACAAAGGCACTGAGACAGGCAGGAGCTCGTTATGGTCAAAGGACACGAGGAAGACCGGTGCTGTTGGAGCCTCATGATCAAAGGGAAGAGTAGAAGGAAAGATAGGTGGGGGCGGTGTCCTGTAGGATGTCGTAGACCTTGGTGAGAGATTTGGATTTATTTTGATTAAGTTGGAGGGTGTTGAGAGTTTTAAGCAGGGAAATGATTTGCAACCATATGTAGCAACCTCTGTGGAAAGCAATATGGAGATACCTTAAAGAGATACAA
>NW_012147819.1:2313650-2319988 GCF_000956105.1 Propithecus coquereli | reverse complement strand
TGAGATTCTCATTCACTACATCACAGAATATACAATTAATAAGAACACAGTGGAGAAATTCCTTTCAGGTCTTAATATTGGGGAAATCTGACGAAACAGACAACGCAGTTCTCCATTTGGTATGACCTCTAGGAAGTTCAGAGCTAATTTGCAGCTTCCCTCTAGTAATTATACACTATCATACATTATTGTATTGTGTACATTTTTCTTTTAAAAATATTATTGGAATTGATAATGCATTTGAGATGTCCAAAACTAAAAAAATAAATAGGAATTTATATATTGGGAAGGTTTAATCCCACTGCTGTCTCTACCCAGCTCACCAGCTACCTCTGCTCCCAATAGACAACCTTTTAAAGCAGTTTCTTATGTCTTGCCAGTGTTTCTTTATGTATATAAAAGTAAATATAAATATATATTCTTTTTTACAGCTTTATTGAGGTATAATTGACAAATAAAAATTATATATATTTAAGATATACAACTTGATGTTTTGATATATGTATACATTGTGAAATGATCACCACAATTAACCTAATCGGCATATTTATCATCTCACATAGTTACACTTTCCTTACTTCCCTCCTTCCTCCTTCCCTTCCTTTCCCTTCCCTTCCCTTTCCTCTTTCTCCTTCCTTCCTTCCTTCCCTTTTTTCTTTCCTTTGGAAGACATTTGGTGTTTATGGATTGGAAGAATTAATATTGTTAAAATGTCTATTATACTTCCCAAAGTGATGTATACATTCAATGCAATTCCTATCAAAATCCCAATGGCGTTTTTTTACAGAAATAGAAAAAACAATTCTAAAATTTATTTGGAACCACAATGGCCAAAGTGATTTTGAGCAGGAAGAACAAAGCTGGAAGTATCACACTTCCTGATTTCAAAACATATTACAAAGCTACAGTAATCAAATTTTCCTTTGTACGTGCTGTGCCCTTTGGCACCTCCAGTAGCAGTACAGGGTAAACTGTAGTACTCTTATTGTTGGCTTTACTGTTTACTTATCGTTTATTCATGTTTTTCCTTAGTCCTAGTTCCCTAGTTTATTTACTTATATCCTTTTATAGTGTATGTATTTTAGTAAGCCACTTGTAGGCCACTTCAATTTTTGGTTGAAGGAGGCATTGAATAATCAGAAAGATAAATTTTATGTGCCTCAGTTATTGCACTTAGAACCTCATGTTATGGTTATTCTTTTATGTTTCTGCCTCTTCTTCCACTGGAAGACTCCAAGTGGCTTTACAATAGCCTAGTTTATGTTTTATTAGTCTTAAAAGACGAATGCCTGGCACATAGTAGGCAATAAATATTTGACGTTTTAATGAATGGTTTAAAGTATAGTAGTGTTACTACTGAGCCTAATAGAGCTAAGTAACACAGCCAAGTTTGTATGCAGAGAAGGAATCAGTGAATAAATTTGACGAATGAGTTAATGAATGTAGGATTTTTCTTTTAAGAGAAACCATTGTATCAGTAGCAATAAAGAAACATTATTATTATGGAATGGACTGATCTTGTCTTATTGAACTGGATACTGTTATATCATAAATTAATATGATATTCTATCAGTACATGACTTTAGAGAAAATGAAATCTTATACCATATGGCAGATGAGAATTTTAATGGACACATTCATAAGGAAAAGCATTCAGTGAATAAATTGGAAGCTAACATAGAGAACTGTCCAGGCAAAAGAATGATTCTGAGGGAGAAAATTCTGCGTTAGGGACCTTTAGATGACACAAGTGCTCTAAGAAAATCCTGGAAAAGTTCTAAAATAAAATGCTTAGACTTTTCTAACAATCTATGATTATACCTTATGCATTCAATAACAATAACATTTTAGTGTTGATTGTTTTATGATTTGTATCTAGATGAGCTGAAGAAACATTCTAAAACGTTTAAAATGTGATATTACTGCTCATGAAACGTGTATGTGCAATAAAAATCTCTAGTCATTGAGTAAGAATGTCCGGCTGGAGTACTGCCCACATTGAATAATCCTTTGTATATGAAACAACTAATCAGAGAAAACCATGGACACCAAATAGGACAGCAGGCTGATGAGGTTTTACTTTTAGGGTAATGATGGTCAGTCATTAAAACCAATTACCTAGTCCGACCAACTTAAATGTGTACCTGCCAGATTTTACACATCACGATGACTAAATGTGCATGTATCTTCAAAATTTGTTCATGCTTATTCAATATTCTTGGCATGAACATATGACAGAATAATTTCATGAGACTTCAGGGATTATGATATTGAATATCATTCTGCAAACATTTATAAAGCGTATAAAGATATACCTTGCTTTAAACAAGTCTGATTTATAAAAATAGACTTATTTTATGAAAAGGTTATTTACTGTATGAGTGATTTATTCAAAATTGCCTTCAAGTGTCATTTTCATCATGAATTTAAATTATAACTCATCCTACAAATATCCATTTTCATTTGATTTTTTCCTGAAATATATAAATGTATTAAACATTATGTTTGGAAATAACTAAGCCTCTTTACTTATGGTAAAATTACAAACATTGTTTAAACTTTTGACATTTCTGCAAACTCCTTACAAGAATTGGCAAATACTTCTCTTGAATATCTTTATTATTTTAGCAATTTTAAGAGATTGGCTCCCATGTTTGAATGACTACAGTGGCTATAGAGTAAATATATATTTAGAATTAAAATCATTTAAAACATAGTCTAAGTAAAGGTAAAATATTGAAATATACCTTATTTTGTTAATAAGAAATATAACATGATATCATTTCATGCCCAGCAATCCTTCTTTCCTTCTACAAGACTCAAGTAAAATATGTAACATAATAGTATGAACTGTATCCACAGTGTGGGACAACTCAACAGCTATCACATATATGGTATATTAAACTTATAAATTAATTTTTATTCTATATTAATATACCCCATAGCATATGAATGGATTTTATACTCATGCATAAATTGTTTTCTTTTTTTCTTTTTAAATTTATACCAGGTTAGTTAGAATGATCTCTGGATGTATTAATAATTGGAACTATCTCTTGCTGTGGATTTTCCTCAAATTGTTTTTCAGCCAGCTATCTTGTATAGCCTTCATAGATGTTGCAATAAATACTATATCAGACAATGACAAAGTTTTTGTGAATAACATTTAACACCTGTGAATATGGGAAGAAGAGATAGTTAAGCTCCCTTGGAATTCTGTTGACCAAGTATTACTTATATGCCAGTAAAGGAAGCTGGGGAAAAAAGGAATTATGGTAAAATCTAGTTAAATTTTACATTTCCTTTTGTAAAAGAAGTATACTATGCAATACTTCTCTAGCCCTAGCATTAATCGTTTTTATTAATAAGCATTTTGAGTATAAATAGTCTGGTTTCTTAAGTTGGCAAAGAATAGTTCAGCTTTTAGAGCTATCATTCCGATCTAGCTAACATGAGATGCACTGAGCATTGGAGTAGGTCAGTTTTTCCCTTGGTCCTATTGGGTATGCCAAGAACTTAAGGTCCTGACCACTCTTTACCTGGACAAATATGACCTATCAAGGTTGTATTTTCAGCAAGCGATCTTGAGGGATGAGGTAGTGTCTCCATTCAGGAAAAAGAACAGGCTTGCTTATTGCTTGTTATAAAATGATGGCTTCTTTAAGCTTAGTGTGTCTACTGTATGTGCAGGCAGCCTTTGGCTATCTGCCTTGCCTTTAAGAACCAGGCTTGGGGAATCGGCATGACTGTGCTGACATTGTGGCTACTGCTTTTGCTATAAGCAATGAACTCTTTCATCTGTGATCCAGGATCTCGTGTCTTCTCTCTGCCTCTAGACTGGGTAATTATAAGGATCACCTTTTTGTTTCTCTCAGCCTAGGGATCACAATTTTGCATTGCCTGTTCTTTGATATCTGAAAACCTATTTCTTATAGTTGTCCAGTTTCCCAGTTGTTTATGACAAAACGGTAAGTCCCGTCCCAGTCACACCAGCATGCCTGGAAATAGAAATCTGGAACTTGACATAATTTAATTAACTACATATTTTTGGTTTAGCGTTATCTGTCAAAAGTCATCATAATTTCTTTCTCTATGAACAAAATAAATATATAGCTTTTAAAGCCTCTGTCTTGTAATGCAACTCCAATATCTGAAGCTTTGTGGATCTGTTGTCCATTGTTTCTACTGGATTTTTCTTTTTATCTTTTTTCTTTGTGTTCTTGATTACCTTTGGTTATATATGGATAGTGTATTTGCAGAACTGTTTGTAAGAATAATTTGACGTCTGGCATGATGAGGCAGCCAGGTTCTAAGATAGCTCCAGTGACTCCATCCTTGTGTAGTCTCCCTTATGGAGGGTAAGTTGGACCAGCAACTTGCTTCTGACTAATAGAAAATGGTGGAAGTAACGGTGTGTCGCTTTTGAGACTGTGGCTTCCATTCTCTTGTGCTCTTGGATCCCTCTGGGAGAAACTATGCTGTGAGCAGCCAGATGGAGAGGCCCACAGGGTGGGGAACTGAAGCCTCCTGCCAACAGCCATGTGAGTGAACTTGGAAGTGGCTCCTTCAGACCCAGCCAAGGCTTAGATGATTGCAGCTCCACTGGACACCTTGCTTGCAGCCTGTTGCAAATCCTGAAGTAGAATCACTGAGCTAAGCTACTTCTAGATTCCTGACCCACAGAAACTGTGACATGATAAATATTCTTGTTTTAAGCCACTAAGATTGGAATAATGTTTAGTGTAGCAATTGATAACTAATATAGATGAAATCTTTTAATAGGATTTATATGTGTTTGTGTCAGTTG
This sequence comes from Propithecus coquereli, assembly GCF_000956105.1. NCBI lineage: Eukaryota > Metazoa > Chordata > Mammalia > Primates > Indriidae > Propithecus > Propithecus coquereli. Next base: position 2,315,181 of record NW_012147819.1, on the reverse strand, counting down.
CTTGGGGGTGCTAGTACTCTAGGAAACCTGGGGACACTAGTAAGTGCAAAGATCACCTTTTTCCAGTCTCAGTATTACAATAAATCAAAGCTGAGTTGCAGCACCTTTGAGGGCCTGCTTGTGGTTCACCCTTGCTCCTAAGGGACACCCTTTGGAGGTCCCAGCCAAAAGTCAGGGAGTTCAGTGGGGCTGTTCCCAGTCCTTTGTAGGCCCTGGATACCAGTCTCTGTGGCCTGAGCACCAGGAGCTATTGTGAATCCTGCTCAGCCTCTCAGTGTCCCAGTCCCCCCTCTGGAGTCGATATAAGTTCCATGGGAAGAAGTTGTTTCACATTTGGGATACGTTTACCTGTATCCCACTCTCAGTAAACCTTTACTGTACTTGCGAGATCTGTGGTGCCTTCAGCGGGCTATTTCTTTAAATGTATTGTCCATTTTTTTCTAGTTGTCCCGTGAGACGACTGGATTGAAAGTCTTAATTTACCATTATTGGAAGTAGAAGTCAAATTCCACACTTATTTCTCTGTCAGCAAAGTTAAAAAGCAACAGGGGAAAAGATTTTTCTTGCACATACTTCTTAAGTCCCAAAGCATCTTTAATGCTATGTTTCCATTTGGTACTTTACCGAATTCTATAGGAATTTTGCACGTACCGTCCATCTGACACTCTGGAGGGTACTTTTTTGGTGACCAATCTAATTTGACCCTGCTCACACATTTTCCATGGTGACATTACTGTTTTTTAGTTTATGTGGATGGGCAGTAAGATGTTAACCCTGATGTTGATTCATTTTCTGAGTTTTACTTTGGGAGGCAAGAGTTGTATTTTGATGTCACTTGGGTACCAGGGGGCTAAGTAGCACATTTCCTATTATCATATTCTATCTCTTTGAATATTTGTTATTTTCTGCAGAGTTGATATTGATGGTTTTTGTTTTTACATATGCTTTCTAGTAAAGAAGTAAATAAGCTTGTTCTGGGTTAAGCTCCAACTACAAATCACATGAAATACATATGAAATCTCTATACTTATATACATAGAGCCCTGACTTCTTAGATTTTTTTTTTTATAATGTATGAACATTGGCTTAAAAAGAGAAAGAGAGGAAAAGAGAATAGCTCACAAGATTTTTAGTTTCCCTAAAGACTTCTGCTTGGGCTATGTGTACTAATATTTAAGGGCTAAATTCCCATTAACATTTTAATAGTTCAGTGCTGCTTTTCTAAAGATTCTGATTCTCCTTCAAGAAATGACTGAATAGAGGCTTCTAGAATTTTGAAATGTTTAGTGTATGTTTTTAATTACATGCTTCTATTTAGGTCTGTTAAAAATATGTCAGACTTGGTGTGGATTAGTTTCATAAAAATAAAACTTTTGTTTTCCAGTCATGCAATTTATGTCCCTGAAAAATGCTATGATAGGGAAATTAATAGTTGAGGATCTTAAGTCCTTTTGTTGGGAAAAAAGCCTATATAATTTTTTAAGGAAGTGGATTTATATATGTTAATTTGGAAAAAATGCCAGGATATATT
>NW_012147819.1:2308513-2312050 GCF_000956105.1 Propithecus coquereli | reverse complement strand
TAATTACTTATATACCTTCTAGTCTGAGTTATAGTGTATCATTATACCGTGTCACAATCTTTTCCATTTTATATATTTTCTCCCTTCCCAACTCTCTCTTAAAAAATATGCCTAATAAGATAGAGAAATAAATGTTAGCTTTTAAAAGGTAGGAAAATATAAATTTCCCATTCAGATATACTAGATACTGATATATCCTGGGATATAAAGTAGAATTATTTGTTTTCATGGCTCCAGAACTGGTTTTTTTTTTGTTGTTGTTAAAACGATTCCATCAGCTTTATTTGCCTAGGCCCTAGGCAGCTATATACTGGGTATATAACTGGCAATGAAGGAGAACAGAAACTGATATTTCATAGAGGAAAAGAATGAATATGTTTTCAGTGGAAAACTCTAGATTCTTCAATGATGGGCTTAAAATTCAATTTGAATTTTAGTAATGCTATTGCTTGGTATGGATCTGGGACTAGCATTGACAACCTCCAGCTTGAACCCTCTTTGGGGCTGAATAGGGCTGGTGGACACAGTTTTCTGAGGACCTGATGTTTGTCAGAACCTTGCACTTCATGTGTTATTCCTCTGCTCACCGAATTACTTCTCCTTTCCCTGTTTTAACTAATTTTAGCTTTTCTTGGTCTGGAAGCCCATTTAGGGAACACCGACCTACAGTAATTCAGTGATACCTTTTAGTTGAAAGCTGAGGCTGAAAATGGGGTTTTTACATGTTCTGTGGATATTTTAGGCTGGTAGTTTATTATTGTTAATATTATTATTTTAATCAAGTAACATGTAGGTCAGCAATTTTTTCTTCTTGTATTCCTTTCCAGTTACTGGCATGAAGTTGTGGCTGGCCGTAAGATAATGGCTAACATTTACTGACTTCTTGCTACGTGCTAGGCAATGCCATTCACATTGTATATATCTTATTTAATCTTCACAACAACACCATGGGGTAGGTCCTATTATTAAACCATTTCATAGGTGGAAACTGAGGCTTAAATAGCAGTGGAATAATGTGCCTAAGGTCCAACATATAAATGGGGGAGTCAGGATGCTTATGTTGGTGATGTTAAGGTTTACAACTCTGTCAGGGGACAGATCTCCTTTAGGAAGAAGACAATCCACCTCACATGCATGGAAAATTTTTCTGTTAGCATTGGCTAAATTATTCAGCAAGAAGTATGTATAAGAAGGGGGTGGAATTTGGACTCCTCAAAATAACACTTAACATTTCCATAGTAGTATGTCTTTTTGTTTTGGTTCCCCACCTCACCCACCCAACATGCAACTCTAATTAAACCATTGAAATTTTCATAATCAAACATTATAATCAAAAAAAATTTTGTAATCAAAAATTTTGAATCAGTATAATTAATGCTAGCTTAAGATGGGGGCACTGAAGCTCAGGTTTATAGATAGTGCTTTAACCCATTTGTAATAGCAGACATGTACCAGCACAGCGTTGGTACTGCCCACCTATTCGTGATAACATTGGTTACAATGCAGAGACGAGCCTCGGTCAGCTAGCAGTCCAACAGGTGTAGAATTGGTAGCCTGGCAGATTTGATGATGGGGAGACCTTATCTAAATACCAAGTTAATACCTGTTGACTTAACTGGGTCTGTTTTAGGTCCTGAATTTTCTACTTTTACATCTGGATTGGGTTTTGTAAGTTAGAAACAATGACAGTGAGAGAGAGACAGAGAGAGAGAGAGAAAAAATGAATGAGAATATGTCTTAGGAGCTAAGACCACAGGAAGACACAGCCATTGCTAAAGGTACTGCTGGAGGCAGAGAGAAGGGCTGACACATCTTGGGGTTTCTCCTCCTTTGGTCCTCAGTCTCCTGACACATCCCATTATACAAACTTAACCAGAAGCGAGTTAGCAAGGGTGCGTGAGAAAGGTCTCTTGCGGGGTCATCCTGACAAATGCAGAGCAGAACCGGGCGAAGGGAAGGGATAGGTCTGAGGTTGGACGCGAATGATTGGCCCTGTGTTTGGAGGGGACAGTGGTCAGTGCTCTTTGCCTTTGTTCTCCCTTTTGTGAGAAGAGAACACACTTCTGGTTTTGGATTTTTTTGTGTGTGGTGCTTTAAAGTCTCATTTGCTTCCTTTATTATGAAATATGAAATTCCTCTTAGGACATTCTATGGAGAGAGCGTTGAAAGCAGGAGTCTTACCACTTGAGCAGATCTTTTGATTCTAACCTTCCCTGTCGAGTTTTTAAAGGAGAGTTCTCCAAATAGACTCTACGCTTAGGGTTATTCTATTTTGCGATGAGAACATGCTTCAGAGGAAACACAACCCCCCTGACTGTTCTAATTGTGAAATATTATGAAATTGATGGGAGCTACTACTTCCTGACCTGGCTTATTTCCGCACATGAAGAATAGGAACTCTTTATAAGTCTTCAAAATTTTGGCCTCCATTAGGTAACTGCAGAAATGTTATCTTCTTAGAAATGTATATTTTTGGAAGCAGTTTATTATGTAGTATTTTCTGTTGCTGAGTCTGCATTCGGCAATTTTTTTTTTTGGGTAACTCAGAGTATTGTAATAACGTTTTTATTGTTTTGTAGGGGTTGGATTTGCTTTGCATACATCTGGGGAGTATTTGTATGTGCACCTGAGAAACTACAACCTTAGAGGATAGTATTTGAACTGAGAACATAACCAGTCTGGTGAACTTTAGAATCAATGAACATTCTAATTTATCAACTCTTGAAAACAGAGGATTTAGTTTGTTTTCTTTAGCCTCTTCAGCATATATATACACACATATTCACACAGTATGTGTAGATATTTTGGTTGTAACATGGAAGATCATTTAACAGCTATCTAAATACAAATTTCTAAATTTAATATGGTATATGCAAGAGATGGCATTTCATCTTGAAATTGAACCCACTGACTTCTAGAACTTCATAAGCCCTAACCTGGTCAGGCAATCATCATCTTTTGAACTTCAAAATAAACAAAGTGGGCCGGGTGCCATGGCTCACGCCTCTAATCCTAGCACTTTGGGAGGCTGAGGCAGAAGTATTGCTTCAGTTCAGGAGTTTGACACCAACTTGAGCAAGAGCAAGACCCTGTGTCTACTAAAAATAGGAAAAAAAAAAAAATTAGCTGGACATGGTGGCACACGCCTGTAGTCCCAGCTACTTGGGAGGCTGAGGCAGGAGGATCGCTTGAGCCCAGGAGTTTGAGGTTGCAGTGAGCTGTGATGATGCCATTGTGCTCTAGCCTGGGCAATAGAGCAAAACCCTGTCTCAAAAAATAAATGAATAAATAAATAAATAAATGAACAAGGTGAGTCTCATAATGAGAAACACTGTGAAGTGCTTATAAATAATAAAATGTTAGCTTTTTCTTTGTGAAATGAAGGCTTGGAGGAGGAGAAGTGACATAGCAGCTGTTTTCCAGTTTGTTCTTCGGAAGCATGGAGCGTCTACATACTAAGTTTATGAACCAGGTAACTTGATTCTATAATGAAAATTCCATTCCTTTGGAAATATGGGTTTGATTTTCTATTAAAAC
>NW_012147819.1:2280854-2307723 GCF_000956105.1 Propithecus coquereli | reverse complement strand
TGTTATAAGCCAGATGTAACAGATGGCGTAGGTACTCTAAAAAGCAAACTCATCAATACTACTGCTGTGGGCTGTTGGATTTCTAGATATCCTTTCACTTGGAGAAACACTTGCATGGCTGTCGTGGGGATGAGCCAGTGGTGGTCCTAAAGGCAGGGATGTGTATGCCATTCTTCAGTGTTGCCCTCGTAGCACTAAGGCCGTGGTGATGGGAGCCAGAGGAAACAGGTGTGGGGAAGACGTCTTCATTTAGTTAAAATGGTGCTTACTTTTAATGTGGGGTGTTAGTAGGATAAAAGAAGGTAGTAGACATGAAGATGATTTGTACGTTGTAAAGCATGACATAAATGCAACTTGTGCATTTGTTCAGTCAACAAACATTTAAGTGCTCTCAGGGCTGGGGAATCAGCAGTGAAGAAAACAGGAGTCCAGGCTCTCACGGAACTCATAGTCTGTGGGTTGCAGTTGGATGTTAGTGTGTACATGTCATAATTAAGCTATAAATGGGTACTTGCAAGTAAACTGAGGTCCATTAATAGAAAAATCACAATGCAAAAGAGCCCCATGTGGCAATGACAGTTTACCCACTTACAGCCCAGTTATATCGCAATCTTAAACACATCTAAGCGAAAGTAAGAAAACAGGCCTCTGTGAACCCAAAATAGATGTCAGTGAGCCCAGTTACTGACCTCATGCCCTTTACCGCCAGCTCTGACTCAAGTGCATTTTACAGAATATCTTCTTTGACTCACAATTTTAAGTTGTCTACTTTTTCTAAATCCATCGGGTCCTTCCATTCCTCCATGCCTTTTCTCATGCTCTTTTCTGTTGTGCCTGTAATGCCCCCACTGCCCCTCGTTTGCTTAATAAAGTTGTATATATTCTTCAAAATCCAGCTCACACCTCCTTTCTGGGAACCGTTCCCAGTGTCGCAGGCTGAGCTCGTTTCTCCGTCTCCTGTGCTCTCCCGGCGGCGTGTCCTGTCTGCAGTAGAGTCTGGAGTTCCACGATTGGGTTCTTCTCTCCTTGAGCTGCCGTTAGACTGCGGACCTGTGGAGGACAGGGGCTACGTCTCACGGAACCTTAATCGTCAGCACCCACTGCACTGTGGATGATAAACAGGAACTCGATAAATGTTTGTTGCATGAATGAATTTAACATGGCAGTTTGCAATCCCGCAGCTTTTTAGAGATAGCAAATTAAAAAGAAGTTTCCTGCTGGAGACATACAATAGCCGTGAGGATGGATTCCTGACAACTTTACAGCACAGGACAAAACAGAAAATCTCTCTCTCTCTCTGTCTCTCTCTCTCTTTCTCTCTCTCTCTCTCTAAATTGTCTAGAAGTGCAGTAATCTGGAGAACAAAGGCAAATTATTACTTTTAACCTTTTAAATCCTACAATGTGTAATTTTTTGTGGTTAAGAAACAAATGAGCAGCCATTATTGCCTCTTTGGAATAATTGTGTTAAGTGGGAAAAAAAGTGCCCACGTGGCATTTTTCAGAGAAGCTGTGCAGTAGAGTTCTCGTTTGGGGTCTGATCTCCAGTCTGCCACATGGTAAATGTGGGTTTCATATTAATCACTGAAATTCTACCAACAGCCATTTCCTTTTCCGCAAAACGGAGCCAATACAAACCTACGGCAGAGGATTGTTTTGATAATTAAATGAAATAATGTGTGGGAAAAGCATTTAATACACAAAAATCACTCACAGAAATGGTGGGAACTTATATCACAGAATGTATGCTAAAAGACAGGGTCCCAGCAATTGCCAGAAGTATTTAATTTTTCCATTCTGTCTCTTCCTTCCCATGATGTTTCCCCTGACAATTTATGAAGTCAGATGATTCTTTGTTTATATAAAATGGCCCAGATCCAGTTGTTCTCATGAGCTGGCCTGGATCTTTCTCAAGAAGGCTCCTTACTGAGCTTAAATGGTTGGTAAATTAATTATAAATTTTAAGAAGGAAATCAGATGTTATTAAATGAGCCCCCAAAACAGAAAGTAGGCCCAGACCTTGTAAGTTTAACAATGGTTGGCATTTTTAAAACTCGTGAAAGAGTGTTTGCTACATTGAGCATCTAAAGTATTTATAGACAAATTGAATGTTTAGATGTGCATCTCTCGTACGTATTTGAAATTTTTGTCTTCCCACAGTTCTTTAGCAGCTACCTCACATTAATATCTTTGAAGACAAAGCCTGCAGTAACACATTTTGACAAGGAATAGTTAGAAAGTTGTGGTTCAGCAGGAAAGCTAAAGTCAGCAGTGTTTCACGTATCCAATCAATGAGGCTTTGCCATTAATCCCTTCAGATCCAGGTCACAGGGTTAGCTGGGCAGGACAACTTTAACCGCAGCTCGGATTCTTTTCTTCCTGAAAAGCAACTGTACTATGAGCTGGTGTCACTCGTTAACACCTTAGAGGATGCAAGCTATCCTCACATTTATTAAAAAGGAAAACAATTCAGAAGAGCACCTGGATTTGGGGTTGGGGGTTGAGGGGAAAAGCCTAAAGCCTAAAGATGCTTTTTAGGGAGAGGAGGGCTGGAGGGAACATTATGTGAATGACTTGGGGACAGCCTGGGTTGCATCCTTGAAGTAGAGGTGAGATGGAGAGAGACACCTGGGAAGAACTTGGAAAGACTGAAAATGAATAGGAGGGTGTCACAGGCCGCTTCATCCGCTTCGCCTGGTTGTAGTGTCCAGGGTGCTACAGAAACAAAATAAATAAATGTTTGTTTGATGATAATTAACATAATCCAAATTACAAATGTAAAAATTACCCAGTTCATATGCAGGATATTATTTGATTTGTGGTTAATAGGAAGATTGTTGACTTATTTCTCTGATTAAAATAATTTCTTTTAAAAGGCCTGAGCATGTTATGCTGAGTGCATCAATAGCTGGCAAAGTTGTGTGTCTGTGTGTGTGTGTGTGTGTGTGTGTGAGAGAGAGAGAGAGAGAGAGAGAGAGAGCTGTGAACCACGGGAGCATATATAATTATTGGACTATATGTAAACAGTTATACTTTCTACTTAATATTTTATTCTCATCAATTATATATGTTAAATAATTTACTGGTATTAGTGTGTGAAAGCTAAGAGCTATGTTAGTATTTGTCACATTAATGCTTTGAAAAATAAGTAATTGCACAGTGCTTATGAAATTTAATGTACTGTGTATCGACGATAAGAGTAGCCCCTACTTATACAACCGCATACAAGCCGATACAAAATAGCATTGTTGATTGTTACGTCAGTTCAGGTGCTCTGAGGAGCTGGCTCCATGGTGGAATTGGACATGCAAGGGATTCTTTGGGAGACAGTCTGTGAAGGTCACCAGGGGCATGGGAGCAAGCGTAGGTGGGAAGGACTCAGACCTTGGTGCAGATCTGACACCTGTGAACAGAAAGAGGGCAGGAAGGAGGGCAGGGTAGGAATAAGCTCAGACTGAATTTGGCTCTGAAAATGTTGGCTAGACCAAGGGGTGCCCCAGAGCAAAGACTGCCCAGCAGATGAGCAGGACGTGGAGCAGGAAGGGCGCAGCCCTCATGCCCCACCGTGCCCAGTCGTGGGCCGAGAGCAGCTTGGGGAGAGGATGGCCGTGGCATATCCTGAAGGTGCAGCAGCTGGGGGTTGTCGGCTAACTGCTGGATGCTTTGAAACCATCGGGAACCCTTGTCTTACTAGAAATGGTGAACAAGTCTTTGTGATTTCCGTAATAAAACCCTCTTGAGATCTTTGTATTTTTGCCTCCCCTCTCCTGCCGCCAACTTTTCTTTGTGGATTTCACATCTAGGATACAACATGGCCCCCGTGTCGGCCTGTTTCTGCCCCCAGCAATGTTGCATTGCTACATAGTCCCTTAAAACCTCTAGCCTCAGACCCCTAAGAACATTGTGAAATATAAAAGACATTCCTTGAGGAGTTGCGCTTGCTGTAGGCTTCTAAGGTTTGGCTCCCCACCTTCACCGGCAGGCACAGGGAGGTCTCAAAGTTTGGCCGCATCCAAGGAGCAGTCTCTTGTCTTCTTGCTCTTGTTGCTCTTCTTGCACCAGACCTGGGCAGCTCGCTGTGAGCTCAGCAAGGCATGGTGCTTCTTGCAGTCAGTCCAGTTTCTGTTTGAACTATTGCCTGAGGGATTTTAGAATATCTAGTCTTCCATTCTGCTTGAAGTGGATGTGCTTTCCTGTGTCCTTTCAGATGTTCGTACAGCTATTATCCTGAGGTTGATGCTTTTGTGATTGGCAAAATAAGGACCTCCAGCTGCCTGCATCCATCATACTCATATTTGTAATAAGTAACAAATACTGCTTCTTTTTCTCATCTCAATTTTTTTCTGGAACACTTGCATAGATCCTGCTTAGTTTTAGAAAAGATTTAAGGTTAATTGGATGGATTTAGATTTTTCACTTTCGAGATGTGTGAAATGGAACTCAACCTTTCGTAGAGTACTAAATTGTCAAGTTAAAATTTGTTAGAGACTTAGTGCTGCCTTCTATTAAAGATGTAAAAAAATATATGTATTTCTTCTATTCTGTGTAGGAACTGTGCTGAGCTCCAGTATCAAGCTATATGATAAGCTATTAACTTGAGTGCAAAGCTGATGGTAACATTTGAAATCTTAGATTGTGTGTTTCTGTCGTGGCGTGTCACAAATACTAGATTGCTGTGTTAATTCCAAGGCCACTTTGTTCATGAGCCCACCCTTCGGCAATGACGAGTGTTTGCGGAAAGAGCTGACTGGTATCAACAGAACAGGTCACTCTGTCCACTTGATCTTAAACTCTTTCTCTGCTGAGACCACCCTCTGATGAGCATTCACATGGGACACAAACATCTTTAAGTCTATCCACATGCCTCTTCCCCAGACCTACTTTTCACTGATTTTCTAATCCCCTTCTGTCTGAGTTCCTCATCATCTAACCGAATCACATGGCCACATCCCATGAATCGGTATAGACTTGTACCTTTGGCCATTTCTCCTTCCAAGTGAAATGAAAGAGCAGATGCACTATTTGAAGTTCTGCCCACCGGGAGGATGTCCTTTCACTGTCCTTTATAGGTGTCCCAGAAAGGGACTGTAGTGCTACCTTCAAGACTATAATCTGTTGGTGAAAATTCCAGAAAGCAGATTCTAGAACTTACTTTCTTCACTCTGGGTAAAGCAAGACTTTCTTGACAGCAGGTCTGTGATAACTTTGGGGTATGTTTAACTTTTGATATGAATCTAAATATGTTTCTCTACATTTGACTCTCAGGGATGTATTGATTCATGAAACATTTCCATTTTGGAGCCATGATGGAAGCTTTAAAGACAGCCTCTTTAACCTTCAAATTTTTAATGTACACTCTTATGGATTAGACTTTTAAATCTTATCTATTTCCTGAGAAATCATATTGATTTATTAAGAGCTGACAGCACATATCTAACATAGGAGACTCAGACTCATTATTGGAAGAGGAGAAAGGTGAAGAGTTCTTTCTGACAGGAAAATGTAGATGAAATTATTGAAAAAATGTTCTCTGAGGAATATTCTCATCTTCCATAAATTCAGTAATGAAACTCTTTTTCTGATTGAGAAAAGAGATTTTCCTGAGAGATTTTGGAGTAATTTTTTTGAGGGATGGATGAAAGCATTTATAATGAGGATTCTATAATCAGTTTTTGTTCTACTCAAGGGACATGGGGAGGCTCAACCAGAAGGGCAGGCGACCTGTGCTTTCGTGGTCAGGGAGGTGCACTTACGGTAACCAGCTATTTGAGGCCATCCTAGGGAATGCTAGGAGGAGCATGAAAAATGAGTTATACATTAAAAAAACCTGTTTCCTTTGGTTACTTGCAAAAGTGACATGGGAAATTGCTTCCTGTCCCAAATGCCCTGAAGAAAAAGAGTTTCCTATTCCCATGGGGTTGGTGTTCTCAGGGCACGAAGACAGGAGAGATTCACGCGTTGATTCATTCAGCAAATATTTATTTATTGAGGCATTACTAGGTTCCAGACTATTCTAGGCCCTGGAGATAACACCATGGGCCAGAGTCTCTGCCTTAAGGGAGCCATTGCAATGGGGGAGAAAGGTAAAAAGGAAGTAACAAATAAGTAATGGTGGGTAGTGGCAAGTGCTATGAGTAGAGTTAAAGCATGATGAGAAGAAAGAGTGACAGCTGTTGCCCTTTCAAATAAGGCAGTCTGGAAAGGCCTCTCTGAAGTCATAACTTTTAATCTGAGGCCTGAGTGTGGTGAGGAGGCGGCTGCCATGCCCACCTCTGTGGGGCCAGTCGTCCAGGCAGAATAGACAGCAAGAGCAAATGTCCTGAGGTAGGAGCTGGCTTGAGGGGTGTGTGTGGAACTCCAAGGAGGCCACTGTGGCCGGAGCTGAATGAGGAAGAGATGAGTTTGGAGAAATGCTCAGGGCTGGCTGTTGGAAACACTGCCTCATGGGCCATGGCAAGGACTAGCATTTTATTCTGAGGGTGGAGAGAAGCAAGTGGAGGCTTTTGAGACAGCTAAGTGGCATGATCTGATTTACCTTTTAACAGGATCACCTGGCACTGTGTGGAGGGGTGGCATGGTGATGGGCGTGGGGTGGTGATAGAGCATGACTCCAAGTAAGGAGAGCCACTGGGGGGCTGTTCCAGTAATGCAGGTGAGAGACGGTGGTGGCTCCGCCCAGGGTGGTAGCAGTGGAGGTGGAAGTAGGGAGAAGAATTCAGATTCAGAATATGTTCTGGTTGTAGGGGAGACAAGATTGGCCAGTGGATTGGTTGTGGCCGATGCCAGAAAGGCTCTGGAAGAGTTTGGGGGACTCAGGAAAGGCATGTTTGAATCAGTTGCGAGATGTACAGAGCTGTGTGGGGTAAGAGCATCTAAGGGTTGAGGCTCTACCTTCTTATGGGGACTGAGGTCGACAGGATGGAGGAATGATGATAATAAGATCTGTCCTGAAGGTCACATGGGGAGACAGATGATCAGATAACTGTAGTCTCCTCCTCAAGACTGGTCATTTAGGTGGCATCATGGGGCACCATAAAGTAGGAAAGCCAAATGGGATTCTGACTGGGAGCAAGTACAGCTCTGTGTACCTGTCCCCTAAATTTTGCCATGAGTGGTAACAGGGCTGAGAGATCATCCAGATGAAGAGGATATAACAACATTTGGAGTAGGGAATGAGGATGGTGTATTTGATGGGGATGTAAAGGAGACTTTATTTGTTTGGTTTGGCAGTAAACAAAATTTACCCATTCATTTACCCAATGGTTATTGATTACCAAGCATGGAGGATCTAATGCAAAACAAAACTCCATCCCTCCCAATAATATGACTCAATGGAATGTCGCCCAGACACAATCTGTTGTGGCCCCAATTCCTGTCCTTTCTTCTCCTAAACCCTTACAACCACAAGAGCTTATTGGTCATACATGTATATTTATATTTATTAACAGATAAAGCTGTTTTTTTTATAAAACAAAAAATTCTCTATAAACACCGAGACTTTCAAGTAAAAAATATGAGTCTGTAAAGTGACATAGTTTTTTCAATACAAACAAATTAGTTTTAAACAAATTGAGTTGTGCTAACTCTGATTGTTTTATAACAGCTTTTCTTAATTTGAAGAAAGGATGTTCTGCTACAACAGCAGTTTTCAAAATAAAAATAGGAAAGAACTTTTCTGAAAAACTTTTTATTAATGTCATCCTGTTTGCCAGCCGTCTTCACAGCAAGTACAGAGAGATTTACCACTTTTCAGTGTACTTTTATGTTATGACTGATATTTTGCACATAGTGTGGTTTTAAAAATGTGTTTTACATGTAATCAACTTAAGTTTATTGGGGAAAAAGAAAATTACCTACTGTGTTTAATTAACTCATGGACTATAATCCCTTTGCTTCCCAAACTCCTGATCCAAAGTCTTACTTTTTGGCTCTCAGAGACTCAACCGGTTGCTACAGCTGATGCAGAAATCTTTTGAACATACCATGTTATCATATTGAAGAAATTTTGGCTAAAGTTTTAAAATATGATCAAACCAATTTCCATTTAGCTTTTAAGTCAATGAGGCTTTCCATTCTAATTTAGTACATAATTCCAACAAAGACTTAGCATCCTTTCTTTTAAAAACACCCTTATATCAAAGGGCTGTCAGTGCTGTGATACCTCCTTATTTTTGTTCATGCCAGCAAAAATTTGAGTCATTTTTCTAAAACGCTGGCAAAGTTCAAAGAGACTTCATAGTAACTCTCAACTTTACTGGTGAGATATATGTATGTGCGTTTTGCACGTTATAACTCCAGGCATCCTGTAATTTTCTAATGACATATGGAGTAATAAACATGTGAAAGACATTATTTGGTGAAACCGAGAAAGTCTGAGTTATGTGGAAAGAGCGGGGTTCAATTGTGATTTTTTTTTTAATGCCTCTCTTTATATCTTCTTTAATATTGTGTTCTTTGGTCTTACAACTTTGTAGCCTGTAGGGATGAGAAGGGTAAAATGTAACTGTTTTTGTGAAACTAATAGAGTGACTTACAATTTTTATGTCTCATTAAAGTAGAATAGAGATATGCTTAGTCATTTCACAGAATTTCATCTAGCTAAGGAGTTCATCTATGAATCCTTAACAGAGACACAAATTGGTCTGGGGGGAGTAAAAAAATCTTACAGCAATGGTTTGTGACCCTCCAAAGGGTCATGGTGCTTAAATAAATACACAGTAATCAATGATATTAAAATTTCTTGGGTAGATGATTACGAAAAAAATGCCTAAAAATGCATTTTAGAGGGACAATAATAAAAAAAGGTTGAAAATTGCTGATCTAGTCTATTGAAATGGAAGCTCAGCACCATAATAGAATGTGAGCCACCAGCGTGATAAGAATATAGACAGATTTTGAAAATAAGTTCCAATTGTGCATTCTCCAAGTGCAGTTTCATTTGTTGGCTAACCATCAATCTTACACTGAGTTTTTAGTATATCAGCCTACTTAAAACTCACAATTGCCCTTTGTACATCAAGGTTCTAAGGCAGGGCATTGGCTTCCCCAGCTTTGTCTCACCCTGGTCCTTTCCTCCAGGAGCAGACTGCCTTTTGGGGGAAATGAGATAAGGAAAATAAAGCACTTGGCATGGAGCATTCTATAAGTGCAAGTATAGACAGCTGTGGGAATCACAGAGGAAGAATAGTTAACTTTGCCGGAAAGTGGTTAGGAAAGGATTCAATAAAGAAGTGACTTTAGACCAAGGAGTTTGCAGACTTGTATGGGAAAACAATTTATTTTCAATGAACTTCATCTGAAATTTGCTGTTTCCTTTAATTACAGTGTGGCAAACCTCAGTAATATTAGCAGAACCTGGACTTTTCCACCAATAGAAATCAGAGATATTTTTATCCACCTTACAATTGTTGCAGGTATCTTGAAATATTATTTGTGGTCATAACTACTTTGAAATTATAGTAGTTAATATAACCATCTCTAGATCTTGTTACTTAACACGTTAATAAAGCACATATCTTGTAAATCTCAGATTTAACTATATGAACATTCAAAACTTCTGTTTGAAAAGGGACACCACAAAATTAAAAGGAAAATGACAGCATGGGATGCAAATGTAACAGGCAGGAGATTCATATTCATAATACGAGTAGAGCTCCTTCGGTAGATTTGTGGGATTAAGGGTAAAATTGGTGGCTTATCAAAGAGAGGTTAGGGAAAGACGGGTTATAGAAGAAGATGTTGATATGGTAAATGCAAATATAAATATATCTCTCAGGTCCTAAGGGAAATAGTAATTGAAAAATAATATTTAATAACAGTTTGGCAAGTTGCCAAAAATTAAGAGTGAAAATGTTGAATCTAAAGGTGGAAAAATGGACCCTTTTACAATGTTGGTACAAAGTGGTAAATCCTTTTTGCAGGGCAATTTGATAGTAGCTTTCAATTGCTTAAAATGCTCGTAACTTTTGACCCACAAATTCCATCTTCAGAAATCTCTCTTACAAAAGTATTATTATATATGCACATAAATGTATGTATAACTGTGTTTGGTAAAGTAGTGGTTTCATTGTGAAAAGCCTGCAGTGACTTAAATGTACATTAGTGGGGAAATGTATTACACTACATTGTCAAATTCTTATAACAGCATAATGTGCAGCTGCAGGTATAGCCATATCTACTATCATGGAAACTCTTACAAGACAATATTGCTGTGTGAAAAGTCATAGGGAAATATGTAGTACAATCTGTTTATGTAAAACATAATGAAGTCAAAAACTCAACAAAATCCAAAGAGTGTGGGAAATTGCCTTAATGGATATGAGCCCAACTCTTTATAAATGTTCCCATTGGTGGGAGGAGTGGGGGTTAGCAACATGAGTGACAAGAGAGCTTGTTTTTACTCTTCTGTTATGTTTTGTAATGACTTTTTATTCATGTGTTACTGCATAATTAAGTAAAAAGAAAACATTTAAAAATGATTATGTCTGCTAAAACAACAACAATATAAACTGCTTAGGAACAAACCTAGTAGGAAACGTTCAGGACTTTTAGAAAGAGAACTATTAAATTTTATTGAGGTATATGAAAGAAGACCTGAATGAAAGGAGAGATGTACCATGTTCTTGAATTGGATGATTCAACAGAAGTGCATAGATTTTAGCACGAATCTAGTCAAAATCCATGGAAAATTAAACTTGACAAAATGATCCTTAAGTTCTTCTGCAAGAACAAAAAAAGTAGGCAAGAATAACCAAGAAAATCTTGAAAAAGAATAATGAGAATATGCCTGTGCAACCAGATATTAAAGCTATTCTAAAATTAAAAAATAATGGAAATAGTGAACTATATAGGCCCATGATTAGACAAGGAGATCCATTTAACAAAATGGAAAGCCAGAAATTAGTTGGCTGTCCACTGTAGTCTCTTGGGCATTGATTGGCGTATGTCTACTGGAGACTCGCGTTTAGCCTTCCAGACTCTATTATCACTCAAAATTGGCCATGTTCAGCCTCGACTCCTTTGTACTTCCCACTACGCCTTGTACCAATTCAGTGTTGGGCATTAGTCAGGTGGGAGAGGCAGAGGATGACCGTCTGATTGGGTTTACCTGGCAACATGGTTTAACCCTTGTCCCCTTGGTGAGGGTGCCTGCCAGCAGGGAAGTGTACAGAGGGACTATATATCATTTTAGAGAAGTTGAAAGAGGTACTGTAAGTCAGTCAAGGAAGAACAAAGCAAGCCAGGTTCAAAGAATGTGCTACTCAAAATCAAAGTTTATTTATAGAAACTGTGAAGAAGTCAGGGGCCATAGCACAAATCGGTTATGTAGATTCTAAACTTTTTCCCATTGGAAGAAACCTATGAAATACAAATGGTGTTTGCATTGCCTGATTAAAGACATAAGACCAATAAGCAAATGTTCTTTGTTTTACTGAATTACTTGATTTTGTATCATTGCTCTAGGGAGTTCCCCAAAATCCAATGGGTGGGGGTTTGTCTCCCTTTCCATTCAAGGCTTGTTTTGTTTTAGGCTTTTTATAGATCCATTGCCCTCCCTTCCCTATCGTTGCATTACATCTCCTAGCTTTTTTTCATCATGAGGGTGGTTAGTGGTAAGAGCTAGATGGCCAAGTCTTAGATGTTTCTCTAAAGCAATAGTTCTCACTTTATTGTGCATAGGAGTCGCCTGGAGGTGTCTCCTTAAAATGCAGATCCTGATTTGGTGGTTCAAGGCTGGAGTCTGAGAGCCTGCATTTTTAACAAGCTCCTAGGTGAACTCTGTAAGGCTGGTATAGGGACCATACTTTGAGTAGCAAGGGCCTAAACTGAGAAGGAGCCAAGGAGGATAGGATCTAGATCAACACTGTCCCATTGAAATGTAGTGTAGGCCACAATGTGAGCCCTCCCTCTTATTGGCTGAGTTCACTGGAAGTCCAGAGAGCAAGGGAAGCCTCGGTTGTGGTTTATGCAAGATTAGGTTTGAAGAGCACAGAGCCTGGTAGAGAAGGGTAGAGAATGGACCTGGGGCACAACCGTTGGATTAATTGAGGTCTCTCTCTCCCCCCCGCCTGGTTCTCTTCTCTTCTTTTTCTCATTCTCTTACTTCCCCTATTATTCTGAAACTTTTATTGTCTATACCTGTTCTTTTAGTGGTCATCTTGCCTATGTTAACATACATATTTAACATACATAAGTCTAAAACAAATCAGTACCTCTTTAACTCCCATCATTCCCTCCCAACTTATATGCTGTTACGGTTTATTTCAAATAGTTGTTGTTATAACAATTTATCTTATGGTGAAAATGAGGCACTGGAAGTCATGTGGCTTGTCTTAAGACAACCAGTACTCCACTGAGTTTTTTATTTTTTAAATTGTAAGTTGATAAATGATAGTTGTATATAAGCTAAGATTCTTTAGCATTATTGTATGCTTGACTCTAGGGATATAAAGATACAATAGAATCTGTGTTGTAACCTCCAGTAGAATATGGGAAATGATGGACTATTAAAGTTTCCTTTTAGACAAAACAGTTAAAATCATCTTTTTAAAATGATTTGCTTTGCGATCTCTTAGAATTTCACACTTATTTTTTGTACACAGTACCTTATTCAGAACATTTCTCATAGTCAGGACAAAATAGGATGGTTGTACTAGCTTCTGACAAGGTGGCACAGGTGATTTATGTCTTGATGCATTCACTTCTTTATAGACACATAATAATGGCAGGTAAATGTGAAACTATGGAATCAAAAATACATGTTCAGGCTTAAAATGAACACCTTCCTCTCTGCGGAACAAAAATGGGACAGAAATGAAAAAATGGTGACTGGAACCAAAGCCCTAGACTTGTTGAGCATCGGTCCTAATGGTCTGAAAGCAGGAAGTGACAGCTAGAAATTCAGCTTCAGCAGCTGAAGAAGACTGAAGGTCCGTGGAGTCTGGGAACTCAGCCAGAGCCAGGTGCTCAAAAAGAGCCAGGTGCCTTTGGGCTTTGAGGCTAGGAATATGATATCCCAATGTCCTCATGGGACAGGAACCCTAAAATGCCATTACAAGTCCTGGAAGAGATTTAGCTAGGCCTACTGTTATTGTCTGCATAGAGATTTTTAAAAAAGTATATCAATTAATTATTTGATAATTTCTTTGCAGTATATAAGATTAACAAAAAACTCAGGAGAATTCCTGTATACCAGTAATAAGCAATGAGAAAATGTAAGAGAAAATGACTAGGAATATATCTAATAAAAGATGGCTTATATAGCTAACAAAATGTGTCTAAGTATCTAATAAAAAATATAAATTAATATGGAATGATATAACTGGCCGGTTGAACAAGCACCACTGCTTATGATATAATCAAAATGCAACGTTAGTTTTGTCTCCTATCTTCCCCTTAAAATGTATCCAGAAAAGGTGATCCTCCAAGCTCCTGGATTGCAGCTGGAACAGTCCCTACCTTTTCTGGTTACTCTAAGGTAATAAGTCTTATGTTTTCTTTAAGTCATACACACAGTCTTATTTCAGTAAATCGAATCCTCAGTCCCCTGTAATATCCAAAACTCAGAACTTAGTTCAGTGTTAAATCTCCCCCTGCATCCCAGCTGAGGTCTGTTCACTCTTTTTCTCAATAGTGTGAGGACACTAATGTTGCCCTAAGTTGACCTGTAGATTCAATGCAATCCCAGTGGGTTTTGGGGGTAGAATTTGAAAGGTGATTCTAAAATGTATATAAGTATGTAGAGAGATAAAAGTAACAGATACTTGAAAGAACAAAGTAAGGGGACTTGAGCCACCAGATAAGAAGATGAGTAATAAAAGCATAGCAATTAAGATAGTGCTTTGCTGGCATGGGAATAAACAAATCAATCAATGGACCAGAAGAGAGCCCAGAAACAGTCTTGCACATGTGAACACTTGATTTATTTCAGAGGTGGCATTGCAGAGCCACAGGGCAAGATGTGCTTTTTCAATAAATGGTGCTGAGACAACTGGAAATTTAGAGGGAAAAAATGAAATTGAATCCCCAAAAGCAGTTGTACTACTTTGATACTGAAATTGAATCCCCATAAGTACTTGTATGAGATGATGTAAAGGATGGATACATTTTTGAAGAATATTGAGAGATGATACACCACACAACTCATGCTTAGATTTTTTTAAAGAAATATATAATTCATACTTTTGCTGTGAGAACAGGTCCAAGAATTCTACAGCACTGTCTACTCCACAGGAGAGACTTTTTTTGGACTATAGTTAACTCCTCATTCTGGGGAATTAGTTCCCACATTCTCTCAGGGAGAATCCTTTGAGTTCATATTTTAATTTTATTCTTGCTAGGATCTCCATATGTCTCATCAGAACAGAGGATACTGAAACATACTCATGTTACTGGGGAGGGCTTTTGGATTCCTGACACTGCCCAGGCTTGAAGCAAATGTCTTTGCTAATTTTCTCTTTTCATCTTAACCTGTCATGAGTTTTTAGGTGAACTTGGAAACACTTCCATGGCCTCACTGTATGGCCTAATATTTTAGTGGCATAAATGTGGTTGGTTTAAAAAAGAACATTTCATTAATTGACGTGACAACAGGTTTTAGACTTACATTTGTGCCATATACATGCATGCTATGCCATTCTTTCTACTTATGGAATTTTAATATGTTTGCCTCTTGCCTCTTCTTAGGTTCCAAAGTGCTAAGGACAGAGATCATGGCTTATTTATGGGATACCTACACCACTACTGTCATCACACTGTCATAATCATCCCTGACATTTATGCTTACCGTGTGTCAAGCCCTGCGGTAAACACTTTACATTATCTAATTTACTCCCAGACACCACCATGACATGGGTTTATGACCCCCATTTTGCAGATGCAGAAACTGAGGAACAGGATGGGAATGGCTTGCTCAAGATCATACAGCTAGTGAGGAACAGAGCTAGGGGAAAAATCCAGAGAATTTTTATTCCAGAGTCCTGGCTACTCGCCACTGTATAATGCTTCTTATTATATACAGAAGAAATTGATTATAGAAGTTTTGTGGCAATGGAAACTGACCTTGTCTAACTTCAGTAGGAAAAAACCCCCCAACTTCTTGGAAGAATGTTGGGTAACTTTAAAAATTGATCCAAAGTCTAGAAAACTAGGATAGGAGTATGGACAGAATCCAGGGAGCTGGGTCATGTTACAGAAGTGGTCTGCGGAGTCTGCTGCTGCTGGGTGCTGCTAGGACTTTGGGTCACCTGCTCAAAAAGTTAAGTTTTCTTGTAGAAACATTCTGTTTGGCCAAGCCGAGGACACCTGTCCATGCTCCATCTGCCAAGAGTGAGGAGGGGGAGTATCTTGCCTCCCTTGGCTTTTGTAGCCTCCTGAGTGTGAGTCCAAAGGGCAACATGATGTGGCCCCAGATCACATCTCCAGACTAATCTTCCACTTACCACCTTCATATATGCTTCTCACCAGCTGAACTGTGAATGAATAATCTGTATGTTGGCAGCTTACAATGTGTAGGGCCACAGATTGGTTTCTATTGTGTATTTTATCACAAAAATCCTATGCGGAAAGGTTTTATTTTTTCCATTTTGCACATGAAGAGAAAGATAGTTGATATCACAGGCTCTGCCCCAGGTCACTCTGATAGTAACTGGTAACGCTGGGCTTCGAACCTCCTCTTCCCTCCTCTTCCCAGCTCAGCCTGTGCTTTCCCGGACCCTGTGCCACCCTTTGCATTTGCTTTGTCAATTCTCTCTGTCTGCAATTCCTGTTCCATTCATTTCTATGTGACTATTTTTCCACCTTTCAAGACTTAACTCAGATGCCGCTTTCTCAGTGAAACGTTCTTTTCTTTTTAATTTTGTTTTTAATTGACACATTATAATTGTACAAATTCGTGGGGTGTCGTGTGATGTTTCCACACGTGTACATTGTATAGTGATCAGATCACAGTATTTAGCATATCCATCACTGCAAACATTTATAAGTGAAACATTCTTGAATCATTGTAGCTCAGAGTAATCCCCACCTCTTCCGATTTCCCATGGCATTTTATCCCTTTTATAGGTCAGCACTTTGGTTATTATTATTATGGTTCTTTATATACAACCTTATGAGGAGACAGGTAACTTCCTGCTCATTCTCTTACATTATCTAGTATCATTACTGGCGAATGGAATGCTTCCTGATCTAAAGAATGCAAATGTGAAAGCAGTGATTTTAAAGAATCTATATTTTTATTACTGTCCCCAACTAACGGCAGCTTTTCTGTTAGGTGCTATTCACTACAACCTTTCACTGTCTGCCACTAAGAAATAATTAAAGTAGACATGAGATATATCAGTGTATATTTAGGTGTGACAATATAAAATAAAATTTTCTCTTGTTTGTTTTTCATATGAGGACTTTGGTGGCAATAGGACAGCAAAGTGGGTCCTAGGGTGGGGAGTGAGGGGACGGGGTTGAGGCCCCAGGAAGTGTCTGGCATGTAATTCTGGTCTAGGCAGCCTACGCATTAATTCTGAGAAAAAACAGAGGCCAAGGGGTCAGCTAAGGAAGGAAACTCAAAAATAGGGCAGGGCCTCCTGTGGTCAAAGAAAGGTCCGGGGTCCACGCAGCCCGGGCCCAAAGGTATCCAAATTTAAGGGAGCAGGCAGGGTAACAGCGACAGAATGTTTTAGTAGTAAAATAGTGTGATGCTGAACCCTGCCTCATTTTTTTTGCCCAGGGCTGGAATGGCTCTCACGCTGCGGGTGGGCCCAGTAATTAGCCACAGTTGGCTGGGGCAAGGGGTCTGCGGTGTGCACACTGAGAAGCTGATGACAGTATTACTTTTAAAAAGCTCTGTTTAAAAATTGGTTATGGTTCATTTAAGCACTGTGGCTTTGTGAGTTACCTCACAGCTATGTGTTTTGCCTCAGTTAAGTGGAGCCTGATGAACCAGAAATGCACTTTCTCTTATATAATGCAGAAATCGGGTGGGATGGAAATTCAGTCCCTGCTAAGTGTTAAAATGCTGAGATCTCCAAATTAGCTAACTACCATGTCACTTTCAGAGCTGCAGTTCTAATGATGAAGGGGACCTGCTAATTGGCATTTGGCTTCCAAATAGAGCAATGATTTTGTATTTCTTCTAGATGTTTTCCAGCGAATTTGGAAACGCAAGTGATCTCAGTAGATCAAATTATTCTATCTGGAAGAAATGGACTCAGCTTAGAAATTTTACTTAGCTTAGAAATTTTAAACATAGAAGAGACCTCCACTGACCACTTGAAGGACAAAGGATAATTGCTAGGGCTATTTCCAAACGTTTGCACAACACAGGTGTGCCACAAGGTTACCTATTCCTCTGATGGAGGCTTGAAAAGTAGTTCGTCCTTTCATTCTGTGGTGACTTTCATGGTAAATTTCCTTGCTGAAGGGATAGACCCCTCTAGACCCTGTTGCACAGCTGCAGCGAATAATTGCTCTCACCTGTTATTTGGCTGGGATCTCCCTTCCCACCCCTCCCCCTGCCCCCCAGCCCAGAGGACCTGTTTATGTGCTGCTGTCAAGGTGTGCTTATCTGGAATCTGCTTTCTGCAGCTTCATCTTCTCTCTTGCTTAGAAAAGATGTTAATTAAAAAAGAAATAGAGCTGCCAGGAGTGAATTATTGCATTCCATGGTTATCTTTGTACTCTGTACCTGTTGTAATGTCATTATCGTGGGGGAAGGGGGGTTGTGCATCCAGAGACCTTCCGCTGCTATTCCCTTGTGGTAGGGGTGTACACAATATTTGCAGATAATGCCATCCTGAATCTTAAATAGGAGGGGCTTGAATGAAGGTCATCTTCCTGTTTTCTGTCACGCATCTGATCTGAGGTAAAAGCTTACTTAGGCACATAGATGTCACTAATTTATCGAGACCCTATAAGGTTTCTGACAAGTTACAGTTTCAGAACCCCTAGTGTCAGTGTTCATTTATTTCTTCACAGTGTGCCTTTGCACTGCGTATCCTGAAATCCAAGCAATTCTAGTTTGATTTAGTAATTCAGTTTAATGTCTGTATGATTCAGTTTCTCAAAAGACGTTTCACTGTAGTTGTTTAGATCTGTAGCTTGCTTTCATCTTCATTTTCTGGTTCTTGCATGTTTTTCCTATCCACTATAAATTTTCATTTTTCCACATCCTATATTTTCTCATTTTCTTTTGCTCCTTATAATCATTGTATAAAGACAAGTGAGCTTTTTATTTCTTGTTTAGATGATACACACATTTGCTTGGAATGTTAAGAAGTTCTTTTCTGGGTTCCTTTTTTACTGTCGTTTACTTTCAGCTCAGGGACTGACTTCTACTTACATCCCTGAATTATAGTTGGTTAGGATAGGATTTACTCTTTCTTCCTGAATTCTTTGATTCTCAAAGCTCCTTGCTTTTACTTGATGTTTCATCCCTATTTTCCATTGTTTGTTTGCAAAAGCCAGACTAGAGATGCAACAATGGAGCCTTTTTATGACTGGAGGTCATTTACATCTACTAGGTAATAATTCAACAAGTATTTGTTAACCTCCTACCATGTGCATCTTAAGTACAATAATTTATCAAAATGATTTGAACACTTTTTTTTAAATGTCAGCAGGTTTCAGTAAGATAAAATATAATGTTTTCAGACCCTCCTGCTGAAAATTTGTTCCCTGAACCAGCAGCACTGGCTTGGGAGCACTCACCTGGGAGCTGGTTAGAATGCAGAATCTCAGGTTGCACATACCTACTAAATACCATTGAACGGTACACTTTAAATCTCATCCAAGACTTACTGATTCAGAATCTGCATTGTACCAAGATCCCCAGGTGATACATATGCATTTTAGCATTTAAGAAAAGTGTACAGAGGTGTTTAATAAACATTTAAGGATATATTCATAGATTTTTAATTATTTGCTAATTATTGCTAAAATTTACAAATACAGACTGTAGAATGAGTTTTAGTGCTTCAGTGATGAAAAGCAGCTTGTTTGGATTCGTAGCCTTCAATATGGGAGTGACATATTGCAGAGGTTTTGAGCCAAACTTACTTTTTTTGATTTGTTAGGAGTTCAGCAAATCATTTTTGAACACCGCATTGTGTGACGTAGGAAGAAATGAGACAGGTGTCTGGTTTTGTGGAACCTACATTTTAGCAGGAGAGACAACCAATTGTTCAAGTAATAAAAATGATTTTGGGGCCATAAGAAGGAATGAAGTACTGACGCATGCCACAACATGGATGAACCTTGAAAACATTATGCTCTTTGGAAGAAGCCAGTCACAAAAGCCCACATATTACATGATTCCTCCCACGTGAAAAGTCCGGAGTAGGGAAATCTATGGAGGCCAAAAGTGGTTTAGTGTTAGCTTAGGGCTGGGTCAGGGGGCTAGAGGACCAGGCAATGATAGCTGAAGGGTACAGGGTTTCTTTCCAGGGTGATGAAAATATTCTAAAATTGACTGTGGTGATGGTTGCATATACCTACTAAATCCCATTGAACTGTGCACTTTAAATGAGTAAACTTTATGGTATGTGAATTATATCTCACTAAAACTGTTAATCATTTTGGGCAGGGCTATGGAGGAAGAGTATGGGGTGCTGTGAGTGTGTACAATGGAGGCTTCAGCCCTGGACAGACAGGCTTCTTTGACTGTGTGTCCCTTTTGCGCAGCTTTGGCGACTGTGTGGGAATTGCCTGGGCAGTGGCAGTGGGGAGGCAGAGCATTGCAGACAGAGGGGTGGCACTACCTGCGGCCCATGGCAAGAAGGTACATGGGATGTTTGAGGACCTCACAGGCTGCTCTGATGGAGTGTGGGGCCAGGGGAGGAGAGTGCCACAAACGAGGCTTTAGAGGCTTATGAGATGGCAGAGCCCAGGCCACCGGGGGCCTCTAGGATGTAAGGGACTTTGGTCTTTATGAGAAAACAACAGAAAATCACCAAAGAGTTTTCATAATGAATGGGTATACTTTTTTTTCTAGATCACTCTTGCTTTTGGATGGAGAATGAATTGGGTGGGGACCAAGAATAGAGATTGGGAGACTTTTGGAGATGAGTGTAGTCATCCAGGGTTCTGACAGAAAAGGAAAATAGTGGAGGTTTCAGGAAATGTTTTGAATGCAGAGGAAACAGAACTTGCTGGTGGAGTAGGCAATGGGGTAAAGGAAAGGGTGACTCAAGGGTGACTCCTGGGTTTTTGGCTTGTGCGTCTTGATGAGTTCAGTGTTGGACATACTGAGTTCCAAAGAGCTGTGGTGACTCAAGTGGAGAAGCTGAAGAGTTGCATTTAGAAGACTAGAACTCAGATGAGTGTTCTGGGCAGGTGATAAAATTGAAAACTTGGCAGCATGTGGGTAGTAATTGAGATCACTGGGAAGAGAAGACATAGCCCAAGCAGAGAGTACAGGGCAGGGATGGGGATCATTTTCATGTTGGAAGGCAGCATGAATTTAGCTGTCATCAAATAGGGCCTCATTCAAGAAACTTCAATTAGATATACTTAAAAATGTACATTATTGTGTAAAAATCTAACTACTATGTCTTATACTTAATAATTTCAAAAAGTGAAAATTATTTGTTAATTTTAGAGTTAATTAACCTTTTAATGACTTTGTTGTGTCTGCTTTTTGTTGGAAAGCATGTGAATATTTGGTTGCAGCATGGAGGTCTGCAGTTTCAGTTGATCCTCCAGATGTATATCAGTCGTTTGTGACCTTAAGGGCATCTTGATTTGGGTTAGGTAGACGAATGTAGATTTGCAGCAATAAGTGGTTGAAAAGCAAGAAAGCATTTTTTGTGCATGTTGCCAAAGGCATGAGTATTCTACTACATTTTTCCATATTTGAATTGGATCTTTCTTAGCATCAAACAATGACTTTAAAATGTCATCTACTGAGAGCTCAATCAATTCCATCTGTAGTTCTTTAGGTGCCTTGGTGATATCAACTAGGTGAGGCTGAAATGCTAATTTGAGTGTGATGTGATTCTCAAAGTCAGTGAACCTTTGCTTGTATTCTCCAATTAATAGGTTAATAACAGCTGTGTATTCTTCAGATGATTCACATATATCATCCTGCTCATCAGTGACCTTTGCTAACTGGGGAAAATGTTCATCTGAAATTTCATTTTGAAGAAGGAGTGTTTTGAAAAAAGATAACTTTATTCAAAAGGCTTGGATTTTTTTTTTTGTCACATACCATATATAGACTTAGTTTTACCTTGAAAGGAATATTCAAGTCATTTTGATTTGACATAATATCACACAGAAATGCTGCATTCTTCTAGAAATCTTCTTTCAATCATTCACATTGCTGATTCTGTTCTTCATAAAATTTAACTGTCTGTTCTCATAGAGGTAAAATTTTGGCTAAAATCTGTCCCTGCAATAGCCAACACACTTTGGAATGGTATGGCAAATCCACCCTGAATACCTCATCCTTCAACTTTAGCATGTTACAAAACTGATGATGCTGTGTTGTATTTGCATGAATATAGTAAACAACATTTATAACTTGTTGCAAAGTGTCACTTAAAATAGTAGCTTTAGGGCAGAGATTTTACTGATGGAAGATACAATGAAAAGAAATGAAAGCATCTGGATCTGTAACTTTTTTTGTATCTGAACAATAAACCCTTCATGTTTTCCTGTCATGGAAGGTGCACTGTGTGTACATACACTCACTAAATTTACCAAATTCAGTCCAACTTCACAACATTTATTTTGAAAGTTGTGGAAGATACCTATTCCCTGTGCTCTGATCACAAGAGTGCCCAAAGCGAGTAACTCTTCATAGCAAAGAACATCTTCTGTTATGACCTGAATGAGGTATAAAACCTGCACCAAGTCAGTAGTATCAGTTGATCCATCCAAAGCGACTGAATAATACATACTTTCCTTTTGAAGTATTGCATGAAGTTCTGTTAAGTTGACGGCTAATTCGTGCTGCTGATCAGTTATGGTTCTCCTTGAAAGAGGTAGTTGTTTGTACTTTGAAACGTTTTTGGGATTCTAAGCATCCTACAATGTTGACAATGCATTCTTTCACAATTTCTTCATCACTGAATGGCTTCCCTTTTTTCCTGAGTATATAAGCTACTTTATAAGTTCCTTCAGTGGCATTATTTCCAGGTCTTATTGCTGCTTGAAAGAATTGTCTTTGTTTTTGCTTTTCATCTTTTAATTTCTGCAATATAGCCTTTTGTGCCTCTGCCTTTACTTTAAAATATTTGTGGTCCTTATGAGTGTTATAATGCTGATGAACACTGAATTTCTTTAATGTTAATATGCAATATCACAAAGCAAGCAAATCATCTTATCTTTAGCAGAAACAAGATAATATTGTAATTCCCAATCCTCATTTAAAAATCTGTTTTCTTCCTTCAACATTCTATTGGTCTTCTTTGACATGATGGGCTGTTAAGCAGACAGAATGAAAAAATATTGTTGAGCTGTGCAACTATTCACAAATTCTGCTTCAAACAGAGACACAGTGCACCTTTGTCAGAAACCGATAACAAAATGGTGCACTCGACCCCCATAAATTCTCGCCAACCAGCCTTGTGCAGTAGTGGCACCAGTGAGGCAGGGGAAGTTAGAATTAAATCATGAGTGTAGCAGCTGTTAATTCAGCCCTTATGCCTTACTAATGTTGTAATCGTGCCAGTCAGTTTGGGAGGATTATTTTATTGACACTTATTATGGGAATTGGCTCACTTCTTACAGAGGCTAATAAGTCCCACGATCTGCCATCTGCAAGCTGGAGAACCAGGGAAGCTGGCAGCATAGATTAGTACAAGTCCAAAGACCTGAGAACCATGGGAGTTGGTGGTGTAACTCTCAGTCCAAGACCAAAGGCCTGAGAACCTGAGAAGCTGCTGGTACAAGTCTCAGAGTCCAAAGACTGGAAAACCTGGAGTTGTGATGTCTAAGGCCAGGAGAAGATAGGTGTCCCAGCTCCGGAATAGAGTGAATGCACCTTTCCTCTGCCTTTCTTCTCTATCCAGGCCCTCAACTGATTGGGTGGTGCCCACCCACATTAGGTCGGGGAAGATCTTTGTTCCTCAGTCCACTGGTTCAAATGCCAATCTCTTCCAGAGACATCCTCACAGACATACCCAGAAATAACACTTTACCAGCTATCTAGCTATCCCTTAACCCAGTCAAGTTGACACCTAAAATTAACCATTACGCCATAATGCGCTCGTAGGACATTCTAGTGGACTGGTAGCTATGGAGGAAAGATATTCTTTTGGCATGAGTGGATGGTGGGGGAACACTGTTTCTCTGGAGAACACTGACTAACACAAACGGACTCCACTCCTTTTTGTCCCTCGCCTCTCTCCACCTGGTCTCCCTAGCCCATTGAATCTACCTCTACATGTATTTCAAGTCTGCCCTGTTCACTCAGCTCCCATCACTGTTATTTTAAGCCTTCTCGCCTGTATTAATCTAACAATCTTCTAAATCATCTGATTTACCCTCTTACAAATCTTCATTCTATACTGCTGCCAAAGAGAATGTTCTTAAGTGCAAACTGGGTGTCATTCCAGCTTAAAAAACTTCAGGATACATTTGGGTTTTTCATCATCTCCTCCCTCCCCATATGTGTCTAGCTGCGTCTCCCACCTCCCCTACACGGCACACGCACATACGTGCCCAAATCCTTTCCCATTCATACTCTCTTCTCTGGCTTTGTTTGTTTGTTTTGTTCTAGTTCAGAGACTTAGTCCGAGCATCACTCTACTTCTTGTCCTGGAAACCTCCTTCACTATCTCCAGACTGAGTCAGAGCTTCCTCTCCTCTGTGCTCCTGAATGTCCTGCATGTCCTTCCTAAAGGCATCCAGTACTGTTCAATATAATTGCTGCTTCTCGGTTCCCCTTACAGTGTAGATGTTGCTTGAGTTCCTCATAGATTTTGAATTGCACAGTTTGACATCCAAGTAGGTGAAAAACTTACTTATAATAATCTGAATAGAACCTTACTCTGTTTTCTATATAAACACAAAATAATTTTTGCCCTGTAACTTACCCAGGAATACAACTACCAAGTAAATTGAGGGAAGATGATACTTTATTTATAACTTTACCATTTTGTAAAAAGCATCACTGATGGCAGCATTTCCTGTTAAATTGAGTCACCAACTCAGGAGGCCCGTATCAGGCTGCATTTGTAGCTACTGCGTGCGTGCTGATTGTGTGTGAGTGCACGAGAACACACATGTACCTTTATTTAGCTCTTATTTTAAAATGTCAAATATGAAGCATCCATTCGTGTGCAGCATTCATGCTGATTCTCTGGGATATTCTCTGAGATAGTACAAAATGCTTACCTGAAAAAAAGGGCCTGGTTATGAAAGGGGAGAACAACTGGTATTTTGGTGACAATTTTTTAAAGCAAATACATAGGCTTTTATTTTGTTATATTGACTTTTCCATTATAAACATTTTTAATAAATAGTTTTTAAATTCCTTTCATATGTTTCTTCATGTTTTAGGTGCAGCGGTAAGATAATCATTTTGTAAACCGTGGAAGAGGAAAGAGAGTCTCAGTGAATTGATTAAAAGCACTTTCGGCTTAGGGACACCTGGCAGGGGACTTCTGCCATGTGAGAGTAGTGTCCTGTCCTTGATCAGGCACTGACTTGGGTATTGAGACTCTTGGCTTTAGTGTCCATACACCATGGCCACGTGCTTAACTTTGGGTACATTCTTGGGGTTTTCTGAGCCGCAGTTTCTACATATGTAAAATGAAAAGGATACATTAGGTTATTTTGGTGGTTGTCACATTTGTTTTGATAACTATGTACCTGGAAGAAAACCATGAAATACACATACATTTAAAACTACTATCCTATTAACCAGAAAAAGTTTTACCACTAGAAAATTTAACCATATAATATAAATGTAACAAAAGTAAGAACACTTGTCCATAAAATGGCAATCTTCCAAACTGAGAATGGTTAGGTGCTTTTTCCTAATACCCTTTAACATTGTTCACTTTTTCTCTACCCACTGGTGTTTGCTGGCAGAGAAGCAAAGCTGAAATGGTTAGAGAAAATAGTGCAAAAGATAAGCTTAAAACTGAGAAAATTCTTTCTACTAACTTATTTTGTTCACTGAAAGTTGGGAAAAGAGCATATAATTCTGTTCTGATGGTAGAATATAGGAAGAGAATTGAAAGTCTAGTTTCCACTGTTAGGAAGTTGTTTTATTTTGTTTTCGAGGTCTCCCTAAGACAATACCGATTCTCGTAAGACCAGGGCGTTTTTTTCCCCCCCAGACCACGGCAGGGCTGTTAGATTTAACAAATAAAAATACAAGATGTCCAGTTAAATTAGAATTTCAGATAAATAATGAATAATTGTGGTTTTTTTTAGCATAAGCATATTCCAAATAGTGCATGGAACAATTTGATTTCTGAAACAGTTCAGATTAACTAGTCCACTAATGTTTGTGGGTTTTTCTTGTGTTAGGTCCAAAAATATCCCGAAGTCCCTGCCTTGAAGCAGCTTATAGTGGCCACGGTTTGCTCTGAGGGAATTAATTAAGACAACTGTTGAGTAATAACAAGGTGCTTTGGCTCAAATATAAATAGTTCCTGAATTTGGCCAAGGAAGTCTGGTTAGGGCTACTAATCCTGAACATTAAACTGTCAAAAACGTGCCCACAGCGCACCTGGGAGTCTACACTGTAAATGGGAAGAATGACCCTGCGTTCCCTCGCCTCCCCCTGACAAGCCCCACACTCGCAACCGGACTGAGGTGGTGACAGGTGGTTTTTAGCCATGCGAGCCCCGTTTGTGTGGCTTCTAACAGAGGGCGACCCCACCGCGGCCGTGCTCTCGTAGTCGCGGTGCTGCCGCTCGGGTCCCTCATCCCGCAGCTGGGCTCGGGAGATGGGGGCGGGGCGAGGGGACAGACAGCGGGGGAGGTTGTCAGGGAAACAGGGAAGGAGGGACTTCGTGTTAGTTTTGGCCTCGGAGTGTAAGAACATCTGGGAAATAGAATGAGTGGGGCTGACTGGAAATGTGAACCTCCGCCAAGATTGTGCAAGGAAGGTGCAGCAGGAACTGGAGCAGACCCTCCACTCCCCCACGCCGCCAGCTCGGAGATTTGCAAAAGCAACACCGGAGAAACCACGTTGCTACGCACGGGGAAACTGGCCTCATTTATAAGCGTTTGTTCGGTTCGCTTTCCCCCAGTTCGCCTTCCGTGGTACCAAGCTGGTGCTCAGGAAGGAGAGCGGCGCTCCGGCGTGGGTGAGGGGTGTGAAGTCGGCTGCTGGGGCTGGAGTTGGCAGGAGCCTCCAGCGGGAGCCGGGCCGGGAGGGCGCGGGGGACAGATGGCAGAAACGGTGGAACGAGAGCTGAAGACTTAAAAAGAGAAGGAAGAGTCATTGTTCATTGGGCAGGGAATAGCGCCAGAGGCCTGAGAGAAGAAAAAGAAAAAAGACGTTGGATAAACACAGCCTCCCTGCCTGCCAGCTGCTAATGACCCTGGGGGCGGCGCTGTGAGGTCAACTGTGTCCCTCTGGCAGAAATTGAAGCGCGGGGCTGATGCAGCTGTGCTCCCGCGTCCCAGCAGTCACCATCCTCCGCTGTTAATGGGGCGGACCCCCCTTCCAGACTGTCCTCTGTCCCCATACTATTCCTGCTGCCAGGAATCGCCTCCCCCGACCCCGTGACCGGAGGTGCTCCCGCACTGCGCAGGGCTGATGGTGACTTAGCACCCTCTCTCTGCCCCTGCTCCTGTGCGCTTCTCAGTTCGACAGCATCCGCCTTCAAACTTGTTGAACTCAGTGATTTTGAGTACTACTCATTTCCAGTATATGTTCATTTCCTTATAAATTATATGCAAGGATTGTGAAT
>NW_012147819.1:2272441-2280799 GCF_000956105.1 Propithecus coquereli | reverse complement strand
AAATAAAAAATGGAAGAGATAAGGGGTGGGGAACCTGTGGCCTTGGGGTGACATGTGGCCTTCTGGATCCTTGAGTGTGGCCTTTTGACTGAATCCAAAGGGATTTGTTCTGTGAAGTTTGGATTCGGTTGACGGGCCGCACTCAGGAGCTGATTCCTGGCTGCACCTTGACCTGAATTTGATCTCATGGTCATGGCCCTCGACAGCCTCCCTCTCCTCCTGCCTGGCTCCACTTTACTGACACTCAGGACCCAGAGAGGCCACAGCGCCAGCTCCCCAGTACCCAGGGTCAGACTTACTTGAGAATCTTTAGCTAAATGCATGGACTTTCTGGCTTTCCCCCAGTATCGGGAGTCAGTGATAAATACCTGAGTAATCTCACACTGCCTCTGGTTGCTTCTCTGAGCAAGGAGAAATTCTGTCATTCAATAGCAGATCTGGGAGTAGGAATGCCTCTAGTGATAATGTGGTGGCACTCCCAGAGACAGTAAATGGGAAACCTGAGGCTGCTGAAAATGAGGAGGAAGTTAGGAAGTTCTGTTGCAAAGGCATCATTGAGTCCAATTAAATACATATGCAATTAGATCCACGTAGAGGTCAAAACAAATTATAAAATGTTTCATCACTATTTGAGGGAGAAAATTAGAAATGAATCTTACTAAATGATTGAAAATACCATTCAAATTACTATCACATTCCTGAAAATACTGTTTATCTTTATGCTTAGTTCCCTCATCTATTGATTTGCAAATACCAGCTTCCTTAGGTGCCTCATGGTCCTCACTAGGATAAGTCAATGGTAATGTATTTAGCCAAAGAAGGTAGCCATGTATTTGGCAATTGAACAGCTGCTAAAGAGGACAGCTTGTTATGGGGGTTAAGGGTGGCCTTTTTCCACACCCATGTGAGCTCATCTGGGAACTGTAGCCCCAGCAGTCACCCTGTTAGCAGCTGTCAGGGAGAGGGAGTACTTCCGTTACTGAATTGCTGCGTCCCCCAGTGGTGTGACTGCCAGCACAGATTCAGATCATTCTAAACTACTCTCGTTTCTCTGTCCACTCTTGGTTTTCCCCATAATCCACAGTATCCCTTTTAGGAAAGAGGTGAGCAGGGTCTCATTTTCAGTCTTTCCTTTGCTTCTTTTCTCTGTCTTTAATACCTAAGTTAATTTTTAGGTGTTTATGTAAGAAAAGGTCTATCCTCTGTCTTGGTGGATATTAATGTCTTAGTACTTTAGAAGCATAGTTTTAGGCAGGAGATGAGGAGGTTGCAGTTGGATGACAGTCCAATGACTCTTAGTGATAAATTTTTGTTTTGAATAGGGAAACAAGTGTACAGTGATGTCAGAAATGCTTCTTGAATTACAGCCTAATTTTTTGGCAGTTATCATAGTTCCCTTGGCTGAAAAACAACAGAAGTTGTTTGGAGATGTCTTTTTGTTTTCATTCTATATTACACTCTTTGGGAATTTTCTGCTTTGCCTTCCTTAATGTTAGAAACTCAACTTCAGAAGGATAATGTACAGGTTAAACATTTTGTGTTTTGATTGGTGTTAAAGAAACACTAGATTCAAGTTCTGAGTTAGCATCTTGTTCTACATCTTGAAAACGTGGATTAATAACCAACCCGTTTGGAAATTTTATTTTAAACATATAGAGATATTACTCTGAATTAGAACATATATGTAGAATTTATTTATTTATTCAAGAAATATTCATTGACTGCTCCCTCTTTATCTGGGCCTGTTCTAGAAACGGGGTAACAGTGGTGAACAAGACAAAATGCCTGCCATATGGAGTTTATTGTTATTTTTGGTGGGTAAGGGAGGAGTCCTGAATATAAAACACAGTAAATAAACTAATAAATTAGTAAGATTATTTCAGATATTAAATGCAAGAAGGAACATAAAGCACGAAACAGAGAGTATAGTCAAATTAGGATAACTTGAGAAAAGTTTAATAAAAGTTCTGTTTCCAAAGGTGAGGGCAGGGGTGGGGTAGGAAACTTTATAAATCAGTGTAGTACTTTGGGGCTAGTCGCAGATGCAGAGCCTTCAGTGGAGGGCACAATTACCTGAAGGGCAGAGAGGGCCAGGTAGGGAGGGCTACCTGTCTTACAGGGGCTCTGACCTTTGTGGGGGTAGGGGGAACTCAGCTGCCCTTGGGTTTCTCCAGGGAAGGAACTGGGGAATTAAGTCCCCAACCTCAGCAGTTCGCTACTGGCCTAACCCATAGGAAGTTACATGGCAAGAGGACCAGATGACATAATCCATCCATGCAGGTCAGTCTTCCGGGGCACAGGGCAGGTTGGAGACAGGTGGAATGTGTGGCTCTGGAGCCATCTGGAGGTATCCAGCACCAGAGAGAAATGGAACTCACATTGCACATGATCTAAAATAAAATACTGTTTCTGCCTCAAAGATGCTTGTGTTTTACCTGAGGTGGTCAAAAGTAAATTTGTGAAAAGATAACTAGCAAAGTAAAACTGGATATAGGTGACAAAAAGTGGTATCCATCTATGCCATCACTCTTATATTTGCGACTGGAAGAGATTGCTTCTGCTTTGGAAGATAAGGAAACATTTCATGGAGCAAGTACAATTGAAATTGGGCTTAAGGAATGGATAGATTGTTAATAGTTGGAAAGGAAGAAGGAAACATTCCAGGAAAATAAAATGTCATGGGCCAAAGTACACAGATGAGACTTGTTCAGGAACAAGTTGGCTCCGGTGGTTGGATAATTCTGTAATCCTTTTAGCATCAGACTTATAATTAAGCTTAATTTTCTTCTAAACTCCCGGCCAGTGTAGAAATTACATCTGTCAGTACTGGCTAACTTCCTTCCTTCCTCCCCCTCTTCTTTTCACTCTCTATTTCTCTTTCCCCTCCCTCCTTACCCCTGTACCTTTCAACAAATAATCATTGAGCATCCACAATTTTCATAGTTGCAGTAAGTAAGCACTAAGTCACTGCATTGAACAAGACCATGTTCCCACTTAGGGAGTTTAGTTCCAATTTCAGCATTCCAGAGCGTTTCTCAGTAATTCAGCGAGGTAATAATAATTGCTGACACTGCTGAACATTTGTTGTATGCCAGACACCGTTCTTATTCACGGAGACTAGGTTTGCCATAGTAAGAATGCAAGAAAAGCTTAGGAGAAGGGATTACTGAAATAATCTTCAACATTTTGGCCCTACAAAGCTAGGTTTGATTGTTTTTAAACAAGTGCTCATTAGCTGAAATGTGAAATTGACTGGACAACCTACTGCACATCAAGTATGCATAAGATCTCAATTTTGCATAAATTATGGATTTGGAACATTTTCTCAGCGAGAGACCCATAGAAATTGAGTTTGGGTCCACAGTGATTTCCTTCCGCTCAGTGGGAACATTTCCTTTTCTTCTTCCTTTGTGAAATTTTAAACAGCCTAATGGCAGGGAATTGAGAGAGCAGCTAGAGGGAGGCGAGGGCTACTCAGGAGCTCAGCTTGAGGACACTGAAGTTGATGGGGTAAAGCACTGGTTAGTCCTCTCCAGAGACGGTGAGAAATATGGCTTTGCTCTGTGCTCAGAGATGTGCTTCTTTAGAGGCTTGCTGCGATTTCTCTTTCCCATGTAGAGAAGACAGAATTCATTTGGAAAAAGAGATCTTCATGGTTCGTAATTAGCAATTGTGTGCTCTTTTTTTTTAAAAAGCTTTCCGGGAACTGAATTTTCCTAATAACTCTTTTTTTCTTTATAATTAAACCAAATCAAATTTATTTTATGTTTGAGAATGCATGATACATCGAATTGAAGAGTAGAATCCATTTTTAAAAATTATTTAAGCCCTGTATTAATCCGTATGCCACTAATATAAAGCAAACTCATAAACATTCCTTTATAAAATGCTAATTGGGTCAATTGCACATAAGAATAATTCTGATGTTTTTTAGGCCAGA
The DNA here is from genome assembly GCF_000956105.1 of Propithecus coquereli. NCBI lineage: Eukaryota > Metazoa > Chordata > Mammalia > Primates > Indriidae > Propithecus > Propithecus coquereli. The sequence continues at coordinate 2,276,859 of NW_012147819.1, read as the reverse complement.
AAATTTTATTTTATTCATTTCTATAAATAATACCTTCAGGCTTTTTTTAAAAAAAATAAATTGTACTGTATGTATTTAGGTATACGACATGATGTTATGGGATAAATATACTGTGTATAGTAAAATGGTTACTATAGTAGAACAAATTAACATATCCATCATTTCACATAGTTACCCATTTTATCCCACTCCCATGGCAAGAGTAGCTATTAGTATAGTCTACTCATTTAGCAAAAATTCTGAATACAACACGTTATTATTATTAACTATAGCGTTATGTTGTACATTAGCTCTTTCGAATTGTTCAGACTTGTCATCCTATGTATTGGCTACTTTGTATTCTTTGACTTGCATGTCCTTATTTCCTTCCCACTCACTCCAACCCCAGCCTGCCCTGATAACTACTGTTTTATTCTCCATCTGTATATATTTGACCTTTCTTTTTTTTAAAAAAAAAAGAGTTCACATACAAGTGAGAACATGCAATATTTTTCTTTCTGTGTCTGGCTTATTGCACTTAGCATAATGTCCTTTAGGTCCATCCATGTAGTTGTGACCTCAGTTTAAAAAGTCCTCAATAAAATATTAGGAAACCAAATTCAACACCACATCAAAAAGATTAGATATCACGATCAAGTGGGATTTATTGATATTGGCCTATAGTTTTCTTTTCTCGTTTTTTTTGAAGTCTGAATAATATTCCTCCCTCTCTCTCTCTCTCTCTCTCTCTCTCTCTCTCTCTCTCTCTGTGTGTGTGTGTGTGTGTATGTGTGTGCATCACAATTTCTTTATTCATTCATCCACTAATGGATACCTAGGTTGCTTCCATATCATGGCTATTGTGAATAATACTGCAATGAATATGGGAGTGCAAATATCTTTATGGTGGTGTCATATTTCTTTGCTTTTTCATATTTAATTTCCCTGCATTGATGTCTGAGCATCTGGTGGAATAATCGCCTCTTCCCAATTTTACACACTGACTTTCATAGGGAAAACTTTCACCTGCAGGTGGGTCTTAATGTGCTGGTATAGTGACTTTGGTTCCAAGTATATGTAGTGGTATAGCCTTCGTGCAGCTTTTTCAGCTGCAGTCAAACTCAGTGATGAATGCGGGTGCCTCAGTGGCCTGGACTGTAGGAGTCTGTGGCAATGGTGGTGGGAACATAGATTGTTAGGATCCTCAGTGCCAAGGGCTTTTAGATCCTCCTGTTCTCATTTTCCCCTCAATGGGGAATCTTAGCTGAGGCTATGACTCCTGGCATCACATCTGACATGACCCACAAGCAGCTGCGGAGGTTCTGGTTTCCAGGGCATAGGTGCTCAGAGTGGCTGTGGAGCCAGAGTCCCAGGCTCAGACTTATTATGGCACCTGGGTCTTGTGGTGCAGGTTTAGTATCTGAGGCATGGTTGGATGTAGATTGCACACAAAGTTGGGGTCTGTGACTATGAGGCACCCCCCATCAGCTCAGGCCCAGGAGGCCAGGTTGTAGTTGTGACTGTCACCAGGGGAGGGTAGGGCACAGTACTGGCCTGGCTCTGGGGAAGAAGGGGTGCTAGGAGTTTGGGACCAAGGAGCAGGTTATAGCTGCAGTTCAGGAACCAGAACCAATAGGGCACAGTGGAAACTCAGGCCCCAGGGGATGAAGCACTGCATTGTGGTGACTCTGGACCCTGGGATGTTGGGACATGGCCGTGTTCCAGACTCTTTGAGGCCAGGTGCAGCACCAGCAGGACTCCAGAATGGTGGAATGCAGCTGTCTCTTGGGCTGGGGCCCCAGCCCCTTCCCGGTGGCCTCCTCCGGCCCCCGCTGCAGCATTGCCATGCGGCAGAATAGCATCCCAGCCCTTCCACCTCGCGGCCACGCCACAACCCCCGGCCCACACTGGGCGGGCGGGATCCCTACGTCCTGAGTCTCTTCCCACGCACGATGGGGCATTCCCTTCACTAGGCGCAGACCAGCCTAGGGCAAAACCGTCCCTGTGCACCCGGACCCCTAGCCCACGGACTTCGTGTGCGCACCAGGCCCGAGGGCACCTCCACACACCCAGACCTCAGGCCCAGGCCTCGAGATGGGCACGCTCTTCCACAGGGCTCCCGAGAGACAGCCGGGCACACTCAGCAAGTCTTGGGCCAACCGCCCAAAGAGGACACACAAGAACAAACCAAGGAACGAACATAAGACACACCCAAACCAACCGACCCAGCAACCACTCAGCCCATCCAACCACCCACCACCCAACCAAGCAACAAGGAGACCCAGCTCTGGGCCCTGTGGGTACTGCAGCACGTAGGCCCGACAGGAACCGGGGCAGAACATGCCTCCCTGACACTGGGCTGCACGTCCTCAGACCTTCGGGTGACAGGCCAGCCTCACGGCCCTGCCTCCTTGTCCTGGCCCAGCCCCGAGCACCCTCCGCACCGTGTCCTTGCGTGGGGGAGACGGCCCTCTCTCGCTCACTCTGTCTCTGTCTCTGACCTCATGTCTGAAAGTCTGTCTCTGCGTGTGCGTGTGAGTTTGCTCGTTGGGGTGTGGGACGGTGGTGTGTCCTAGTGTTTGGGTGGCTGCGTGTGTGCGTGTGTATGTGTGTGCACCGGCACGCCTGTCAGTCTCTCCCTGCCCGGATCAGGACCAGGTGCTCTATCGAGTGCCACCGTGAGGGGGAGCAGTGGCGCCCACGGCTCCGCAGGGTCTCGGGTTCGCTGCCCAAGTGCCTTGGGCCGCTCGGCCCGGGCAGGTTGCTCCCTCCCAATGCGCCGGGTCACCGCCGGCCGCCGCGAAGCGCCTTCAGCCCCAGGGTACAGCAGCGGCACTGTCCTGCTACACTGCGAGGCGCCAGAGGCCTGGATCACCCCAGGGTCCCGGCCTTACAGCCGCTCTCCCATGCCTGGACGCTCCGGCCCGACTCCCGTGATCCCAACAGGTCCCCGGCGTCAGTGCCCAGGACCCCACGGCGTTGGTGTTCCTGCTCGCCGCCCGGCCGGCCCGCCGGGCCCCTTCCGCGTCCCTCGCCGCCCCTCCCGAGACCCAAGGGTAGCGGGGGAGCGCGGCGCTGTGCAGGACTGGGCGGGGTGGCGCAGCTCAGCCTCTTGAGGCATCCAAGAGCGCCCGCTGCTGTCTACGGCCACACCACCCTGAACGCGCCCGATCTCGTCTGATCTCGGAAGCTAAGCAGGGTCGGGCCTGGTTAGTACTTGGATGGGAGACCGCCTGGGAATACCGGGTGCTGTAGGCTTTTTTTTTTTTTTTTTTGCCTCTTTTGTCTCTGGCCTCCCAAACAGGCAGCAGCGGCCTAGTGATGACTCCATTCCCCAGAGAAGAGGTTATCTTAGCAGTTCAGAATGTAGAGGGCTAGTCCAGTTCCAGGGAAGGAGGATACAACAGTTCTTTTGCCTGTAGGGTGAGGTGTCTCAGCTCAGCCAATGCTCTGTTTCTTTAGGATGCATGGTACCGTGTCAGCTCAACCCCGGGATGCACAGCTGCTGGGTTTGGCCAAGGTACCACTTTCCCAGGGGAACTCCAGGCAACTCCCTCACTGGGTTTTAACACCTGTGAGGACTTCAGGAGTTCCCAGTGGTGAGGACTGTAGGTGTGCAAGGTGGTGATGGGGCAGCTGAGGTTCTCCTGCTTACCTTTTCCCTGCAGGGAGAAGTCCCTCCTGGTTCCTAGCTGATCCTGACCGGGGGATGGGGTGGTGGAGGCCAAATGTTTTCTTCCCTTCTCTATGTGTCCATCCCGAGTTTCTGAGCTCTGCAGGTTTCTGCTATTCCTTTGATGTAATCTGGCACTCTCTTTTAGCTATTTTCATCAAATTGTACTTGTTCATTTGTTGTGTTGGTTGTCTATGTGTTTGGGTGAGTACAAAGGGCTTCTAGTTGGCTCTCTTGCTCTATTCTATCCAACCTTCCCCCTCATAACTCTTAAGTCTTTGCTTTTCTAACTTTATGGTAGTTCACAGAAATAAGTTATGTACAAAAATAATGATGGCATGTATGAGGAAAGGCCAATATATTTTATTTTCCCTGCTCACCATATATGAATTATACATTGATCTCATTTGAAAGTTTTTCCTCAAGAACTATTAACCTTTTTGGATAGAGTTTCAGTGCTATTCTTACTAAACTTGTACATTAAATATAGCTCAGGAACCATCATAATATTTAAATTGGAGCAATCATTGGGTGACAAATATTTGAGATGATATTATTAATGTGATTTTAAAATGATCTAGCTGAATGTATTTCACACATGAGAGAACTGTTTTAATTTTGCATTTTTATCACTAAAATCCTGGAACCTGGGTATTTGAGAAGTTAATCTTAAAGATACATTAGTGTTGGCCGGGCGCGGTGGCTCACGCCTGTAATCCTAGCTCTCTGGGAGGCCGAGATGGGTGGATTGTTTGAGCTCAGGAGT
>NW_012147819.1:2267571-2269786 GCF_000956105.1 Propithecus coquereli | reverse complement strand
TATATTTTCCTTTTGAAGTATTGCCTGAAGTTCTGTTAAGTTTAAGGCTAATTCATACTGCCGATCAGTTATGGTACTCCTTGAAAGAGATAGTTGTTCGTATTTTGAAACGTTTTTGGGGGTCTAAGCATCCTGCAACTTTGACCATGCATTCTTTCACAATTTCTACACCACTGAATGTCTTCCCTTTTCCCCTGAGTGTATAGGCTACTTTATAAGTTGCTTTAATGGCATTATTTCCAGGTGTTATTGCTGCTTGAAAAAATTGTTTTTGCTTTTGCTTTTCCTCTTTTAATTTCTGCACTACAACCTTTTGCACCACTCCCTCTAATTTAAAATATTTGTGGTCCTTGTGAGTGTTACAATGCCGATGAGCACTGAATTTCTTTAATGTTGATGTACAGTATCACAAAGCAAGCAAATCATCTTATGTATAGGAGAAACAAGATAGTATTGCAATTCCCAATCCTCATTTAAAAATCTGTTTTCTTCCTTCAGGGTTCTCTTGGTCTTCTTTGACATCATGGGCTGTTAAGCAGAGAGAATTAAAAAAATATTGTCAGCTGTGCAACTATTTACAAATTCCACTTCAAACAGAAACACGGTGCACCTTTGTCAGAAGCTGATAACAGAGTAGTGTACTCGATCCCCATTAACTTTTGCCAACCAGCCTTGCAGGGTACTGGCAGCAATCAGGTGGGGGAAGTTAGCATAGCAGCCATCAATTTATCCTTATGGTTTACTAATGTTCTAATTGTGCTGGTCAATCTTGGAAGATTATTTCTTTGAAACTTATTTTATTCTTTGGTATTTTAAATATGTTCATTTAAAAAATACAATAAAATAAAAGACAAACAAACATGTATTAATAAAAATAAAAAGGATTTGTTCTGTAAAATTTGGTTTCAGTCAAAAGGCTGCACTTAAGGACCTAGGAGGCCACATGTGGCTTTAAGGCCACAGGTTCCCCACCCCTGGTCCAGAGTTACCACATAACCTCTGTCTGATCATCATGCCTGATACACCTTTGAGTTTTTGCCCTTGGTGAAGCCAGTTGGGGTTGATGTGAAAAAGGAGGAAAGCATAGCAGCCTTTCAGCAGCAAATTAACAGAGACCAGATTTTAGACACATGGGGAACTAGAAGTCAAGGTAGATAGGAGTCAGCCTCCTAAAATCAGATCTGTAACAAGTAAGAAAGTCCCTGTGATGGGGAAGGAGCTAGAGAGCCTTCCATCCCAAGAAAAAGGACCCTCAAGCTCAGAATTTGGATAGTTTAGTGTGCATCCTGTCCTCTCCCACGTTGCCATGAAGAGGATTTTTGTGACCACTGTTGCAAACATACTGACTGATTGCAGACTCCAGTATGTATGGGACAGTCTCAGGGTTGCCTTGCACTTTGGGAGGACGGGCACTTTCATATATCTTTTTTTCTTTCAGGGTATTATGAGGGTACAAACTCATAATACTTATGGTTACACTTTATGTCTTTGCCTCCCCCAAGCGCGGGTTAAAGGCATGCCCTTCCCCCCTGCAATGCTCCTGTGTCCTTTAGTTGCGGATTTACCCCCCACCCCAATCCCCCTAATCCCCGGACAGTATTGCTGCCAAGTGAGCACCCTAGTGTTGATCAGTTAGTACAATTTGATGGCGAATACAAGTGGAGCCCATTCTTCCAATCTTGTGATACCTCACTTTGGATAATGAGCTTAAGTTTAATCCAGGAAAGTATAAGACGTTCTAGATAACTGTTATTTCCGCTTTCATATTTCTTGCAGTATTTAGTTTCCAGTTGCATCCAAGAGGGAAAGGTAGGCCTGGCATCTTTTGTCTTTTGTGAGAGTGACCTCAAAGGAGGGGAGGAGTGGAACCTGGTGCTGACTACTTCCTTTCCAAGAAGTCACTTGTATGTCATTTCTGAGATTTGTTAGAAGCAACTATGTTATATGCAGTCAGGTGTAGTTGGGAAATTAGCAATGTTGTCCACCACAATAGCAAAAGAAAGAAAGGTGGGTTCTATACTTTCTTTGTGACCAGCACAATTAGAACATTAGTAAACCATAAGGATAAATTGATGGCTGCTATGCTAACTTCCCCCACCTGATTGCTTCCACTAGAAAGGTGGAAGAGATGCACTTTTCACAAGTAAATATAACATATAAGTCCTCTGAGGGAAAACTATGTAATAGATTTGTCAGGATTCCAAAAAGTTTTCCT
>NW_012147819.1:2265010-2267521 GCF_000956105.1 Propithecus coquereli | reverse complement strand
AGAAAAAACTAGCCGGGGATGGTGGCGCATACCTGTAGTCCCAGCTACTCGGGAGGCTGAGGCAGGAGGATTGCTTGAGCCTAGGAGTTTGAGGTTGCTGTGAGCTAAGACGACGCCATGGCATTCTAGCCCGGGCAACACAGTGAGACTCTGTCTCAAAAAAAAAAAAAAAAAGATACATTAGTGTTAACTTTCTCATTTTGAACTTGCTGTCTAAGGTTCATGCCATATCAAATACATTTGGACATGACATAAGCAGTCTGAGGGTAAGAGACAGATGGTACTTAGGGTAGGTGGGAGGAACATAAAGCAGGGTTCAGTTTCAGAAGCTCTTGCTTTTGGAAGGAGCTGGGGAGGATGGTGTTCAGGAAGGAGGAGACAATGCAGAATATAGTAGTGAGAATGCACGCAGATGGGCTTTTGCCCTGTGCCACCAATAGAAAATGGCTGCCCTGGGACCACCACTGTGGAGCTTGCAATTAAACAGGCTTTGCAAGCACTGGTGCAGCCAGACTCTGCAAGACCCTGGAGAAACTCATCCGGAGCACTGTACCAAAGACTAGGGAAAGGATCTCCAGGCTGTGTGGAGTGCCTCACTGACATAACTGGGTATTGTGCTTATAGCAAAGTCTGTGCTCTTAGCCACCACAGAAAGAGACCAGGACCTCTGTTTCTGGTGAACTGTGTAACTGCTTAAACACAAGTATGTGGAAAGGCAGAGCATTCCTGGTATTAATATTTCTTTAAAAAAAATTTAATTGTTTGTCAACAAAAAGGAGTAAAGATTTTATATGTAAATTCAGTTTAGAATATCTCCTAGGACAAGGCCTGTGCTATAGTCCAGAGCTGGGGTGGGGAACCTTTTCATGTTGGAAGGCAGCATTAATTTAGCTGTAATCAAATAAGGCTTCATTCAAGAGACTTCAACTAGATAGACTTAAAAATATACATTATTTTGTAAAACTCTAACTACAGTGTACTTAATAATTTCAAAAAATGAAAACTATTTGCTAATTTTAAATTTAACTAACCTTTTAATGACTTTGTTGTGTCTGGTTTTTGTTGGAAAGCATTTGAATATTTGGTTGCAGCATGGAGGTCTGCAGTTTCAGTTGATCCTGCAGCTGGATATCAGTCATTTGTGACCTTAAGGACATCTTGATTTAGGTTAGGTAGGTGAATGTAGATTTGCAGCAATAAGTGGTTGAAAAGCAAGAAAGCATTTTTCGGGCATGTTGCCAAAGGCACAGATATTCTACTGCATTTTTCCATGTTTGAATTGGATCTTTCTTAGCATCAAACAATGACTTTAAAATGTCATCTACTGAGAGCTCAATCAATTCCATCCGTAGTTCTTCAGGTGCTTTGGTGATATCAACTAGGTGAGTCTGAAATGCTAATTTGAGTGTGATGTCATGATTCTCAAAGTCAATGAACCTTTCCTTGTATTCTCCAATTAATACGTCTATAACAGATGCATATTGTTCAAGTGATCCACATATATCATCCTGTCCATCAATGACCTTCGTTAACTGGGGAAAATATTCATCTGAAATTTCATTTTGAAGAAGTGTTTTGAAAAAAGATAACTTTTTTTGAAATGCTTGGACTTTTTTGCTACGTATCACAGATAGACTTAGTTTTACCTTGCAATGAAATATTCAGGTTGTTTTGATTTGACATGATATCACATAGAAATGCTGCATTCCTATAGAAATCTTCTTTCAGTCATTCACATTGCTGATTCTGTTCTTCATAAAATTTATCTGTTCTCACAGGGATAAAATTTTGGCCAACACCTGTCCCTGCAATAGCCAATGCACTTTAGAATGATATGGCTGAATCCACACTGAATAGCTCATCATTCAACTTTAGCATGTTATGAAACTGACCATGCCACATTGCATTTGCATGAGTATAATTAACAATACTTATCACTTGTTGCAAAGTGTCACTTAAAATAGTAGCTTAAGCACAGAGATACTGCTGATGCAAGATACAATGAAAAGAAATGAGAGCATCTAGATCTGTTATTTTTTTGTATCTGTGCAAAAAACCCTTCATGTTTTCCTGTCATGGAAGGTGTACTGTCTGTACATACACTCACTAGATTTACCAAATTCAGTCCAACTTTGCATCATTTATCTCGAAAGTTGTGGAAGATATCTATTCCCTGTGTTCTGTTTGCAGGAGTGCCCAAAGTGAGTAACTCTTTGTAGCAAAGAACATCTTCCATTATGACCTGAATGAAGTATAAAACCTGCACCGAGTCAGTAATATCAATTGATGCATCCAAAGCCATTCAATAATATATATTTTCCTTGAGAATAAAGATTTACAATATAATATTGTAGAAAAACAAAAGTTCTTGATATGCGAAAATCTGTAATAATGTACATTGAAAGAATATAGTAGCCTTCCCCTTTAAAAAGTTGAATTGAGGTGTTAGAGAATGTGTTGTGAAATAGGGGTACATGGACTGGAGCTATTTAATCAAAATTTAGATATGTA
>NW_012147819.1:2260734-2263925 GCF_000956105.1 Propithecus coquereli | reverse complement strand
TGGGGAACTAGAAGTCAAGGTAGATAGGAGTCAGCCTCCTAAAATCAGATCTGTAACAAGTAAGAAAGTCCCTGTGATGGGGAAGGAGCTAGAGAGCCTTCCATCCCAAGAAAAAGGCCCCTCAAGCTCAGAATTTGGATAGTTTAGTGTGCATCCTGTCCTCTCCCACGTTGCCATGAAGAGGATTTTTGTGACCACTGTTGCAAATATACTGACTGACTGCAGACTCCAGTATGTATGGGACAGTCTCAGGGTTGCCTTGCACTTTGGGAGGACGGGCACTTTCATATATCTTTTTTTCTTTCAGGGTATTATGAGGGTACAAACTCATAATACTTATGGTTACACTTTATGTCTTTGCCTCCCCCAAGCGCGGGTTAAAGGCATGCCCTTCCCCCCTGCAATGCTCCTGTGTCCTTTAGTTGCGGATTTACCCCCCACCCCAATCCCCCTAATCCCCGGACAGTATTGCTGCCAAGTGAGCACCCTAGTGTTGATCAGTTAGTACAATTTGATGGCGAATACAAGTGGAGCCCATTCTTCCAATCTTGTGATACCTCACTTTGGATAATGAGCTTAAGTTTAATCCAGGAAAGTATAAGACGTTCTAGATAACTGTTATTTCCGCTTTCATATTTCTTGCAGTATTTAGTTTCCAGTTGCATCCAAGAGGGAAAGGTAGGCCTGGCATCTTTTGTCTTTTGTGAGAGTGACCTCAAAGGAGGGGAGGAGTGGAACCTGGTGCTGACTACTTCCTTTCCAAGAAGTCACTTGTATCTCATTTCTGAGATTTGTTAGAAGCAACTATGTTATATGCAGTCAGGTGTAGTTGGGAAATTAGCAATGTTGTCCACCACAATAGCAAAAGAAAGAAAGGTGGGTTCTATACTTTCTTTGTGACCAGCACAATTAGAACATTAGTAAACCATAAGGATAAATTGATGGCTGCTATGCTAACTTCCCCCACCTGATTGCTTCCACTAGAAAGGTGGAAGAGATGCACTTTTCACAAGTAAATATAACATATAAGTCCTCTGAGGGAAAACTATGTAATAGATTTGTCAGGATTCCAAAAAGTTTTCCTGGAGTAAGATGCAATGAGATGAAGGAATTTAGTCATTAACATTCTTGTGTGGGGCTGCTTTTCAGAAGAAAAACATCAGGGGCTATCATTTGCACTTCCTGCTACAACAGAGTAATTGATACTGGATTTGTCCTCCCACCACAAGCAACTATAAAACCAGACAGAACATAGGAGACAACTGTTTACAGGTGCTGGACAACAGGCAGAGAAGGACTGGGATTGTTGACAGAAGAGAAACATACGCGATGAGTCCCTTGTTTGCCCTGGCTCTTGATTTGGGGTGCTTTTCTAACTGTGGCAAAATGAGGTGGAGCTCAAGAGTGGTGGTCTTGCTGAACTGAGAGGCAGTGACTGAGTTTTGGGGCTGCAAAACTTTGTGAGTAGAGTGCTGGAGAGGAGGAAGTTGCTTAGAGGGGAGTACCAAGTATTTGCTTGGGTGTTTACTATAAGTCTGTGGGCCAGGCCTGGGCCATGCATATGCTGGCCAGCACTCTGTGATGTGCAGCAGAGAGCGGTTGCTATGGGGATGAGGGCAGACATGGAGAAGCCAGAGTTCATCCAGTGCTAGGAGACAGTGGTGTTACGTTATGGAGTCTGGGAGACCTTGGTGAGCAACTTGGACATTCTTTTGAGATCACAGAAAGGCCACACCTTAGGAAGAAGGAATATGCCTTCAGGTAAGGGCCTTCTCCTAAGGACAAAATGCTCACTCTGTAAAGGAAGACAACAGAATTCAGGCTATTTACAATGTATTGCACACAACACCCAGCATGCAATTAAAAAAAAAAACTTAGTGGACATATAAAGAAGCAAGAAAATGTGACTCAGCATCAAACCCTGAGAAGTAGACCCCAAGATGACACAATGTTAGATTTAGCAGATAAGGACTTTAAAACAGCAATTATAAATATGTTTAAGGACTTAAAGAAAAGGATTGTTCTAATGAGGGAATATATGGGAATGTCAGAAAAAATTAGAAACTAAAAATTATTTAAGAAAACTCTAGAAATGAAAAGGACAAATCTGAAATAAAAAGTCTAATCTGAAGAATGAAAAAAAAAAGTATCATTGGAGTCCCTGAGGGAGAAGAGAGAATGAATGGGGCAATATGTGTATTCTTCAGATATGTACAATACATACACACACACACATACAAAGAAATAAGGGCTAAAAATCTCCCAAATTTGGAGGAAAACATCAATGTACATATCTAAGAACACTAGCAAATGCCGTACAGGGTAAATAAAAAGAGAAATATGCTTAGATATATCTTCGCCAAACTGCCAAAAATCAAGGATAATGAGAAAATTTAAAAGTGGCCAGAACTGAGGGGAACAAGGTGGGGTTTGGGGAACACATTACACAAATAGAACAAGGGCAATTTAGGTAACCAAAACGTTTATATCCCTGTAATATTCTGAAATAAAATCATAAAAAAGACATTATAAGTAAACAAAATTACAATCTCTAATGAACATAGAGATAAAAATCCCAAAGAAAGTATTAGAAAATCAAATCCAATGACATATGCAAAAATAATAAAATCAAGTGGGATTTATCCCAGGAATTCAAGGTTGTTTAACATTTGAAAATCAATTTAAATTAGCCACAATAACAGAAAAACCAAACAGCTGTCAACGAACTGGAAAAAGGATCTAATAAGGGCATCTACAAAAATTTATAGCTAACTTCATACTTAACATTAAACACTGGATGCTTTCCCTCTAAAATCAGGAAAAAGGAAAAAGTGCCTTTGTCACCTCTTCTAGTCAGTATTGTGATTTGAACTTCCTTGCCGGAACAGTAAGGCAAGAAAAATAAATAAAAAGGCAAACTGTTGGAAAGGATGAAATAAAATTGTCTCTATTCACAGGCAACATAATGGTTTATTAAAAACCCTAAGTAATCTATAATAATTTACTACTAAGTTAATTTAGCAAGATCCGAGGATGCAAGATCAATATGCAACAAGCAGTTGTTTTTCTATATATTAGCAATAAAAAGTAGTAAATGAAATTTTAAATATTCAATTTTTAAATAGTATCAACAATAAGATACTAAGAATACATTTAATAAAATGCACGTAGGATCTGTACACGGAAAACTA
>NW_012147819.1:2251791-2258573 GCF_000956105.1 Propithecus coquereli | reverse complement strand
GACCTTTGTAAGAAATTCTACAGAGGTCCTTATAGCATCAAACAATAAGGGCTAGTCTTAAAAGCCTAGTTACATTTAAAGGGAAATGTTACTCATGTTTTATAAGTGAAAAATCCTGGTGATTTCTTCATGGGTTGCTTGTACACAGTGAAATGCCCTGTGGATTTGTATGTTCTTACAGCTTGTTCATAGCAGCTTGGCATTCCCTCTCTATTCCTTTACTCCCAGAGGGACCCCTTAGATTTCCCTGGCTGTTCTGAAACAGCTTGGAGTTATAAAAACCTCAGCAGAACATTCTGGAAGCTGGAATTTACTTTGTTTACTCCTCAGCCACTAAAGACGGACATTGCTTATGGATTCAGCTTTGGTGCACGAATCCCTTTGTCTCCAACTCCCTCTGCCGGCCTTGAATCTCCATGAAATATTAAAGATAGCAACTCCAAACAAAAACAAAATGATGTTTATTTATGAGTAAGCACTCAGTGAAACTTAGTTTGTTATTCAAAGTTCTCATTTTCCTTCCCACCTTCCCATCTTTACCCATTGACTCCAGCGCTGCTAGCGTCATGCTGTGTGGTTCCTAGTCTGACCCACCACACCTCAACACATCATTGTTGGGGTCAGCGATGAGGCATGTCTCAAATAATGTGCCCTTTCTCTTTTTTTTCCTAAATACAGAGCACTTAAGATATGTATTTCCATAAACTGTCTCTAACTATTAACAGACTTGTGCTTGCTAGTTTTTTTCTTTTTTTTACAATTTTGGCAGATTTCAATGTTAAAATCTTGGATGGCATCTGATTTGGGGGAAGGATTACAAGCAAAGGGAGAAGGGTGCGTAGGTAAAAGTTGAATTACCCTTAACAGTTCTGGGAATGATACCATATTTTAAAATCAATCCAGAATGGAAAATGGAAGTTGCTTTCAGGCATGACAGTCTAGCATTTATAGCTCTGTCTGTTTTCAGTTCTCCCCGAAGACAGATATCATGAAATAGTTTATGAAACTCCAAATCTCCTCTTAAGATGATGTGTTTTGGAAGCATGGAAAAAGCCCACAAACACGGAAGGCTCACGCTGATAAGTATGTTTCTTATTCCTCTTGGACCTAGCGGGAAGGAGGGAGGAGTGGAGAGTGGAGTCCTGCCTAAGAATTTGATCGTGTTAAAGGAAAAATTATCCTTTTTACAACCTCTGCCAGTGTTTTGGCCCGAGGTGTATAGACCTGTAATGAATGGTTTCTATCTGGTAGAATAACTTAATGAGTTTTGGGGTATGCAAATTTAGACTTAGACCTCAGTTTCAAGGAGGAATGGAGAACTACATATTTATATAGTAAATTGATATGACTTTAGTGATTGGGGCTGGCAGTCAGTGTTTTTGGGGAAAGAATCCTACTTGAGAGCTCACTGGAATGAAAATGACTAAGAGTGACATTGTCATGGGGATAGCTTTATAAAGGTGGGAATCCAATAACGTTGATTTTACAAAAGCTTTCAAAAACTTTGGAAGTTATTCTGTATCATAAGCGCATTAGTTGAGACATGCCTCATTGCTGACCCCAACAGTGGTGTATTGAGGTGTGGTGGTTGAGAAATACGGAAGCACACAGTGTGACAAGAGAAGAGTTGGAGTTGTGATGATTAAAGACAGAAGGTGGGAAGGAAAATGAGAACTCTGGATGATAAAAATAATAATAAGTTTTATTGAGTCGTTATTATATGTCATGTATTGGGCACTTCCTGTGTATTATTTCACTGCATTTTCACAACCACCCTAGGAAGTGGCTATTATTCCCATTTGACGCAGTTAGAAAATGGTGGATCTAGGATTCAAACTCCTACTTCGTGCCCCTATTCTTATAGGGCATGGAGAAAATTTGTATGTATAATTCTTTATCTGAACAAAATTAAAATCAAATCAACAAATATCCATTGATGACAGTATAAGTCCTCGTGGGGACACAGATTATAGAATCTCATAAAAAGAGAAGGTAAACATGTATCAGATGGGATTTCTCCTCCCCAAAGCCAAAACAAAAACAAAAGCATATCTTCTTCCGTACCCATCATTACCTCCTCTTCTAGTTTCAGTCCTTGTAAGGCTTTCTCTCATATCTTCAAACTCTCCTCCAATAGCCATTTCCCTTCTCCATAGTTTTACTCTGCCCAGCACAGGGAGGGGCAGATATTCTGAGATGATGTGCCAGGTTTTCATTATTCATCTTTGGGGGAATGAGAGAGAAGGGAAAACTACTTCTCAGTTGCCTTCCCCGTCTCATTTTGAGAAGCTATTGCTGCGAAAGTAGCACTTCAAAATTCATTGGGTCTCAGGAAATGCTATTTTTAAAAGTGAAGCTCTTGTAAAAAGTCAATTCTTTGTCATTGGGAGAGTTAGCCATGGGATGGGTGAAACTCAGACTGTTAGGCACAGTCAGGCTGAAAGAGTTAGGTGGAAGAGACCCATTGAGGAAGGGTGAAAGGACACAGTGTCATGTCATTAAAGGGTGTCACAGTTTTGTGGAAAAGCAAAGTAGTATTTGGCAAGAAGCATAAGAAGCATAAGTGAACTGTTTTTATTTTATATGGTGTAATATATTATTTTTATTAAGCCCTTATCTTAAGACGGGGCAATTTCAGGTATACAAATGGGCTCTCTTCTTGGATGTAGAATAGGCATGCTAGGGCTAGGCTAACACTTACTGCAACCTTTTGGCTAAATTTATGGAAGAAGTTGAGAATAGAAATAGAAAAATAGTCAGTCAGCAAGTCCTATCCCAGATGGTATGTGTGGATGAAACAGGATTTGACAATATGTCAGAATCCTTTCTGCCTGATAAATGTTTGCTTATATTACTGTTTATGTCCCTTCCCTATTCCAACTTTTATGGATTTTCCAATGTTATTAGAGTGAAGTACACATTTTCTGTGCATTCTATTTCACAGTGCGATGTCCTTTTCTACTCTCAGCTTGTACAACGTGCCTCTGTGCCTCCTCCGCCCCATGAGTTGGACAGCCATGGCTCTTATTTCTTCTCAGACTGTCAGTTTCACCAAGGATGCCTTTTTTCTCTTAGACTACTTAATTTGTACCAGTCCTTTCAGATCCTATCTGAAGAAGTGATGGCAGGAAGGTTTAAGACATACAAATATATCAAGTAGGGAATGGTTAGTATAATATTAGGGGGATACAGAGAGTGGCTATGAGAATTCAGAAGAAGGGAACTTGCTTCAGCTGAGGGCATCAGGGAAGGGATTTTGGAAAGGCAGCCCTGGCATTGGGCCTTCACATTCAAATAAATGAATTTTGAGTGGATTCGACCGTATTGAAGCGGAGCAGAGAAGGGAATTTCATGCAGAGAGAACACCATGACGCAAACCCTGGAGCACAGAGTGTGTAAAACAGTGGATTGTGCATTTGGACAGGAACACAGACATTAAAAACAAAGTAAAACGACCTCTGTGATAAAGAGGGGCTAGAGACACCATGGAAACCTTGAGTGAAAAGTGTTGGCACTGGGGGATCAATAAACCCTTTTTCCTTTTAGAGTTCAGAACCAGTTAAGAGGTCTTACGAATCAACAGACTGGAATTATAACGTCATCATTAGTACTGTTAAAGGAGGTTAGAGAATGGACTTTTAGACTGGTGGTCAAGTAGGCTTGCAGATAACTCCACCTTGCATTAGACAGAATTACTAAATAGGTGTGGGAGGCACTGGGCAGCCGAAGACATCTCTGCATTGACAGACCCTCTACCAGGTAGCAGAAAGCGGGAATTATCCAATTCCTTCCTTCCTTCCTTCTTTCTTTCCTTCCTTCCTTCCTTCCTCCATTCCTTCTTCTGTCGCTTCCTTTCTTCCATATGTATTGAGTACCTGTTATGTGCCAGGTGCTCTTCTACATGCTGAGAATAAAGTATTGAACAAGAAAGACATGGAACTTATGTTTGAGAAGGAATTCTAGTATTCTTAAGGCATACTGGATCTGAAAAGAAAATCCCAGAAATGCCTCAGCTGATTATGCTAAATTTCATCTCCCAAACTCAGTGTGCTGTATAACCACAAAAATGACAGATGTTTACCTCACCCAATTTCCTAACCTATAAAATGGTAATAAGAATTCTTCCCTTGAATAACTCCTCAATTTTTTAAGTCAAATGAAAGCACATTGAAAATGTTAGCATAATATTCACACATAAAGAAAAGTTGAGTTAATAAACCTTAATGTTTTCTGCTTATGTGCTCTTCTCTCTCTGTACTTAGTAACTCTTTATACCGTAATTTTTCTTTGTCTTCTGATTCATTTTTTTTCACTTTCCTTCTTGCCTGCTTTTCTCTACTAAGGATATCTGAGGACTTTCCAAGAATCCCATCCCTGAGGTTTCTTTATATAATAGTCATATAGCTACTCTGCATTGGAAAGAAAATTTATTTGGGCTTTTCAAAAGCTTTAACTCATCGTTTAAATTTGATAACTTCTCAGTTTACAAATAGAACTTGATCAATGAGAAGAAAGCTGTTTCTGTAAGAGCAAGGACTTTATTGAATGCCTGTGCTGGATCAGACCATGCTGGGCAGTGGGAACCAGCCTTGAAGGAGATAGAAAAGTTCTCTCTCCTTGCAGAGATCATGAGCTATGGCAGAAGGCCGACTGCAGCGTGACGGTGGGGCAATCCAGGGGGCTAGGAGGATAGGTGGGAAGACCTATATGAGGAAGCACTCTTTAGGGATTTTAACCAAGATGTCTTAGATGGCACTTGGAGGGCCAAGAACCTTCAACTGAAATCGTATAAAGAAATGTGTGTACTGGGCCTGATGACTTTTTTCTGGGCACCAAATGGCTTTTGTCAGCCAGGAGGTGGGGGGGACCCTAGCTCCGTAGCCATAACTCACAATTCTATCGCTGTGGTGGAGGATTTCCCTCTGGCCGGGCTGGTCTAAATGCTTTTTCTGTAGGCTCCAGCAGAATTCTGCCCCGTACTGTGTTTTCTGTGACAGGGTGGCCCTGAGTTCCAATGCAAAGTCCACAATTGCTTAACTCTCCCTCCCAGGACATACAGATTCTCTTTCTGCTCGGCTTACTGGCGTGGCACTGCTGGGGGATGGGGAAAGGGTGGCATAGGCAATGGCAGACTGTCGTTTCTGCCCTCCTCAGTGCTCTTTCCTTGATACAATGTTAATACCAGGCACTACGATCGCTCACTTGATTTTTGGTTCTTCTGAAGGTGCTTTCTTGCGTGGGTGGTTGTTGAATTTGGTGTTTGTGCAGAGGGACAATCATTGGAGGTTTCTATTTGGCCATCTTACTCCACCCTACTCTCCCCTCTTTTGGATATTTATTAAGTTAATGTATTTTATATTCTACTTACTTAAAAATAATATGAAGCTACTAATAACACTACATGAAATTCAGTAATATGAAAATAAAATTAAAGAAATCAGCGCAAAAGGAAAGTGGAGTGGAATAGTAAGATGAAATCTGGAAGAATTTGGTACATGGAAGTAGATGATGCAAGATCAAGCATGTGTACTAAAGCTAGTACAGATTCAATGTGGTGATACCACTCATATTGTCCCCGAGTTAGGAACATTCCCACTGCTCAGGAGAAGCAGCATTGGCTTTTCCTGACACTAAAGCCTGAGGGAATGTTTTTCCTACAGGTGTTTATAAAGGGGACACTGAAATGTGATAGGAAGTCCCCTAAATAATATGTTTACAATAAATATACAGTTCTGTAACAGTGATTGTTTTGGGAGCTGGTAGGCAAAGCCGTGCGGTTCACACTTCCATAGTTAGATCTATGTGTACTGCTTGCTCTTTTCCTCCAGGAAAGCAAAGCTGCTAAATTGATTCTAAGTTTCCAAACCTTTACATTTGCCCACTGTGATTAAGATCCTTTTGCAGGTGTGAAAACTGAAGGCATTAACTGAGATTCAGATCGGAGTCGTATTGGAACTCACAGCCCTTGGGGTTATATTGTTGACTTACTCACTTTGCCTTCCCACTGTTTGTCTTTTTCATGGGGATTTTCAAACCCATGGGTCTCCCTTGAGTTTAGAGTGCACCTGCCCATGTTTATATCTGGGAATGCACCCTTCCACTGGGAAGACCCCTGTGCATAAATTTAGGGTATCTCTATTTTTTACAAAACATACACAGGGGAGGTACAACTAAAAGATAAAAGTTAAATGAGTCTAATTCAGGATTCTTATTCCTAAAAATGGAGATGGCTAAACATGAATCCTTTGGAAAAAATCCAACAACTAGCTCCCCTCTCCAGACTTCATAGGCATTTAGTGGTGTTCTTTACAAGTGGAATGGGGAGAGGGTGGCCCTTAACAATCACACAACATAGATGTACTTTGTGTGTGTGTACAGTAAATTAGGCTCAGTATAAAACATTGTTTATAAAAACATATCATGTAAAAAGCAAACATTCCCCATGAATGTACCCCCAAGAGAGAACACCTGTTAGTAGTTTGGGGTATATTATTTTTATTCTCTGTGGAAATAGTAACACTTCCGTAACTCTGCACAATGGTCTTATATCTTGAGTTAGAATATTCAAAAGAAAATGGGCTTTTAGCTGTCAGCAGGTCAGGGGGTACCACGTGGTCCATCTCCCTCATCTGCTGCTGTTCACGTTGGGGGAGTCCAGGTGATTGCAGGGAGAACATTATCTAGTTTTCTTTCTCTGCTGGGAAACATGCAGAGCTCCAAACATGGAATGTCACCTTGTACTTTGGATTTTTGCAGTGCAATCCAACCCATGTGGTGTCAAC
>NW_012147819.1:2248879-2251001 GCF_000956105.1 Propithecus coquereli | reverse complement strand
AGAGACATTGTTACTCTGCAACTATTTTGCTGGGCAGTTTTTCTGGACATTAGGAGAAGTAGAAGGGTAACTCCTGGGTTTTTGACTTGAGCCACAGGGTAGATGGAGGTGGGATTTTGTTGGGAAAGATTGAGAGAGGAGTGATTTGGGGCACATAGTGGGGAGAAATCAAAGTTCTGTCATGGTCATGTTAAATGGGAGATGCCCATGAAACATGCCTAGTGTGCCAGTCATAGAGGTACTTGCATGTGCGAATCGGGAGCACAGGAAAAGGGTTCCTGCTGGAGATACGCACGGGGGGGCGGCCCTCAGATCCGAGGTGTCTGAAATCGTGAGACTGGATGACATAACCCAAAGCAGAGAAAGTAGAGAGAGAAAAGAAGTTTCCTCAGCAGCTTGAAAGTACTGATGTCTATGTATGTGAGTCATCTATGAAAATAAATTCCATTGTGAAATGTTAAGAGGTAAGAAAAAAAAATAAAAATAGGGTATCAGCTTTTCTAAGTCCGTCTCTTCTGCCAAATCTCATATGAGGTTCATACTGGCCACAGAATTTATGTCTGAGCTTCAGGGAAATAAAACTTTGGAAGAAATATTTAACTAGGATCCTCTCATGAATTTGTTTGTCATTTAATGATTTATGGTATTAGACATTGTGACTGTCTGTGATAGACATATAGTATTTGTAATACAAATTCATTTTTGGATACACAAAATTTTCTGATAATATTATTCTTTGTGTTTCCAGATACCTGTAAGAATACTATGAAAATATCCAATCATGGATTGATTTGTTTTTGAAACATGATTTTTTTCCCTTCATTTTATTATTGTTTGGTGATGAAGACTAGTGTAAAGTATTTGAAAATGATGGCTGTCTTGAACAATTAGAGAAGTTGTACAGGATAGATGATCATATGAACTAGAACTAAGAGAATTTTACTCTTGCTATTAACACTGTTAATGCTAATAATAAACAGTTAAGAACTTGAAACTCACGTAGTTAGAACTTGTGAAAGTGTGAGTCGGTAACTTTTTCAGGTATATTTGCAAGTGAAAGATGTTGTAGGTATATTTTGGGCTACTGTGTGTATAAATTATTACTTCATAATGTTAAAATGAGTTGATTTTTGAACATTAGTATTGAGTCAACCAGTTCCTCACTTGTTACCAATATTTCCATCTATTCTTTTGCCACAGAATTATTGAGTATCAACAGCCTCGGTCACTTTACTGAAGTAAGTTAATAAATCAAAGGCAAGTAGTGACTTTTGAAGTGCCAGTTAGTGGACCAGCTACTGGCAACCCAATTTTATTCCCTAAATAGCAATTAATTATTCTTTTAAAGATGAATATCTTACCTATGAAGGAAGATCAACTTTGTTAAAACAGTGTCATTGGTAGAGAAGACCTCTGGAGAATTTCTGTGAGGCTAGAGGTCAGGGGGACTCTGTTCCTCTAACTTTAACTCCCTTTGATTCCTTTTATCATGGGTACCTTGGAGCGGTTTTGTTTGTTTGATTTGTGTGTGGGAGGGGGGCGGATGTTAAATTAAGTTTAAAAGGATCTTCACAGAAGAGATACTGGATTGTGTAATAGATAATGTTTTTGCTTTTAGTTTTTCCAATGACAAACATTATTAAAATGAAACTTTTGTGAAATACAAAGTCCTGATATAAAAATCTAACTCAGCAAAAGCATTTGGCTGGGGTCTGAAATCAAATTGTTTAGGTCCTTTAAAAAAACAAAAATTTAATTTTTACCTTTACGGTAGATGCGGAACATAGGGGCAGCAACGAATGGAGACTAAACTTGCCTGTAAAACCAGCTCAAATACAGAATCTCAAATGAACCCCTGATATGCACTGGGCTTACGTCATTCCACAGTTGTATTCTTGGGCCTGAGTACTGACTCTATTTTTCTAAACATTTATTCTTATGCTTTAGATCGGGGCTTGGCAAACCATGGCGCATGGGCCAGATCTAGCCTGCTGCCTGTTTTTGTACCCAGCTGTGAGCTAAGAATGGTTTTTACATTTTTAAATGGTTGAAAAGAGAAAGAAAAGTAATAGTTTATGACAAGTAAAAATTATATGAAATTCAAATTTTGGTATTCATAAAC
>NW_012147819.1:2236878-2247271 GCF_000956105.1 Propithecus coquereli | reverse complement strand
ACTCCCCTTCCTCTTGTCCTATTGGTCTCCTTTCACAAAATTTCCTTAGGCTGCTTTTTTGGGGTGAGGAGAGGACAATAATTTAGTAGGATTAATAGTTTCTTAATCCCATTCTTCCATTAACGCTATAAAAACATGTTGCCATAGCAGTGTTTTTTGTTTGTCGTTTTTTTTTGGTTGTAACTTGAGGATATGTATTCAGCCTATTCATCTAGTAGCTGTGTCAACTTCTCTGAAAATACATTTTAAAAGGTAAAATGAAAACACAGTTCTGTTTCCAACCTCTTAATAGTTCCACATGCCTTCAGGTTTTTTTTTTCTTTCTTTCTTTTTTTGCCTGATTTTAGCTGAAGCATTTTGGTGGCTTTGAAAAAGCATTTGAGTGTTACCCTATGATGATAATAGCTTGGTTAATAGACTGTGTTTTAGGAATTAAAAAATTTTTCCTCAGTGAGTATCTGATAAGTGTTATGGAACATCTTACTCATGTGTTGCTTCTAAAGGCCAAATAGAGAGAATAGCCATGAAGGTTATTTCTGAAACATGCTTGCAGCTTATGCCCAATGGCAGATTCATCCGTTCATGCTACAGACATCTCCAGCAGCCCCCTGTGAACCAGGCTCCAGTGCTGTGGGGGCCAGAGGTGCAGTGGGGAGCAAGATACGTCATGCTCACCCCAAAGCTGAAATTCCAGTGGGAAAGACATATTATTGTCAATAAACAAATAAATAAAAACATAGAATGCAGCATAAAGTCAAGACAAGCGCTCTGTGGAAAATCAAAGCAAGGTCTAAAGACAGCGGGAGGCAGAGGCGAGGGTGACCCTGTTGGCTAGGCTATCACGCAAGGCCTGTGTGGTCGGGTGGTGCCATAGCAGAGGTGTGAAGGAAATGAGGGAGCCATTAAACTGAAGTCTGGGAGACAGGCCTTGCAGGCAGGGAGAACAGCCAGTGCAGGGCCCCAAGGTGGGAACAAGCAGCTGCATTCCGGGACCCTCAGGGAACCAGTGTGTCCAGAGGGGAACGAGGGAGTCAGAGTAGAGGGGATGAGGTCAGAGAAGTAGCCAGGGGTCAGATTAAAGCGTTGGATTTTGTTGGGTATGATGGGAAGCCACTGGAAGATTCTGAGCAGGAGAGTGATACGATTTGGTGTCATTTTAACAGGATCTCTCTGGCCACTATAGTAGACTGCGAGGGTAGAAGATTTGGGGTGGAGTGTGGTGGGCGTCAGGAGTTCCCTTGGGGCAGGTTACATCTGAGATGCAGGTCCGTCACTTAAGAGGAGGTGTCGGCCGGCAGTAGGATGATGCGGAGATACAGACGTGAGAGCCGTCAGCACCGAGGCTTGTTTAGTGCCCCGAGCCTGGTCAGATCGCTCAGGAAGTATGTTAGTTACCCAGGGCCGCTGTAACAAACTACTGTGAATTCAGCGGCTCAAAACAACAGAAATTATTGTTTCTCACAGATCTGGAGACTAGAAGTCCAAACTTCAGCAAGGCCTTGCTCCCTCTGAGGCACTGAGGGAGAATTATTCTTCGTCTCTGCCAGCTGCTGACTGACGGCTGTCGGTTTCCTTGACTTGTAGTCACGTCACTTCAGCCTCTGCCTCCGCGGTCACTTGGCCTCCTCCTCTTCTGTCTGTCAGATCTCCCTCTGCCTCTCTCTTACGAGGACACATTGGATTTAGCGCCCACCTAGATGATCCAGGATAAACCTTTCCTCTCAAAATCCTTAACTTAATCACACCTTTTGCCATATAAGGTAATAGTCACTCTTTTATCATATAAGGTAATACAGGTTTCGGGGATTAGGACAGAGACATAGACATCTTTTGGGGGCCACCATTTAGGCCTTACAGGCAATCAGTGTGAAATGAAGAGAGGTGGTCCAAGACTGAGCTCTGGGGCGCTGCAGTGTCCGGAGGCCAGCAAGAAAACACAGAGCCAGTGATGGAAACGGAAGGGAGGTGGAGGGCGAGAAGGAGAGTCCAAGTGTGGTATCTGAAGAGGGACGTGTTTCAGTAAGGGAGGAGGTGGCTAACTGTGGAGAAGGCCTCTGAGTGACTCAGAAAATAAGGACTGGGCATTGATTATTAGACTCGAGAACTTGGTAAACTTGCTAAATTGTGGTTCAGACAGTGCATACTCACATCTGTTGTGGTCCTTAATGCTGAATACAACTTCCAATGGGTTATTATCCTGTTTGAGCTGTAGGAGCAGTGGTTGGCCAAGTGCTTCAATTGCGAAAAGTTATTCCATGATGTATTTCTTTTCTTTTCTTCTTCTCTATTTGAAGTTCTATGTGTGTGTTGTGTCAGTAACTTTGTTTCTTCAAACTGTTATAAGCTCATGGTAGAAATTTTGGAAATTGTAAAAAGAAAAAAATTAAAGTTATTTAATTTTAAATTGCATCTAAAGTGCTGCCATTTTGGGGGTGACTCTTTTGTTTTCCCTTTTAAAAATTGGGCTCTGAGGCTTTTTGTTTTTTTCAAATTTCACTGAATTTACTGTATGATTTCTTAGGAGTAGGTGAAGGAAATGTGGCCTAGAATGTCACCCTATGGTCTTTTGGCTGGGGTCTAGCTGATATGAATGGCTGGGCAAGTGACCTGCCACAAGGCTGAGCAGTATGTTGAAGAGGAGAGAGCCCTTCCCACACAGAAGGTGGCTATTCTGGGGAGGGAAATGCAGGTAGAGCCATTCCACTTGTAGAATATCCAAAAGACCTGGAAACATCGTTCAAGGGCCAGTGTTCTCAATTTGTCTCCTTCGTCCATGACACATTTGTAGAGAGGAAACCTTACTCAGATTAATATGAGGGAAGTGATAAAAAAAAGCTCTTAAAATTTCAGAAAGCTAATAATGGAACTGGGAAGGTCTTAGTATCATATTGATAGTTTGCTTTTCATAATGACTCAATCAGACTCATGAAAGATCAGTCTCAGGGAGAACAGTTCCAAGGTGGAATAAATTTAAAGTAAAAATCATCGGATTCGTCTCTGTCTAAAACACATAAACCGAGATTGGCACGAGGAGCTCAGAGGTGGCATTGAGCATGCCATACTGTGGCTCAGAGAGTAGATTCGGAGATAAAATCCTCCTGAGGTCGCCTCTCCCTACCCAATCAGCACCATAAGATCGTGATACTAGAGTTTGACCAGTGCTTCTTGCTTTGATTTACACAACTATCTCTGTAGAAAGGGCCCACTGAACTTGTTTTCTAATCCAGATTTCCTCTTGAAGCTTTGACAAAGCCCTTTCATTTTCTGTTAGTCAAGTTGCCTCAATTTTATGAGTGAGTCTGTGGATATTGGAAAATATAAATTTCATAAAGATGCCAAATCAATTCTAGGCATTCAAGACCCAATATAAGTAGGCAGAATATGTTGTTAGGGAATACTAGGTCAAAATTTTTAGGGATTTCAGTAAAAACAGGAAGAAATAAATTCTTATTTTTATGATTTATAAACTCAGAATATGATCTGCTAACAAATTGAGATCTGTACTCTTATCCCACGTTTGACTTCTTGTATTTTGCTTTGCCAAAACTCTGATGAGAAAAAGGTCTGGAAAGGGGAAATACGGAAACTTGTTTTATATAAGCTGAATCACTTGTTAATATGTATTATTAAGGGCCGAGAATGAATTTTAGAATTTAATGTTCATTGTATTTGTCTTCCAATCAACCGAAAGTTATTGAGAATACCATATGGTTTTAGAAGATATATTTGGTGTCTTTGGGAACTTGAGGCTACTAAATTATTAACAGCTGTTAGAATGGAATAGACCAAATGTACTTGGAGTTAAGTTCTTTGTGGTGGGGAAATTTGTGGGTTTCCTGGGTAAACCCATCTAATGAGAAGAATAACTCACAAATACATTAGCTGGTTGCACAAGATGAATAACTTTTCCAGAAAATACAAGAAAGATGAGAGTGAAGATAAAAGGATGTAACATCAGTTGAAAAAGTATATAATTAAACAGGGAAAATAATACTGCCAATTGATAAGAGTTCCGTCATGCCTAGGGGTTCTCAGCGTAGGCACTACTGACATTTTGGGCCAGATAATTCTTTGTTGTGGAGTCTGTCCTGTGCATTGCAGGATGTTTAGCATCTCAGGCTTCAACCCCCTTGATGCCAGTAGAACACCCTCTGCAGTCGTGACAACTAGAAATGTTTCTAAACAAAGCCAACTGTCTTCTCAGGGGTAAACTTGCCCCTGCTTAAGAATCGTTGAGCTAGACTATACAAATAGCTCCCAAAGTCACATTCTAGTTACATACTGAGGATAAAACAGGATGAAGGGGCAGGCTTATTGAGAACTTTCGTTGTCGAACATGTTATTGGGATGGGGTTTCATTTGGGAAGCATTTTAATTAAGGTGTAGCTCCTGCATTTATATCATATTGATGAAAAATCATTTTTTTTTTCAATCTAGAGTTAAACGAGTATAATAGTATTAATAATGTAGGTGACGAGATTGTCTGTAAAAAGCCTTCCAGAAATATGCAGAGCTGCCAGAGTTATTTCCTCAAACTAAGTCTGTAGTAGCATGGCACTGGGGAGATTTTTCTGGGTATAACTTTCCACTTGCTTAAATTTCACCACATAGTAGAGACTACTTGGAGGCTCACATAATCTTATATGCTTGTCCTCATATGTTCTAGACTAAACGGCACTCATGTCAGAGACGATTGGCATTCACCAAACATCCTCATGATCCTCTGCCTTTACCAGCCTCCCTGCAGGTAATTAGTTCCATCCTGAGAAATGTGAGCTGACCTTAACTTCTGGGCTGAGGAATTTAAGAGCCAGAGTGCCTCTGACATACCTCTCTTGCCCTATCATTGCAGCTTTGGGGGCCTTGCCAATATGTGTCCTTGAGAACCAAAGAAATAGCTGCTTCTTTTTTTTCATTGTCTCTGTTTTCTCTTCTGTTTTTTGGAATGTTCATTAGTTGGATGTTGTACTTTCTGAATTGATCTGCTTAATTCTCTTTTATTTACAATTGCCGTCATTTTATCTATTTTTCTGCTTTCTGTAGCCCAGTTGGAACTTGATTGCATGGTATAGAAGGTTCACCTAAGACTCAGGAGCACAGATATTGCTCCCAGTTGCCTTTGTTCGTGTTAATGATCTGCTGTTGAGAAAGCCACGTGCATGCGAGGTGAACTGTTACTTGGAAGGGTGCTGTGCACCATCTAGCACGTTCTGCATTGGAGGAAGGCCAGGAGGTTGGGGTGTTTTTTTCAGTAAATAAAGGATGAAAAGACAGACTTCAGACTTGGGAGGCAGTACATATATCATGGACATTAAGAGCATGACCTCTGCTGCCAACTGCCTGGATATGAATTTCAGTTTTGACATTTATTAGCTGTGTGATCTTTGGCAAGTTCCATAAACTCTCTGAGCCTGACTTTTCTGATCTTTAAAATGAATATTTGTAGGTATAGGTTGTAAGTATGTAATATATGTTAAGCTCTTAGACGAGTACCTGTTCTGTAATGTATAATCCTTCCTTCCCCTCTTTTTCTCCCTCTCTCCTTCCCTTCATTTCTTCCTTATCTTCCCTTAAAGTGCTTCTTTTATTATAAGTGCTACGTAGATGCTGTTACTATTAACTGGGTCATGAATCAAGCGCATTATAATGAGCCTATGAGGTCAAGAATTGTTTGAGTTCAACAGAGCCTGTTATATTTCTCACTGTATATTCCCACAGTTAGTATGAATAAGTTAAGTGCTTTTATAATTCCAGTTGCTCCATATTTTCTACCAGGCGCAGGACTGCTGCTAACATAAATGATACTTATGGGCAAAGAAAAAGGTGCCCTCTTCTCTGGGCATGTCAGTGTTTGCGCCTGTTTTGGCGAGCAGAGCGTGAGATGGATAAATCCAGCTGCTAAAAGTGCTCCCGCAGGCACCTGCAGACTTGATACCGCACAACTGTGCAGAGCCCTGACTGTGCGTTTCTCCTCGAAGGAACTCTCTCTCACACACCAGTATGCATTCAGTCACCGGGACTGGATTTCTAGTAATGGCCATTTGCTGCCTGAATTTCTTTGCCTTGCCTTGCTGCTGTCAAAGAAAGTGTGTGGGTGGCACAGCCAGCCCATCACTTGAAAACCTGGGTATGAGAGGGAATCAACGGCTACGTTGTAAAGTCCATAACCCTATGGGTGTTTGTAAACCCTTGAGACTGATCGAGATCACTTAGGTATAGTGAACAGAATAAGAGGACAGAAGGACCGAGGGCTGAGCCCTGAGGACCTCAAACTTTCAGAGATCACCTGAACATATGTATGGGAGTGGGCAGAGGGGATTGAAAAGGAAAACTTACAAGGGAGGAGGAAAGTAAAGGGGAAGTAGCCACAGAAGGTAAGAGAGGAGAGAGATGAAAAACCAAAGCCTATGCTTTGTGAATAGCTATGGGGGTTACTTGGTTGTGCAAATCATTATAATAATTCCTGACCAACTGCAAGGTAATGCTAGCATTTCTATTTCTCCCTGATCAACCTCCTGTCTCGTAGGTTAAAGCCTCCGATGCAGATGCAGGACTCTATGGCTTTGTTGAGTATTCTATCTATGATGGATTCCAGAGCTATGAAGCATCTCAAGCATTCTGGATCGACCCTCACGATGGGCGAATCTGTGTTTCTAAAGATATCGACAGGGAAAGGGATCCAGCCATCTATGATCTCCTGGTGAAAGCTAAGGATGGGGTAAGTCTTTATGTATGAAATTTATTTCAAATGTACTCAAAAGTGAGCCACTGTGTACACATCACAGAGTACCTATGACTATCAACAATTGGCTAATTTTGTTTCTTATATAATCACCTCTTTCCTTTGCTGAAGTTTTTTGAAGCAAATACTAGGCAATATATCATTTCATCCAAAAATCATTCAATAATATCTCTAACAGATAATGACTCTTTAAAAATATAACTACAAAATATTAACAATAATACTTTAATAATACCTAATATCCATTCTGTGTTAAATGTTCTGTATTATCTAAACATGTTGGTTTGTTTGAATCAAGATCCAAATAAGTCCATAAATTGATTTGATTGATATATCCCTTAAGCTTCAATCTGTAACAGCCAGACCTCGTACCTTTTCTCCTATGGCATTTAAAAAAAAAAGTAAATCAAATCATTTGTCCTGTAAATTTTCTGCATACTGAATGTAGCTGATTACATCCTTGGGATTAATTTAATGTGTTCTTCTATGTCCTTTATTTCCTATAAACCAGCATTTAGAGCCAGAGACCTGATTAGTTTCAGGTTCATTTAGGTGATGCCATGTGCCTCTTATTGTATCAGCAGACACATACTATTATATCATTAGAGATTGCAAAATGGTGGTTTTCTAATACTATTACCCCTTTTGCATTTATTACCTGGAATTCTTCGACTAAGAAGAGTGTTCTCATACCAACTATTTGATTACCCTGAAATAAATATGAGGAAATGAGGAAATGCAGGATAATGCTTGATTATTTCTCTTTATTTTACCTGTGTTTTGAATAGTGAGTCGGTGCCTTAACAATCTCCCAGGGTGACAAGTAATTTTGTTCCCCTAGCTTGATTATAAATCCCTGGATTTTTGTATATTTGATGTGTTCAAATACGTCACAGACCCTGTCGTTTCCGATGTTCATATTGACCCATGCTTGGTCAGCAGAGGCATCTGTAATTTGGTTCCTACATCTTTCTTTGGTTGTTGTTGTTAAAGTTGTAAATTGTCATATAAAATGCATACAGAGATGGGCATAAATCATAAGTGTATAGCTCAATGGATTTTTGCAACATGAACAGAGCATGGAGGCAGATGAGGAAACATTCCAGAACCCAGATGCTGCTTACTGCACCTGTCCTGCCCCTACTCTTTAAGGATATAACCCTATTGACTTCTAACACCAAACGTTAGCATGGCAGGTCTATGCCTTTCAGTGAATGGAATCATACAGTATGTGTTTCTATCTAGTTTCCTTTACTGAGCATTATTCGTTAGAATCCTCCATACTGTTGTGTGTAGCAGTAGTTCATTTATTCTCGTTTGTTTGTCGTGTGCTTTTATGTGAATATACAATAATTATTTTTATCTATTCTGTGATTGATGATATCCATTTTAATCTACTGCAAATACTGCTTCTATTAACATTCTTATAATTTGGTGGAAAAATGTAAACCTTTCTGTTGAGTATATATTTAGGAGTGGAATTGCTAGATTATAAGAAAGACAAACAACTTTTCAAAGTGTTTCTACTTATACTCCCACTAGTAAAGTTTGAAAATTTCATCTGTTATACATCTTTTCCAACATTTGATATTTAATATCTTTTTAATTACAGCAATTCTAATACTTGTATAGTGGTAAATCACATTGAGGTTTTACTTTGTATTACCTCGATGATCAATAAATTGAACATTTTTTTCATATCTTTTTTGGCTAATTGTATAACTTGTTTCATGATGTGTCTACTCAATTCTTTGTACCTATTTTCCATTGTATTGTTGGATTTTTTTTTTATTGACTTGTATGAGTTCTTATATTTTTGGTATGCAGGTCCTTTGTTTGATATATTTATTGCATATATTTTCTCCCATTCTGTGACTTGGCTTTTCTTATCCTTTATGGTGCTTTTTGAGGATCAGAGATTCTTAATTCTAATAGAGCTCAGTTTCTCAATTTGTTTCCTTTTACAGCTAGTGCTTTTTATGTCCTTTTAAGAAGTATTAGCTTATCTTAGGGACATGAAGATATTCTCCTATGTTTTCTTCCAAAACCTTTATTTTATTTTACCTTTCACCCTTATTTTTTTCAAGCTAATGAAAGGAAGGTTTCTTTTTTTTTTTTCCAATATGGATATTCAGTGAACCCAGCATCATTTATTAAAATGATCATTTCTTCCTCACTGCACTAGAGTGTTACTATTGTCATGAATCGTTTGACTGTATATGTATGTGCCTGCTTTTGGACACCCCTCTTTTTTTTTAAGCTCTTTGTCTGCCTTAGCACCGTACTATCTTAATTAGCAACATACTAGCAACATACTATCTTAATTATTTTAGCTTTATAATACCTCATGATATCATGTATTCTTTTAGCTTTGTCCTTATTAAGATTGCCTTGACTATTCCTAACCATTTACATTTCCAAATATATTTTCGAAACAAATTGTTCAATTTTCATTACATTATAGCACAGGTAGCCTATGATATACAATGTTCTGCACTTTGATTTTTTCACTTAGCCAATTGGAGACTTTCCTTGTTTCTTTTTTATCTGCTTACTACTCCTTTGTGTAGATAGACACTACTAACAACTCTCTGGTCTAATTTTTCTCTTTTGAAATTAGTAGGAGGGAAAATCCATCTCCTTAAGACTAGGTGTTGGGAAAAATGAATCTAAATATATTTATTACAAGTAAACATGAAAATAAAGTCATTTATGTTCAATAAAATATCCATAATCTATTGGTCAGGTTTTTGTCAATATCTAATGATGTGGTTTCAGGAATCCCTGATTCTATGTAAGGAAATATGTGGGGAACAAAAGCAGGAGTAAACAGAGAGTTTAGATTAATTCAAGTCTACATGATTATTTAAAGCTCAGAAGGTGCACACACAAATGTTAATCCAAGACTTTGTAAATGTATTCTTAATAGAATTTACGACAATTGTAAAATGCCATCCTAGGATTGAATAACCAGTTTAAATCCAACAATCTCATAAAACCACCAAAAATAGTTAGCTGTGTCTTCCAGGCTGCCATCTGATGTCCACTCTGACCTAAAGGAGCCTCTGTAGATTTGACCTACTCCCAGGTCTTGGTGGCCAAATGCAGGACCCAGAGATCCTTGTGTAGTAGAACTGCTGTCCATCAGGAGAAGCATGTCCCTGCCAAGACCCATAGCTGTCTGTCTCCTTGAGGAACCACAACAGCCTGGAGAGCACAGAACCTCGGAGGTGGATTGGGAATTTCGATTTTAGTCTAGGTGTCCTTCCTGATATCATAGGTACAGAGCTCGTTATACAAACAAGTTCGCTGGCTGTTGAAATATTCACCTCTGAAAACTCACTTCATCATTTTAGGATGAATTGATCATGAGCAGAGAAGACTTAGGTAACTTTGGTGTGAAGGTGGGGAACACAGTGTTTCTATTACATCTAATACAATCTGAGTCTTTCTAGCATCTAGTGTCTGGAAAAGGGTTACTAGAGCTTTAAGTTCTCCTCCCCTGAAAGCTGTAACAGCTTCTCGTTGGCAGGGAGCTGCGTGCGGGAGAGAGCCCTCCTGGAAGCAAGTCCTTATGGGGGCAGGGCCTAGCATGAGGTCAGGGACATACTTTTATTTTTATTTATTTATCTATTTATTTATTTTTTTTTT
>NW_012147819.1:2231882-2232978 GCF_000956105.1 Propithecus coquereli | reverse complement strand
TTCTAGAAGAAACATAGGAAAAACTCTTTTGGACATCAGCCTAGGCAAATAATTTATGACTAAGACCCCAAAGGCAAATACAGCAACAACAAAAATAAATAAATGGGACTTAATTAAATTAAAAAGCTCTGCAAAGCAAAGGAAATAATTAGCAGAGTAAATACAGAAGCTACAGAATAGAGGAAAATATCCACAAACTATACATCTGACAAAGGGCTAATATCCAGAATCTACAAAGTACTCAAACAAATCAACAAGAAAAAAACAAATAACCCCATTAAAAAGTGGGCAAAAGACATGAACTGAAGTTTTTCAAAAGAAGATAGACAAATGGCCAACAAACATATGAAAAAAATGCTCAATATCTCTAATTATCAGGGAAATGAAAATTAAAATCACAATGAGATACCACCTTATCCCTGTCAGAATGGCTATTATTAAAAGGTAAAAAAGCTATAAATGCTGGCATGGCTGCAGAGAGAAAGGAAGCTTATACGCTGTTGGTGGGACTGCAAATTAGTATAACCTCTATGGAAAACAGTATGGAGATTCCTCAAAGAAATAAACGTAGACTTACCATTTGATCCAGCAATCTCACTATTGGGTATCTACCTAAAGGAAAATAAGTCATTTTTATCAAAGAGACATCTGCACTTGAATGTTTATCACAGCACAATGCACAATCACAAACATATGGATTTTCTTTGAATGCTACTTCTCTTGGCTTTGGTGATGATACAAGTTAGGGTTTTTTCCTCCTTTACGAGCTAGAACCCCATTTCCTTCACTTTTCTTCATTGAACCATGAAATATAGACTCAGAAATCTCACTAGAATGAAATTATGTCTCACAAGAGCTAAACAGTTATTAATATTATTCTACTCAGGAGTCCTGGAAGATTAGAACAAAGAGAATGGAAAGTAGACAATCACCAAAGTAGAAACAACAGCACGAATCTTTTCTTATCTATTGATTACCCCAGGCAACCCTCTTGCCTCCAATATTGTATGCTTTCAAGCCTGAAGCTTTCCCAAACTACTTCTGTCTTTCACAGCATAACTTGAGGGGATTGGAATTCAGGTAGATTAATAGTTTC
>NW_012147819.1:2228235-2231832 GCF_000956105.1 Propithecus coquereli | reverse complement strand
TTTCAGCATATTATGGGGATACAAATATTTAGGTTATATATATTGCCTTTGCTCCACCCGAGTCAGAGCTTCAAGCGTGTTCCTCCCCCAGACGGTGCGCACTGCACCCATTAGGTGTGTATATACCTATCCCCTCCTCCCCCACCATCTGCCCGATACCAGATGAATGTTACTACTATAGGTGCACTTAAGTGTTGATCACTTAGTACCAATTTGATCACTTAGTACCACATGTGGTGCTTGTTTTTCCATTCTTGGGATACTTCACTTAGTAGAATGGGTTCCAGCTCTATCCAGGGTAATACAAGAGGTGCTAGATCACCATTGTTTTTTGTGGCTGAGTAGTACTCCATGATATACATATACCACATGTCATTAATCCACTCATGTGTTGATGGGCACTTGGGTTGTTTCCACATCTTTGCAATTGTGAATTGTGCTGCTGTAAACATTCTAGTGCGGATGTCTTTTTTATAAAATAGGGACACATTTTTAAAGACAAATTCTAGAAGAATCTCCCTATGGGGATTTTAATGGCATCCCAAACTTTACCCTGTTTGGACCCGAAAGTGCTTCCAGCATTCCTCATGTTTATCACAGAATGTACGGAGAACAAGCAACATATGTGTATTTATGTGAGTGTGTGTGTATGTACACACATGTAATATATATACATATATACATATTTAAAGTTATTCAGTGTGCCATGTTTATTTTGTTGACTGCATAACCTTCATGAATTTCTTCTGTGATAAAATGTCAGTTTCTACAGAGTGAAATCTGCTTCTGTCACAATTATTCTGTGCAATATGTGTATGTCCCTCAGAAATGCATAGTCAAAAAGATTGGTAAAGATGAAGATAACAGTGTTGGTAGGGACTCAGTAGGCTGCCCTTGAAAACAATGTAGACTGTGTCCAAAGAATAAATTAACTCAGACAAGATATTTTTAGTTCAAGATGTTGGATTCTAGGCCATAGTAAATTTATTTAGAATAATAAACTGCATCTTGACAGAAGACCTTTAACTTTATATTATTACCTTGACAATCTATGGTTTTTCCTGATCCTTTCTCTTTCTAATAAATGTCCTGAATAGCCCTTTAGAAGAAAATTGCTGAGAACCCATTTGCTGGTGGTTACTAAGTCATTTTTATATGTCAACAGAAGAATTTTTATTATAAAATACTCTAGATCTTCTGGGCTTCTTTGATCCTGCTCAATTTATCCTTGTGATGACTGTCAATATTTTTTTAATGCAATCACTTCTTCTACTCTACTGATATTACTTCTGAAATATTCTATTTTTACTGCTACTGCTGCTATTTGTTTGAAACATAGAAATCATGAGGATGCTATAAATTACATAATGGAGCCAAATAATTGGATTACAGTGGCAATAAAGTAGTTTTTCACAATAAAGCTCTTAATTTAATTATTGCATATATATTTGTTTCCTTTTCCCATTCACTTTCGCCAAATGGATCTCTCATTTTTGGTGTATATATTTATTAGCATTCTTTCTCTATATTTTGTCATATCCTGATTTCTGGAGCTGAAATATGTGTCTGAGATAAAGCTATTTCAACTCTATCTCACCAGTGCAGGCTTAAGGGAGGATTTTGTCAGACTAATAATATAGCAGGTATATTGAGATGGCCAAGACCGCGGACTAGAAGCAGCCTGCACAACGCCGCTCTCCTAGGAGAGGATAGAAGGTGGAGAATGGATCCCCACCTTTGGATCGATTGTCTGAGCGAGAGCACTGGAAATCCATGGAGAGGAGGTGGGAGTGAAGTGAAGAAGATAGAAGTGGGATGAGCTGCTCAGCAGGACCAGAGGGAATTAGGGAAGGCGTCCACATGTGGGAAAGGGACAGGAGAAAATCCTGGGCTCCACGCTTCCCCTGAGGATACTGCAACTGGAGCCAGGAGGGCCGCTCCACTGCAGCAGGCCTCCGGACCGATACAGAGACCGCCTGGAGGCTGTGCAGCTACCGTTGCCTGGGAGAGAAGGGACGGCTGGTTTGTGAGCTCCGGCCACTGCAGCTGGTGTCATTGTAACATCCCAATCCCAGAATGTTACTTTTGCCCAAGTGTCAGATCTGTGACTGCTACCTCTCCCATGCACCTGCCAGGCAGGGAGGGAGCAGGGAATCCTAGTGCTCATGTGTGCCCCGTGGGCAGGTGACATGCACCCCCACTGCTGCCACCACGGGCCTTCCTTGCACCTGTGGGCCTGCAGGGCCACTGCACTCTGTGCTGCACCTTGCACTGACCTCGCCCTACTCACATGCCTGGCATCTCTGCTTTCCAGGTCTGCATGCATGTGCACTGTGCCCAGAAGACTTCCTCCATCCTGCCCGCACGCCACTTCCTGATAGCCAGCCCCACCTTGCATGGGCACCTGTCACCAGGGGCCGATCCTGCCACGACAGCCTGGTAACAACCACAGAGGAACAGGGGAGATGCAGCAGAGAAGCAGCATTAAAGGCTCACAGTGCATCTGCCCCTCTCCTGCTTGGTCAAGCTTCCAGCGTAGGACCCAAGCACATCATCCAGGGACCCATGCCTATCTTCTCCGAGCAACAGAGCTCCCAGCAGAGGAGAACAGATGACCGTACCTGCTATCTGTTTCAGGCTGAGAGAAGGGGCTCTAGATGAGAAGGGACCAGCATAAAAAACTCTGGCAATATGAAAAACCAGGCTGTCTAAACACTCCTAAGGATCATAACAGTTTTCCAGCCAATAGGAAATTGTTGAAATGACATATATGGCATTGAGGTTATGGGTAGCAAGTAAGATGAATGGAACTGAGGAGATGGTAGAAAACCATCTCAAAGAAACAAACAAACAAAAAAATTCAGGAGATGAACAAAAAATTCACTAAAGAGATAAATAACATTAGAAAAGATATAATAGAACTTAAATAAATGAAAGAGCCACTTAGCGAATTTCAAAATACAGCAGAACGCTTTAACAATAGGCTATACCAAGCAAGAGAAAGAATTTCAGAGCTTGAACACAAGGATTTTGAAGTTACCCAGTCAATAAAGAAATGTAGAAAAAAGAATAAAGAAAAATGAACAATCACTGCAAGAAATATCGGACTATGCAAAACAAAGAAATATAAGAATTATAGGTATCGCTGAGGGAGAAGGAGCAGCAGCAATAAGCATGGGGAACCTATTTGGGAGAATAATAGAGGAACACTTCCCTGGTATTGCTAGAGGTCCAGATATCCAAATACAAGATTTTTGTTGAACACCTGGAAGATTCATAGAACATAGGACATCACCATGACGAATAGTCATCATCTTTACCAAAGTCAAAGTAAAGGAGAAAATCTTACAAGCTGTGAGATGAAAGCAACAAGTTACTTACAATGGAAAACTCATCATACTAGCAGCAGACCTCTCAGCAGAGACCTTTTAATTAGTCGTAAACACCACTGCACTCGGACCAACTGGAGTAGAGGCCTTTCAGACCAGAAGGGATTGGGGTCCCATTTTAGCTTTCATAATCAGAATAACTGACATTGACCAATGGAACAGAATAGAGAACCCAGAAATAAAACCACATAGCTACAACCAACTGATA
>NW_012147819.1:2162961-2226580 GCF_000956105.1 Propithecus coquereli | reverse complement strand
AAGGGCCAGAAATCTAGAAGAGGCTTGGCTGGTGGTTCTGACTCAGAGTCTCTCACGAGGCTGCCTTATCAGAACAGTTTCCATTACCTGGACAGAAGTTTAGTTACACAGCACTGGGAACGGCACACTCTAAGGGGAAGGAGAAAATGAGTTTAGATGCACTTTTCCCACACTGTGTTCTGCGGGTACTGGTTTCCCAACATATTCCTTCTGTGGAGGGATCGCAGAAGATTCTGTGATCTAAGAGTGGGGAACACCTCAGCAACAAAGGCTCTGTGAGAAGTGCTCAGGGCCATTTGACTTGCTGAATTCGGCATTGTCTCGACTTTTTAACTAAGGGAACTCTTCGTTTATTTTTTTTTAAAGGATACACCTCTTCGTTGCTACCCCATGTATCTCTTTCTGAAACCTAGATTTGATCTTGCCACTTCATTACTGACAGCAATAGTTGTCTCATGTAGCGGTTTAGGAAAAAACATTACAACTTTGAATTTTATCCTTTTAATTTCATTTTTGTGATATGTTTACTAGAAATAATCCATTAGCACAGTAACTGTGTACACGATTTATTAACAAACAGAAATGTATGTACAGAGGGTGTACACACCACATTTTGTACTGCAGAGTGCACTGCTGTGTGGAATAGTCCATCCTCCTTAGCATTTAAATCACGTGACGGGAATCTGACTGTGGAGCCTTTCCGCTCCATCCTACCCAGCCTCTCCCTCTACACGCCCACCCTCGTTAGCCCTACTAGTGTGCTTACCCTTCCTGCAACATGCCAGAGCCTTTTTTTAAAAATATCATTTCACTTTCTACCATGTTATTGTCACTGGAAATATCTGTCAAATTTTATTTGTTTTTGGGGACCCAACCCAAAGACCCTTCAGTGTCGAGGTCTGTTTGGTGCTCGTAGGTCAGTTGTAGCATGTGTCTGCATCTGAAATTATACCATGATTTTATCTATAACCCCAAAACTCTCAAAGTGGGTTTTTAAAATTCATCTGGTGAGAAATTCGCCTCGAACTGACTTGAGGTTATTATTAATGCTTTTTAATCCCTCTAAGTATGTCTGTTCACACATTTTGCTGCAGACTAGTAAGTGCTTGATTACGTGGTGCTACCCCAGACCCTACTAGGTATATGCACTATGTTTTCTTTCTAAAACTTGAAAAATTCAGAATTTCAAAACAAATCCATCTGGCCCCAGGTATTTAGGGTAAAGAGCCTGTAAGATCTTACATTTGATAGTTATTAACTATTATAAACGGTTTCATATATAATATGCCATTCATTTCAACAATAGGCTTGTAAGGCAAGCAGATAGCTCTGTTTATGGCAGAG
Source organism: Propithecus coquereli (assembly GCF_000956105.1). Classification (NCBI taxonomy): domain Eukaryota; kingdom Metazoa; phylum Chordata; class Mammalia; order Primates; family Indriidae; genus Propithecus; species Propithecus coquereli. The sequence continues at coordinate 2,225,236 of NW_012147819.1, read as the reverse complement.
GTAGCTTGGACTCAGGGACCAGCTGACCTTCTTTGTCTGTGGTCCCGGATATGGGCAGAGCCAGGCATTGAGCCCAAGTCTTTTGGCTCAAGATTGTTGTGCTGTGCCACGAACCTAGGGGTGTAGTGTCTGTCCCACAGACTGTAAGTTCCTTAAAAACAAGGGTCCTCTCTTCCTTTTATTCTCTTAAGATGGAGTCCATTAGAGGCATTTTCCCTGGTACAGTCTGTAAACAAGTCTTACATGAAAGGCAGAATTTACAGCATAGCAAATATTTAAAACTCTAATTTAGAAGAAGTCTCCAGTGGCTTTGGGGGCAGGTGGATCATTGTTCCTATTGCAGATCTGCTATTTACAGTCTCACCTTGAGCAAGTCACTTAGCCTGTGCTTTGGTTTTCTTACCTGTAACAAGTGGGGGAAGCCATAAAAATCTAAAAAAGGGAGATTGTAACAATAGAAGGAGAAATATATGTAGAACACATTTAACACACACTCATGCATGAGTATTATAAGAGGAAAGTATCCCTTATTTGATAAATCCGGCAGATAAAAAATGAATTTGTTTAAAAGGAATACTGAGATCTATAATACTTTTCCTGCAAAAAGGTTCATTGTTCTGTGACAATATGTTTTTCACTTTGTCCGTCTAACATTTTCTTGTTTTTTTATTGCATTGACTGATTTAGATCCTTCATGAACTGCCTAGAAGTTAGGATCTTTGTTTTTAAAGGTCTTAAGGTGCAGTGTTGTTCACCTCCCCCACTTTTTCATTCCTTCTCTCTCTTTTTTTTTTTTTTTTTTTTGAGGCAGGGTCTCACTGTCTCCTGGGCTAGAGTACAGTGGTGTCATCCTAACTCACAGCAACCTCAAACTCTTGGGCTCAAGTGATCCTCTTGCCTCAGCCTCCCGAGTAGCTGGGACTACAGGCACGTGCCACCATGTGTGTGACATCATGCCTGGCTAATTGTTCTATTTTTTTGTAGAGACAGCTGATCTGGAATAATCTTCCCCCAGAGTGCTAGGATTATAGGTGTGAGCCACCACGGCCCTGGCCCATTACTTCTCTTTCCTGCTTTCTTAGCCCCTCCTTAACCCTAAGTGACTCTTGAACTTGAGGAGAAATAAAAATAGAAAGGGAAAATCAAGGGAAAAGGGAAGGCAACACTGAGTTTGGAGCAGCAGCGGGGCCTATGTCAGATGCAGTGGAGTATTTCTCCTCGCCAGTCTCCAGTCCCCTCTGATTACACTGCGCCTGGACACTTGCAGGCTATTTAGGTTGGGTGAAGATGGAGGCCGATCTGCATTTTAAGCACACAGGCCAGATGGATGAACTTGCCTTGTTTTTATCACAATCGTAATGAGCCTTCTGCATTTCTCCTATTCCAACTGATAACTGGCATGGCTCTGGCACTTTATTCAGCCTAGAACGTGGAAACTCACACTGTTTCTCTCCCTCTATTTCTTGCCAAACTTTCTTCTTCATTGCTCTTTTTCCTCCTTACTCAGTGCCTCCCTGCCACAGTAGAACAAGGAAAGGAAAGAAAAAAAACCAAAAACCAAAAACAGGAGGAGGGGAGGTTAAGGGAGTGAGGAAACCCAGGCCGTTGTGACTTACCAAGGCTTTTTGTCAAAGATGAAAGTGCCACAGTGTACCAGATAGAAATGGAAAATGGTGCTTTAAAGTAGGAACATATGTTTTACTTTAGAAAAATAAAAATTGCGGAGGATTATTTTCTCCTATTTTATTCACCCTCCTTCCCCTTGTTTTTAGATGGAGACAATAGCAAATACACAGTATGGGACCTGTGTCTCACTACTTTGTACACTATATTTCCTTTCTAAAACTTGAAAATTTGCATTCCAAAACAAATCTGGCCCTGAGTATTTAGGATGAGTACCTTCGCATCTCCTTTAAGCCCCATCCCTTTTGGTCATGATGATGCGAAGAGCCTCCTGTCCGGTCCTGATACCCTGCTACTCTTCAGTCTGTTCTGAGCACTGCAGCCAGAGAAACAGCTAAACTCTAAGTCAAACCAAATCACGCCTGTGCTCAAAACCCTCCAGTGGGGAAGAGCCATGGTCCTTCCAGTACCCTATAGAGGCCCTGTGACCTGCCGCTGCTTCTCTGATGTCAGCCCTACTTGCCTCTAGACTGCTGCGCCTAAAAAGGCCAGGGGGGTACACTTGCACTGCACTCCTGCCTCAGGGCCTTTGCACCTGCTATTTCCTTGGCCTCTTGTCCTTTTCTTCTAGATAACTGAAGTCTAGTCAAGGAAGTACCTTTCTAGTGAGCGTTTCACCAGGGCATCCCTCACCAATACTCCCTACCCCTTCCCCTTAGTACTTACCAACATTTGTTTTAAAGTTATCACGTGGATAAAAGTGATTTCCATTCCTTTTTGGACATCAGAACAACTTCCCTTGAATATCTTTGGCCTCCACTCTGAAATTTTTGCCTCACAGGAGCTTTAAGTGGTAATCTCATTAATGTTTAAGAATCATGACTGAAGTGTAGATACCATGCCACTACATATGAACTCATGTCTCAAGGTTAAAAGTAAAATGAATATATAGGTGTGTATATGTATACATATACCTTGTGTTGTTTTAAAAGTCTACTCTAGGATTGTTGTCAACTAGTCTCCATCCCAGTGTTCAGCAGACCCATTTGTAATCACTGCTCCTTCATCCAACAGGGGGGACTAAGTGCCCAAGCCTTTGTTCGTGTGGAACTGGAGGACGTGAATGATAATCACCCCATGTTTAACCCGTCAACCTATGTGACGAGCATCAGTGCTCAGACCCAGCCAGGCACCGAGATCATCAGTGTTCTTGCCACCGACCGGGATTCTGGGATATATGGGACAGTGGCTTATGAACTCGTTCCGGGAGACCTGTCATCCCTTTTTACCATTGACTCCACTACAGGTATGTGATCTTGGAGCAGTTTTCACCCCCTAGCTGTTTAGTTTCTGCTTAGAAGCCAGAAAAAGTTATTTTTTCAATAACAGGGGTGTCGTAGGACTCACTTAGCCTTCCAGAAGGCACTGGGGTATATTGAAAGGGCTGGGGCTTTATCCAGATCTGAATCCCGGCTTTGCCTACTGCTGATTTTGTGATCTTCATCGGCCTCAGTTTCCTTACCTTAAAAGCAGTGCTAATAATGCCTATGTTGCAAAGTTTTAGTGATGCAAGGCAGTAAGTTATGCAGAAGCAGTTGGCCAGTAGTATTTATTTTGTGGATGTTCATTTCCCTTCATTTGTGTGATCATGCCATCTAAGGATGCCTTAGCATCATTTCGACGTTTTAATAGATAAGATTAGTGCAAAGAGATTTGTACTGCTATCCAAAGTAGATCCCTTTCTTTTTACTAGGCCTGGTATTCCCTTAGTCTCTTTGGGTCTTAATGTCCTTGTTTTTAAAATGGTACCTAAAGCTCCTTTTAGTTCTCTACAATGGTAATTGCATATCTGCCAAAGAAGCCCCGTGGGAAAACTGTCTTTTAGAAATAAATATTTAAGAAGTTATTTTCCCTTTCCTATGGGTTTTTTGCTAACAAGATAATGTTTGAAATATTTGATTAAAAGGAAATAGAAAACTTCAAGCATATACTGTTATAATACTTTGGAGATATGTAGAGAGATTCTGGTCCAAAAATGAGGGTGCAGGGAAACAAGAAAACTTTTTTTCTTTTACATTTCTTGGCTCGATCCGAGCAGTGAGTGCAATGTGTTTCTGTTGTAATGATGATGATAATGCCAGATATGACACTAGACATTTTCTGCACATTGTCTTACTGGATCCTCACAACGCCCTTTGCAAAGGCCATTTGTTTCTATATATTAGACACAAATAATAATTTACACAGGAGATCTGATCCACTAAGTTAGTTTGCCCTCTCACCCAGCCCCATTAGGTACAGGTCACTGCTTCTGCCTGGAAAATGAGCTTCATCGGGCTCTGCAGCTGGCTGGGGGATGAGTTGTTTACACTGGCAGTCTTTATAAGGCAAAACTTTCCTTGCTCAGAATAATACACTTACATGGCCCCTTTAACATTTCCAAGATCAGAAGAAAATACTTTTGTAGGAAATTAGCCTACTTATCTTAGCCTTTTCAAAATTCATCTTAACAGAAGACCTTAACTGCTTGTCAAATCATCAGGCCCTCCAGGGCACTAGTGTTGCCAAAAATATATAGGCCAGCCAGTAATCAGGGCACAGGATCTTAAAGCATTTAAAAAATTGAATTTAAAAGACATCAACACACTCATCATTCAGTTTCCCCTGGAAGATCTTAAAGAATGAACTATCCTGTGTTCTGTTTTTAGAAGAGATCTCTGTGGCTGTGCTGTCTACGCTCAGCCACATGCTTCCCTTCCTGGCACCGGCCGTGACACAAATGCCATTGTTAATCATGGAGAACACTTTATGTGCTTTATGTGGGTTATCATCTAGGGAAGTATCATGGTATTTTTTTTCTTAAAGCAAAGACCAAATTCATAATGGAAGTAGCCTTGGGTTATTACTGTTGGCAATTTTGATGCCTATGCATTTAGGTTGAAGACGTTTCTTAGTCAAATGGTGCTTTGGAATTTGGTTGCACTTAGTAATAACTCATGAGAAATTCATGAGGCCTGGTAATGCTTTACTTTAACCTTTAGAAGAGAAGGAAAAAATGACTAGCTATGGGAAAAAGTTGTCCAGTGAACAAGCAGTCTCCAATTTGCGTGGTTGAGTTCCAGAAGTTCCTCTGTTGGTTGACTGCAACTGAGAACAACACATTGTATGTATTTATGGTGCACAAGGTTATGTTTTGATCTTTGTATGCATTGTGAGATGATTGCATCAAGCTGATTAACATGTCTATCACTTCACACACTTAGAACTTTTTTGTGGTGAGAACATTTAAGATGGGCTCTCTTAGTACCTTAGCAATTTTCAAGTATAGAATACATAATTAACAACTGTCGTCACCGTGCTGTACAATAGATTGTCACAACTTATTCATTCTATCTGACTGAAACTTTGTACCCTTTGGCCAACTTCTCCTATTTCCATCCTAGCCCCTGGCAACCACCATTCTACCCTCTGCTTTTATGAGTTCTACAGTATTATCAAATGTCTGATTTCAAATCAAAAGTGTAGTTTATTATATCTCAAACAAAAAGCAGTAGAGTTAAAGTATGCGCCTAAACTCTCGACACAGTTTTGCCATCTTAACAGTAGCTGTTTATGCCAGCAGTGAAGAAGCCTGGATAGTGAGTGGCGATGAAATTGCTAAAGGTGTTTTCCACAGCTTGTTGAGAATTGAATATTTTTCCTTGCAAGAAGTGGTCCAGGGCATGGAAGAAGTGGTAGTCAGTGGGTGCAAAGTCTGGTAAATACAGCGGATGACAAGAGAGTTTCCAAGTCCAGCCTCTGTAGTTTGAGCAGTGTTGTTTTTTGCCACATGTGGTCTTGTAAGAAGATTGGCCTGTCTCTATTGACCAATCTTGGCTGCTTAATTGTGAGCATCCTCATCATTTCATCCAACTGGTTGCAGTAGACATCCACTGTAATCAACTGACCAGGTTTCCTGAAGCTGTAGGGGATAATACCAGCGCTGAACCACCAAACAGACACTATTAGTGTTTTTTGATGAATCTTTGGCTTTGGACTGTGTTCCGGCACTTCATCTTTATCCAACCATTGTGCCAAATGCTTGCGATTGTCAGAAAGAATCTATTTTCATCACATGTAACAATGCAGTGTAGAAATGGTTCACATTTATGTCATGACATCAAAGAAAGGCAAGCTTTGAGACAATTTCTCTTCTGATGCTCTTTTAATTCATGCAGAACCCATCTATCCAGCTCCTTTACCTTGACCATTTGTTTCAAATGGTCCCATATTGTTGGAATAGTAATGGCAAACCTTGCTGCTAAATCACACAGAGGTTGAGATGAATTCACTTCCACCGCAGCTTTGAGCTCATCATTATCCACCTTGGTCTCAGCTCACCCACGTGGCTCGTTTTCAAGATTAAAATCACGAGAATGGAACTTCTCCAACTATCAATGTACTGTGAGTTCATTGGCAACATCCTTCCCAAATGCTTCATTGATATTTTGAGCTGTCTGCGCTGCATTGGCTCTACGATGGAACTCATATTCGAAAATAATAATTTTTGACTTATCCATGGTTTCACAAAATTTGCTCTAAAAAATTTTTTTAAAGACAGTTACAAGCCAAAATGTGCATTTGCAAGACTGAGGATGTACCTTCAGAATAAAAATAAAACAAGAAGTGTCAAAGTGAAATGTCAGAGATATGAATTGTCAAACTTAGTACTTAAGGAAATCAGACATTTCATACTTAATAACCTAATAGTTCCACATATGAAAGTGAGATCAGGCAGTATTTGTCTTTCTGTACCTGGCTTATTTCATTTATTATAATGTCCTCTGGGTTCATCCACGTTGTTGCAAATGGTAGAATGTCTTTGTATTTTAAGACTGAATAGTATTCCATTGTGTATATATATCACATTTTCTTTATCTTTTTTTCCGTTGATAGACATGTTGGTTGTTTCCATATCTCAGCTACTGTGAGTAATGCTGCAATGAACATGGGAGTGTAGGCATATCTTTGACATACTGGTTTTATTTCCTTTGCATATATACATAGAGTATAATTGCTGGATCATATGGTAGTTGTATTTTTAACATTTTGAGGAACCTCCATACTATTTTCCATAATAATAGCTATAACCTATTTTCTATATAAGGATGTTCTCAAAGAATATAACAAGAAGCATTATTAGAATATACCGTTGACCCTTGAGCAATGCAGGGGTTAGGCACACTGACCCCGTATACAGTTGAAAATCCACTTACAACTTTTGACCGAAACTTAGCTATTAATAGCCTACTGTTGGCCAGAAGCCTCACCATAACATGAATCGTTGATTAACGCATATTTTGTGTGCTGTATGTATTATATAGTATGTTTTCATAATAATGTAAGCTAGAAAAAAAATGTTTTTAAGAAAATCATAAGGAAGAGAAAATATATTTACTATTCATTAAGTGGAGGTCTTCATTGTCTTGATGTTCAGTAGGCTGAGGAGGAGGAAGAGGAGGGGCTGGTCTTGCCCTCAGGGTGGCAGATGTGGAAGAGATGGAGGAGGTGGAAGGGGAGGCGGGAAAGACAGGCACAATTGGGGTCACTTTTATTGAAAAGAATCTGCGTTTAACTGGACCCGTGCAGCTCAAGCCCACGTTGTTATTCAAGGGTCAACTGCAGTTTTCCTGTTCTGCATGTTTTCTTTGCTGTAACCTGTATCAAGCTGGGCTTTCTTGTTTCCACCGAGAGGCCTGTCTCTATAGAGGCTGCCAGTGTAAACAGTCCTAAGAAGCTGCCTCTGTCACTAAATATCTATAGAATAAATTAATAAATGACATCTAGAAATAATAGTAAAGTGATTTAAATCCTTACTACGGCCTTTTAAGAAACTGCGTGGGAGTTTCGTTGATAACCTGGGGCAAAACTGCATTTAGAATCCTCTTTCTGAATCACAGCACGGTAGGTGACTCTATGGCCTGCTTGAACCTTTCCTCAGAACTCTCCCAAAGTCTCTCTCCAGCTTACTGTGCTGGCACTTTTCTTTTTCTCACTTCCTTTTGTCTCTGGATTTAGTCTTTTCTCTTCCAGAATAGCTCCCTGCCCTTTAAAATGGGAATGTCGAAAACCAGTCTCAGTATCTTTCAACTTTCCCCCTTCCTTTTTAATATAAGTTCTGACATAGACAGGTTGCGGGGAAATCGTCATATAGTATGAGAATATTGAGAAGTGATGAGCCCGTTTACACATTGTCACTTCTTCCTGAATGACTCTGAAGTTCTCTTAGGCACATTCATTCCTTTGCTTATTGGTTCATTCATCCTTTCATTTTGGTGCTTTCTATGTCAGACATGCTATTTTCTGAGCTCACATACTTTGTGTTAGAGGCTTGTGTTTTGCTGCAGACAAGAGATTTCCACTGATCTGTTTGTGCCACAGCTGAGACTCATGCATTAAAAATAGAACTCTTTGACTTATTGTGTTCATCTGGTAAGAAAATTGTTTTGGGGAAAACTGGAAGAGGGTGTGGTGATGTCGTGGTTGTTTTCTCTTGTGGCTTTATCTTCCTGTTCTGTTTCTGGTTTTCTACGTTTGTTGTTGGTTCAAAGAACATTTTTATAAAATGTGTTTAGGCACCAGGAGAGAGATACTGAGTTGAGCCTTCATTTCTCTTACTCTCAGTTCCTTGGCTTCCTTTGATGTGGGTCTGAGGCAGACCACACTCTTTTGAGTTTTAAAAAGAAGGAACACAAAGGACATTTATTAATAGCTCTTTTTTCATGTATTTTTAATTCCATTTTATGAATTATATGTGGATTTCTTCTCCCATTGTTTGAAGTGCTCTCTTTGGTTGCATGTAAACAACAGTTCTTTAGCTTTGGAGTTTGTCCTATTTATTTTGTAATTTTACACTGAAAAAAAATTTACTCCTAATTCAGATTATTTTAAGGTGAAAAGTGGGTTTCAAGCATTTGTGTTGGTCATTTAGTGTCACCCCAGACTATCTGTTTTACTAGGGTTACCTATGGTTAAATTCTTGTGATTTGCCTCTTCTTTTATAGAAGCAAGTTAATGATATAAAGAAAGGTCAATAAAAGTTCTAAAAAGACTGTAGCTTATCTCTTCAAAGCAGGAAATGGAAGCAAGTTCATCTATTTGGTACATATTTATTCTTCTGTGCCAGGCGGTGTTCTAGGTGTTTGGGAGACATCAGGGAATAAAACAGACAAAAATCCCTGCTCTTGTAGCACTTAGAGCAACAAGCTCATGTTGCCTAGACTATTGTCTATTCTAAGTTTAGTTGTAGTGTACACAAAATCCAAGTTTAGCACTACAGAAGAACAAGAAATTAAAAGGATTTCAAACTGCCAGACAAGGGCAGCTGTGCCTCAGTGTTTAATTGTAATCTTCTGTTTGTATTTTAATGTGGACTATAAGTAATGTAGTTCAGATTCTGTTTTTCTTTATTTCAAGGGCAGATTCTTTTCAACTGTGAGTTTTACGCTCAGATTTTATACCATGTAATGATTCTCATAATTCTCCATGATTACCACCTTCTGACATTTAACCTTCTGATATGTAGTTGATAAACTAATACCACACCTCATTTCATAAGGGACGTGAGTCTGCTCACACCAAATAAATGATGACTTTCTTTTATTTGCAAGACAGAGTCTAAAATTAATCGTGAGCAACTAATCAGTGTATGCCACTTTCATAAGAAACAAAAGCATGTCAGAGAATTTTCTTATTAGCTTTTTCAGTACATGATCATAGACTCATAGAGATGGAAAGAACCTTACAAATCAGCTGCCTCGTGTAGTGGAGGAAGAAATTGAGGCTAAAAGGGGTTTGGTGACTTGCCTAAAGGTACACTGTTGGTCATGGTGGGATTGGACTTCAACTCCTGCCCCTGTGCTGCTGTCCCTGTACCACTCTGTCTCAGATAATAACACTTTACAATGTTTTTTCCATATATTGCTTGTTTGAGCCCTACGTCAGCCTTATGGGATAAACAAGGCAGATGTTTTTATGTCCATCTGCAAATTAAGAGACCGAGGACCCTAAAAGTCTTAGTGATTTACTCGAGGACACAGTAGTAAATCTGACACTTGAATTTACTTCTTGGACTTCAATTTCAAGGCTTTTCCCATTATTATGACTTTTTAAAAAGTATAGACAAGACTAAGATAAATATAGGTTCTATGGATTCAACTAAATAAGATAGAGAAATAATCTTCCATTGTGACAAGAATTCCTATGCAAGCCTATGTGTTCGCCAAATTATCTGTTGATTTTTATTTACTCTTTTCAGTTGAATAAATAGAATTCAGTGAAATTTTCCAAAACAGGTACATTTTTTTAAAAATTTTTTTAGTTGTCAATATGAGGTAGAATCCATTCTAGTCCTTTCAGCCACTACGACTTAGTCACCCAGATTTGTGCACAAAATAAATAGCATAAAGTCATCCTTCAGTGAATAAGTGCCTTTATTGTCACAAGCTGAATATAGGAGAGACTTCAAAAGTATTAATAACTAATAGTAAATTGGTGTTGATATACCATAGTTTTTGGTCTGTGTCTGTTTTTGAGAAAACCACACTTACAGACTCCATGTCTAGAGAAGGTCATGATTTTGTGCTTATTTTTATTCTTCTTAGCTATCCCATCACTTGCAACATTAGTAATGACCTACAAATTATTTTCTAACTATGAATTGCCTCCTTTGTTAAGAATATTCCATCTTTTCCAAGAAATTTTATTCTGGCAGTCAGTATTACTTAATTAGCGGAATAGCGTGATTCTCTCTACATCTATATCTACATATGTATAATATATGTAATATATAATATATTTTAATTAGGAGAAGACCTTTGTCTTTAAATCCTTTTACCACTATATATATTTAAAAATATTTCAGTCCAGCATTTTCCTTTCTTTAAACAAAAAGTGACAAGGTGAAGAACACAAATAATATTGACATTGTAATTGGTATATATAAATCCAAGCAGCCATTCAAACATAAGTTAATCAATTACTATTTTTTAAAGTTACAAGTGATGCCTGCACTGGTGGTTAATGATAACTGGCAAGTGTCATGAAAAATGGAAGCTAAATAATCACTGTATTTTAGAGTATTAAAATATAGTATCATAAATTCTAGGCTAACAAATAAGCAAAGAGAGCTATTCATTTTATTTGTGATTTTATTATTTATTATATACAAATATGCATATATATATTGTATATATACATGCATAGCTACATGTTTTCTGGCCCCTCAACTTTTATAGAGAGCTCAGTTTATTTGAGAATATTGAATTCAGGGCCAGGCGCGGTAGCTCACGTCTGTAATCCTAGAACTCTGGGAGGCTGAGGCGGGTGGATTGTTTGAGCTCAAGAGTTTGAGACCAGCCTGAGCAAGAGTGAGACCCCGTCTCTACTAAAAATAGAAAGAAATTAATCGGACAACTAAAAATATATAAAAAAAATTAGCCAGGCATGGTGGCACATGCCTGTAGTCCCAGCTACTCGCGAGGCTGAGGCAGAAGGATCGCTTGAGTCTAGGAGTTTGAGGTTGCTGTGAGCTAGGGTGACGCCACGACACTCTAGCCCAGACAACACAGTGAGACTCTGTCTCAAAAAAAAAAAAAAGAATATTGAATTCAAATATACAATTTTTATTAGTCAATTATAGCTTTGTAAAGCTGAAAAAAAATAATGTTGGATTCAAGCAAATGAGTTTTCTACCTCGTCTTTATATTCAAATGTTTTTAATAAAGTGAATGTTTAAAATATTCAGCATGTGGAAGGATAGGCTTTATACTAATACTTCCCTCTTCTACGCGGTGAGTTCTTTCAAAGGAACTTACTGGACCTGGCTGTGCAGGCCTAACATTTGCCTCCCTTTTTCCTACTTTGCCTGGACTCATTGGCTACCCTTGGGTCAGCACATTTTTAAAAAATATTTTCATATTTCAGATACTATCAAGTTTGTAGACCATAGAGTCACTCTCTCTCACGAAGGTGACTATTATTTGTCTTCCATGAAGAAGAAACACTAAGGGCAAACTCCATGTATTGATGATACTAATTACTGCAGGTAGTGCAGGGCTTCAGAAGAAAACTCTAGAAAATCTAAAATAGTCAGACAAGGGATCATAGACCAGATGGAACTCAAGCTGAATCTTGCAGGATAGCTCGGATTTGGATAAGTGAGTTGGGGAAGAATAGAAAGATTCCAGAGAAGCAAACAACATAAATGAAGACATGGAGAGGAAAATTATTAAGCATTTGTAACAAAAAATGAAAATGTACATTTGGACCAAGTCACTAAGATATATAGTAAATTCTACATTCCACAGGGATTCTAGACTTTATTCAGGATTTATAATGGAAATCCACCTTGTCGAAGGTATAAAAGGTTGATAAATTAGAGATAAAAGGGTTGACAACTTGGAGAGATCTGCTGTTGATTTGTGGGTTCCCCCACCAGGGTGGGGTACCTGCACCTTAGTGACCACTCAAAGAACTTAATCAGTGTTCCCTGCAGTACGGGCTGGCTGTAGACTCATGTCTGACTCTCACCTGGGAAATCTGAGGGAAGGAAGGGATGACAACAGAAAGAGGTTTCTGGAGTGGAGACTCTGCATTCCAGGAGTTTGTAGGGGCAGAGAGTATTTAATTGTTTCTCCTGGAGGTGGGTCATTTCTGAGGGAGAGCTGGTGTGGAGTTGTCTTTCGACCCTGTCCAGAAAAGACCAGAGGGAGAAGTTCTGAGTACTGTCAGCTTTTCAGGAGACAAAGAGGTAATGAACAGTCTGAATAGAGAGATATGTTCACCTCTGCCAAGGCAGCTTCAGATTAGAGGTTAGGAGCCTTCTCCAAAAAAGCCACGGAAGCACCTAAAAAGAAAGTGAGTTTTGAACAACTTAACCAGGCCAAAGAGTGCTGATGCTCGATCCTTATGGCAGTGCCTGCCAAGGAAGAACTTGCCTGGCCCACTCTCCTCCCTCATCTCCCCTTTCCTCAATCCTGCATGGTTCAGAGGCTTGAATTAGCAAGATGAGGAAGGAGGAGAAGAAGAGCTAGATGAGGAGAGAGAGAAGAACCAACTGTTTCTGACCTGCTGTGCCCCAATGAACTTCAAAGCAAGTTTAGAGTGTGGATTATTATATGGTCCTTTATAGTTTGATTACAGTCATGAGTCACTTAACCATAAGGATACATTCTGAGAAACGCATCCTTAGGCAATTTGTCTTTGTGTAAACATCATGCTATGTACCTGCTTACTCAAACCTAGGTGACATAGCCATCTACACACCTAGGCTCTATGGTGTAGCCTATTGCTCTTAGGCTACAAACCTGTACAGTGTGTTTCTGTCCTGAATACTGTAGGCAATTGCAACACAATCGTAAAGATTTGTGTCTCTAAACATATCTGAACATAGAAAAAGTACCCTAAAAATACAGTATAAAAAGATGAAAAATGGTACCTATATAGGGCATTTCCCATGAATGAAGCTTGCAGGACTGGAAGTTGCTCTGGGTGAGTCAGTGAGTGGTGAGTGAATGCGAAGGCCTGGGACATTACTATATACTACTGTGGACTTTATAAACATTTAGACTATACTAAGTTTATTTTAAAAAGCTTCTTTATATCTTCATTCTGTAAGCTTTTTCCTTTTTTAAAATTTTATTTTTTTTCTTTTTAAACTTTTTTGTTAAAACTAAGACACAAACACATACATTAGCCTAGGCCTACACAAGGTCCAGATCATCAATATCATGTCTTCCACCTCCACATCTAGTCCCACTGGAAGGTTTTTCAGGGGCAGTAACATGCATGGAGCTGTCATCTCCTTTGATAACAATGCCTTCTTCTGGATACCTCCTGAAGGACCTGCCTGAGGCTGTTTCACAGTGAACATTTTTTTTTTAAGAAGTAGAAGGAAACTCTAAAATAACAGTAAAAAGTACAGTATAATAAATTCATAACCTAGTAACATAGTCATTTATTATCATTATCAAGGATTATGTACTGTACTTGATGTATATGCGGTACTTTTATATGCCTGGTAACACAGTAGGTTTGTTTACGCTGACATCCCCCCAAACATAGGAGTGATGCCTTGCACTGTGATGTTATGACGGCTGTGACATCACTAAACATAGAAATTTTTCAGCACTATTATAATCTCATGGGACCATCGTCATAAATGTGGCCCATCATTGACCAAAACGTCCTTATGCAACACATGACTGTATTAAATTGAGACTGTTTTGTGACTGAAAGTAACAGGATTTTAATTGGTTGATAGTGATTGTAGAAGTCATAGGAGCTTCTTGAATTTTCACTTAGGGGTAGGGGAAAAACAGCCAACAAAATAAATTTAAATTGGGAACATTTACAAAGAAGACAGGTAAGGAAATCTTTATCTGGACACCTGACACTTTTGAAAGGGCAAATTAGGTTCCAGATTCGAATTGGAATCTGACCTCCTGCAGTTGGAGGGAGTGGCTGCTCATCTCTTCCCAGAAGGTCGAGCTTGTCAGGGGTGAGGATCAAGGAAGCTGCTGCTTTTCATTATCTCAACTTTATTGGCTTGGAGCGGTGTCCATATTTAGCCTGGTAGGTTGGAGTGACTTGTGGGGAGGATGGCACTCGGTAGGACTAGAAATCCTTGCAAGTCCATGTAGAAAACAAAAGGCTAATGAAACCGGTAGCAATAATAACCCTTTTATTTCTGGACAAACATGGAGTCCTTCCCAGCATGTGTGTGTGTGTGTGTGTGTGTGTGTGTGTGTGTGTGTAGTTTGTTCACGCTATACTCAGGTAAGTTGGAAGTACCTAATTACAACTGGGATTAAATTGCCTAATATGCATAATTCACAGAAACAGCAAAATACCTGAAAGCACTCAATGTCTTCATTTAGAGGTTAAATATTTTAAATAGTTAAAACTGTTGTTTAAATAAGAAGGCATCCATTTGGATGAAACTACTTAGGAAGGAAGTATTTTCAACTTTTTAACCTATATCATCTCAGTGTGTTTATTTCATACTGCTCCAAGTGTTTTTGTAGTTTTATTTATTACAGTTGCATTCTTGTTCTATAATTTCCAAACTGTATTATGAAAACAACAGGAATTTGAATATGCTTTCCAGACTATGCGGTCACCTCTCAATTTTACCCACACCCCTCCTCTTTACCCTCCCACTGAAAACCTGTAGCGTAATTACTTATTAGCCTTTCTTGACCAGACTGCTGTTTTTTGGGACATACTTTATTGGAGTCACTTACAACCCTTTCCTTCCCTTTTCCTTGTCCTTCTCTGTTGTCTGTCATTTCCCGAATTCCCGGCTTCACTTTGGTCATGCTGCGTGGAAGAAACTGATCACAAATGCCAGGTTCTACACTAATTTTTCACCAGTAGAGGCTGTTTTCTTAGCCATAGCGTTTGGGTCAACCAACCAGAACTAGAACCTTGTGAAGACATGTCCAGGAGGGCTTGCTCTTCCTGAGCCTCTGTCTGTCCCTTCTTTTTCTGCATTTTCCCTGAGGTCTGAATTCTCAAATGATTTCCTAAATTTTGTACTTTTGTAAAGCTTATATTTTAATGGACACTAACCTGTTACTTTTGGGGAAAATAAAGATTAAAAATAATATTAAAAGAATTTTTCTGACATTTCCTACCTAAAGTTAGTATTCGTAAATTTACTTTCCAATATACAAAGTATATGTGATGATGTATTTTGTGATGAGACTGATGGTTAAAAAATAGATAGTAAGTATTGTCTGGAAATCAAAATTAACAAAATGCCTTAAGTTTTTCTAATTAAAGTTCTAGATTTTGCTTACTTATAGATGTGTAAAAGTTTGCAGTGCAGGTTTTAAATTGGAGATTCAGAGTGACTTTAGAATAAAAATAAATATCTGTGATTCAGGAGAGATCAACTAGCAGGGATTTAGAATTACTCTTACAGATGTAATGTCACTTTAAGCCGAAGTATTTATTTCTATTTTGCGTGTTTGCGAACCAAGGTGTACATATGACTCACATCAGCCTCAGAAAGTAGACAGTTGGCAAAGCACGAATACACAATTTCACCCTCAAGTTAAAAAATAAATAAATAAAAAACCCAAACCATGGATTTTCACTAATTGTCTTTTAATTATATTGGTTACTCCTCTCTGGAGAAATGTTTCAAACAATTTATTTAAATGTTTCTGCTGCTGGACATCAAGCATATAACTAAGTTGTAGAATATGATGAAATCTTTCATGTTAAGGTAATTAAAGTCAAAGAAATTCAGGTTGAGGTGTCACCGGGCTAAGAATAATGTTTTCGGAAAGTTATTTAACACTTGCCATATGCACAGTGCAATTCTTCTTTCTTTACTTGTGTCACGTCACCTGAGTTCCTCAAGAACTCCGTAAGGTAGATGCCATTAGTTTCCTGGTAATTCAGATGAACAAGCAGATGCTGAGAGAAGTCGGTGACATGTCTCACGTGACATTGTTAGCTGGAGCAGCCAGGGTCTCCTCACCTTACCAACAATGGAAAATGTCAAATGAGCAGATTCCAGATTCTGAGATAGAACCAAGACTGTTAAGAAGAAATTAACAGAAGTGGAAAGCATTTTTATGTGTTACCATCTCACAGAGATTTTATTTCTGGAATTAGCTGTGCCTCTTCTAATTTTTCTGTTTATAAAACTCCAAAATAAAATTAGGCTTCCGGTTTATTATTTAAATAGTGTTCATCAACTATCTTTTTGTTTATTTTCTTGGAAGTAATCATAACAACACATTGAAATCAGCATTTAGTTATAATTTTCACAAAAAATTAAAGCAAAATGCATGAGTTTCTCCATAAAGGCTGTGATTTCCCTTAGCTGTCAAACCCTACGTAGGCATAAAAGAATAATAGTAATAGAAACATGGGTTTATTGAGCACATCTGCCTCATTTTTGAGAAAAATAGTTCATGTTCATTGTCACAAATCTTCCTATGAAGCAAGGAGAAGGCAGAAATAAGAAGCTTTGGAAGATACAGGGATAGAGAGACACAGTCTATAAATCGTAATGAGTACTGTTAAATAACATTTATAGGAGGTCATTGGGTTGGACTAAGTTCCTGCACAAGGCCCAATAGACCAAACCATAATGGAGTCACTCATGCTGAAGTTTCAGGGCCGCCAAGGTGAAATGCAGTTGTTTATCTGCCCTTCCAAGAAATCAGGAGAGAGAAAGAGATAATAGCCAAATCCCCAAACAGGCCAGTTTTAGCCAGCATGATAAGGAAGTCCTCTCCGGTTTAACCTTTATAAGAAAAGAACTGTGAAAGGACCAATCTGTTTTTTGTTCTGTTTCTGCTTTTCTCAGCCCTTTTCAATCTTATAAAGGCAACTTTATAGACTCCTCTGCTCAGCTCAGGAGAATGAGGTGTTGCCTAATTCTAGAATTGCAAATAAAAGCCAATCAAGGTCTTTAAAATAAATTAATTGTAGTTTTGTCTTTTCACAATATTTATTGAACATTTACTATGTGCTGGAAGCTTTTGTAAATACTTTACCTATGTTGACTCATTTGACTGTTATGCCAGACCTTTGATGTAGGAACTATTGTCATCCTCATTTTATAAATGAGCGAATGAACCCAAAGAAGATAAACAGCCTATCCAAGATCACACAACTAATGAGGGGCAGCCAAAATGTGGATTGAGACAGTCAGGCCTCAGGAGTACCCATTTTCCCATGTGCTTACTGCCTGGTGTTGTAAGTTTCCTGCATATGCTAGTTTCCTAGGGTTGCTGTAACAAAGTACCACAAACTGGGTGTCTTAAAATGACAGAATCTTATTCTCGCATGGTTCTGGAGGCCAAAAGTCTGAAATGAAGGTGTAGTCAGGGTTGGTTCCTTCTGGAGACTCTGAGAGAGAAACTGTCCTTGCCTCTCCCGTAGCTTCTGGTGGTTGCTGGAATTCTTTGGCATTCCTCGGCTTGTGGTAGCAGAACTCTAATCTCTGCCTCCGTCTTCACGTGGCCTTCTTATCTGTGTCTGTGCCTCTTCTTATGTCCTTTATTCTTCTTATAAGGACACCAGTCCTTATATAGGGCCCCCCACAAAACCAGGATGATTTCATCTTGAGATCCTTAACCAATTCTAGCTGCGTAAACCTTATTCCAAATAAGATTACATTCTGAGGTTTCAAGTGGACATAAATTTGGGGAGGACAATATTCAACCCACTACACTGCCTTTCTGAAGTTATGCCATGTCAAAATGATACATGATTCTTTTCCTTTTATTGCCAAGTTTATGACTTTTATGTGGCACTCTCTCAAGCGAAAGAGCCACTCTCAGGTCCAAGTCTTCAAAGGTTTTGTTTTTGCTCTAAGAAAATGAGTTTCCTTTCAAATGAATATTTAAATCAGTGGTTAGGTCTATTGGTGGTGGTGGGTTGGTGTAAACAGCAATGTTCAGAGTTGATTCTCTTGAATTATCAGAGTATTTCAAATGACAAAGTGAGAGAACAATAGCTAAAGCTTTTGGTCTCACATCTGTGTCCACTGGAAAAGTATTTGGGCCTCCCCAAAAGGAACTATCATCCCACACCCATGTTGGAAACCTTGTCAGTATCTAGGTTTATAAAATCAGGAAGGATTATGCAAAAGATTTTATAATATTAACTTAGGAGAACACATCGTAAACCCCATAAACACAGAGTCTACCATCCACAGAAGTGGGACAAATGGAAAATATACATCCATCCAGGATTGCTTTAGGTAAAACTATGGACTAGAAACCTGTACCATTTAATTAGAAAGAGTAAAACATGTTGGAATAAGGAGTGTCATTACAGCCTCTTCCAAAATGCTTCTTGGTGACAGGTTGCCAGGACAGATGGGCCACTGATCAGTTCTTCTAGTGGATTCTTATGCAATCTTGGCAGTGGAATATTGACCCTACTCCAGTTGTTCCCTCAACTCTGTCTTTCCCCAAATGATTTTTTAATCCCTCATTAGTTCGTCTTCCTTGGTACATGGAATTACCTGCCTAATACTTAGGAGAGAGGTAAAGGAACTGGTGTTTTATAAAGGAGTCAGTGTATGTCAGACACTATGCTAAGTGCTTTGTTTAGATATACTATTTAATTTTATCCTCACAGCAGTTCTGCATGGTAAATGGTATTAGTTTGATTCTACAGTCTGTTTAAAGATGATAAACAGGGCGGGGGCAAGGGCAACATACGTAACCTAAACATCTGTACCCCCATAATATGCTGAAATTAAAAAAAAAAAGATGATAAACAGAGGCTCAGACAGGTTAAAAAATTGCTCAAGGTCAAACTAGGGATTGATAGAACCAGGATTCGAACGCAGCTATATCTGACTCCAAAGATCTGACTCTATGCCCCTTCATTATTCCATCAACTCTAAAAGGATAGATTTCTTTCCTTGCTTTTAAGAAGCAGCTCCCCATATGGAAAATATCTAAGATTCCAGGTTTATGTAGGGTATCTGGTTCTGCTAAGATTTAATCAAAATCATTCACAAATAAACCTAGCACTGAGAACATAAAATTAGCATATAGAAATCTAACATTTGTAGCATTTGGAGGCAAGGATTAAAAACATCACACACTTTACTCATTTGTTTGTGGAGTACCGAATGTAGGAGGGAGAACAATATTTTAAACCTGAAATAATGATGATATGCTCTAAAATGTCATGTCGATTAAAGTGGTCATCTAAACTATCACATGTATAGCTTTAATGTACCATACTAAGCAGGCTCATAAGAGTTTGATATATGCAAATCTCAAGTCAGATATTTTCATCAAAAAACAGGGTATTTTTAATGTCTAGTTTTATGACACAAAACCTTTGTTTGTGTGATAGTATATGCCCCACATCAAGAGGGGGAAAAAGGTTTCAAATGCAAATGACTAGAGGAAAATGTGGGGAAGACTTTTTGATGGGTATCTAGGAGTTATGAATTATTTTTCTATAGTTCCTTAAACACAGATAGCCTCCCCTTAGCCAGGAACAGGTCTGTACGGTCTTAAATAGAAGCAGCCCAATAACAAATGACTTTTCCAGGTCCCATGAATTCTACTTTAAACATGAAGGGTTGCATAAGCACCTGTCTAGTGACTTCCTTTATTAACCTGGCAATCAGGCAGAATTCAAGCATAATGTATTAAAAAATAATTACATATGTTTATTAAATTGGGACATATTACCAGTGACACAAAATTGATTTTATACACCGAAGCTTATTATTCGTATTTAAGAAATGCATTTCATAAGGCTATAGCTGCCATAGTGATTCCTCCGATGGATCTGGCCAAAGTAAATTGAAAAGCTTCTGGAAAGGATTCACCATTCTAGATGCTTCGTGGGAGAAGAATATTCATGATTGATGGAAGGAGGTCAAAATATCAATATTAATGGGAGTTTGGAAGAAGTTGATGCCAAACCCCATGAATGACTTTGATGGGTTCAAGACTTCAGTGAAGAAATTATCTGCAGAGATTGTGGAAATAGCAAGATAATTAGAATTAGAAGTGGAGCCTGAAGATGTGACTCAATTGCTTCAATCTCATGATAAAACGTGAACGGATGAGGAGTTGCTTCTTATGGATAAGCAAAGAAAATGGTTTCTTGATATGGAATCTACTCCTGGTGAAGATGCTGTCAACATTGTTGAAATGACAACAAAAGATTTCAAATATTACATCACCTTAGTTGATAAATTAGCTGCAGGGTTTGAGAGGATTGACTCCAGTTTTGAAAGTTCTCCTGTGGGTAAAATGCACTCAAATGGCTTTGCATGTTACAGAGAAAGCTGTAAAAGGAAGAGTCAATCAATGAGGAAAACTTCATTGTTCTCTTCTTTTAAGAAATTGCTACAGCCACCCCAACCTTCAGCAACCACCTCCCTGATCAGTCAGCAGCCATCAACATTGAGGCAAACCCTCAACCAGCAAAAGGATTACCACTCACTGAAGAATCACACAGATGTTTCTTAGCATAGTTTAGCAATAAAGTATTTTAAGTTAAGATATATACATTTTTAGACATAATATTATACACTGAAATGACTACAATATAGTATAAACATAACTTTCATACATATGTAAAATTTAAAAATTCACGTGACTTGCTTTATTGCAATATTTGCTTTATTACAGTGGTCTGAAACCAAAGCCACAGTGTCTCTGGGGTGTGCCTGTACCAGCAACAAAGCCCTCTCAGTTCAAAGACAAGTGCATTTACTAATGGTGTTGATTTCCTTTGGTGCTTATACTTAGTTGAGTATAATGCTCTTATTTAATAAAAACATAAAATTATAAAGACTAAAATTTTGGTCTTCTGGAAATAATTAATCTAAGAAGGAGCCCTTTCAGGCAGGAACTAATTCTGTGTGATATTACTGAGGGATTATCATAATCCCAGTCTATAGATGAGGAAGATGAATGACAGGTTTTAGTCTGTAGACATACAGAGAAATCAGTGGAGTTCCTGAAGTTATGGAAATGATCTCTACTTCTAAGACTTCTATGAAATGAAATATGGAAGAGTATGATAATGGGCATTTTCTTTTCAAAACCTAGTGAAAATGGAGATTGGAGGGGTTTACCTTGTATGGTCAGGTGCTTATATGGTGTTACTTGTTTTAAGATGTTTGAAACTTTTTTTATTTCTTAACAAGCCACTTCCCTTTGGGAAGTAGGGTTTCTGACCCTTCTCCCACATAAATTCATTTCTTAGAATGGCTACCATAGGCCAGGTTCTAAGCTAAGCCATCTTTATGACTAACATTTATGTAGTGTTTCACTATTTACGTTTGTCTTTAAACTTTTGTTATCTCCTGCTCACCTGTAACTGACAGTTCTTACTTATCAACTTTGCTGGTGTTACACTTAGTTATTGATGAGTTGTATAAATTTCTTAAAGGTGAAGCTTCTTGATGAAGCTATGTTTGTCTAACTCTCTCTATATGGAATAGTGTCTCCTTTTCTCTTTCCTTTCCCTTTCCTTCAAATTTATTGAGAACCTGTAATATGATATAAATAAGATGGGCATTCATCAATAAAATCTTATTAAGATAACAAAATACTTAATTTTGCTACATGGAATAAAATCCTAGGTGGTATCAAGGATAAAGTAATAAAAATTTCATATAAGTTATGTGTTGCTTCCTGCTCCCCATTGTCATATCATTGGGAGCCCCAAACTTATTATCAAACTATCTCAATTAAAAATTCCAATTTGGGGATTTGGAGGGGGGATCATTAGACAGTAGATGATTCTACCAGAGAGAACGCTTTTAAATACCAGAGTGAATATAGCACAGATATTAATTTTATTATGTTTCACAGTTTGCCATATGTTACGTGGCACATTTTGCTGGTAATTTGAGCATCTGAAACATTATTTTTCATGTTTGAACAATAGACAATTTCACTAGAGCACGTGTATCTCAGCCTCAAGATATCTTTACTTGCTGCTTCTGAAATTTCCATTGACATTCAACCTTAAAAATTTTTTATATAGGAATCCTATTTTTAAAGAAGTATCTTGTATAATTCTTTTTAAAGAAACACATTTTAATGTTCAATGTAAATCTTTACTATATTAATAGTATGCAGGTTTCCTTCATAGCTCTAAAGAAAGGTAGTATATATTATGTTTAATATATATGTAACAAATATATGTTCATTTTCTGAATATCTTTACTATTTTAATGTGTATTTTTATTTACAAAGTTAACATATGCTCATTGTTAAATATCTTAAACTGTGGGAATGTAGGAAATTGAAAGTGAGCTGTCTATAATCTCAGCCCTTCTCTTGACAGTTTTTCATATCCTTTCATATGTTCCAATGCACATATTTCTGTGTGTGCCCACATACAGTGTCTGTGTTAGTGTTTATACTTATACTTTCCATATTGTTCTGTAACCTCACATTCTCACTTAGCAGGATTTCATGAATTTTTCTTTTGCATTAAATAGAGATATACCATCATTTTTTAAATGTTTATTCAGTGTGATGATTAATTTTATGTGTTAACTTGACTGTTCCACAGCATGCCCAGATATCTGGTTAAACATTATTTCTGGGTCTGTGTCCGTGAGGGGATATCCAGACGAGATTAGCTTTTGAATTGGTGGATGGAGTAAAGCAGACCGTCTAATTCACTGAGGGCCTGAACAGAAGAAAAAGGTCGGGAAGGTTGAATTTACTCTCTGCCTGACAGTTTGAGCTGGGACATTGATCTTTTCCTGCCCTGGGTGCTTCTGGTTCTCAGGCCTTCAGACCCTCACTAGAATCTACACCATTGGCTCTCTGGCCATGAGGCCTTCACACCATACCACCAGCTTTCCTGGGTCTCCAGCTTGCAGATGACAGATCATGGGACTTCTCAGCTTTCATAATCTCAGCCAATTCCTTGTAGTAACCCTGTCTATTTATCTACCTACCTACTTACCTATCTACCTATCTACTATCCTATTGGTTTGTTTCTTTGGAGAATCCTGGTTAATACATGCAGTACTAACATTTTCTAACACAATGGATTATACTATAGATTCACTTTTGCAACTTGTTTTCACATAAAATGTATTAATAGCATGTAAAATCTTTCTACCTGAAAAAATATATATTTTCTTCATTATATTTTGATGCTACATTATGTTCTATTATATTGATACACTCTAATAGATTGAACCATTCATTCTTTTCTTGATGGATATTAAGGTCATTTGCAGTGTGGAAAAATACATACTGTTCATTTATTTCTGTGTACTTATGCAAGTATACAGTAGATTTCTGGATTATTGAATATGAACAATTGAAAGTTTGATGGATATTGCCAAAGTGCCTTTTGGAGAATATATGTAAATGCCACATCCTTTATTAACCTTGGACATTATCACTTAAATATTTTAAGAAACATTAGAGGTAAAAACAAGAGGTAATTGTTTTAATTTTACTTTTCTGTTATTATTACGAGTTTGAGCATTATTGTTTATTAACATTTTATTCTTTCTTATCTAATCTACCTGTGTTTATCCACTGTTAACCAACTTTCAGGTTACTTGACTTTAAATCTTGATTGCAGAACTCTCTGTTTCTTATGGATACTAAATTGTTTATATATTTTCAAAATGTTGTCTTTTAATTTATAAATCATTGAGTAAATTAATGGATGATAAGAAAGATAATAACTGATAATTAAAATACAACATGTTAAGTTTATAATAAGCATATATATCCTGGGCACCATGGGATCATAGAAGAGTAACATGTAGAGAAGGCCATCTGCACCAGGCAAGACTTGAGCTGTGCTTTAGAATATAACTAGAAATCATTAAATCGAAGAAGATGAAGAAGTTGTTTTGGCAAGAGGATGCAGCAATCCAAATAGAAAAGAGCGAGGTCTATTCTGGAAATTACAAGTAGTTCACTTTGCCTAGAGTGAAAGGTACTGTACAGAGGGTGAGGAGATGGGGCTACGGAGAGGGAGAAGGGTCAACTTATGAATGGCTTGGTGTGTTAAGTCATTTGAATTTACCCTGAAAACATGTGGAGGCAATGATATGTCAAGATTTGGATTTCAAGACTATCCTAACACAAGAATGAAAAATTGTTCAGAAGGAGTCAGTCTGGAGGCAGGAAGACCAAGTTGTATCTAGTTGAGGCAGACATTAATTTTTTCATTATCATAGCCATAATCATCAAGGGGGAAAAATGATAATTTTCAAAATTTCTCTATAATTGAAATTGAGTTACCTCTGGAAGAATATATACCTGGGGAGTACAGATGGTTTGGAGATAAGGGAACTTTTCATTTTCTTCTGTAGACACATTTGTATTATTTGAGTTTTATTTTTTTCAATCAAACATAGACTTTAATAATAAAACAATATTGTTTTAAAAAACTGCACCAATAACAGATGGGAAAGATCTGCCTATTTCTAAATCAGATCTCTTGTCTGACAAGTATTGAGTGTTTTCATGAACCACCAAATAAATCAGTATGAACCCAAATTTTAATATGATTGCTAATAGCTAGTGTAATAATATAGTTGGTTACATTAGTATTTTATAGTATCCTAATAAAGAGTTTTTATACCTTGCTTTGTAATAGTCAGATTGTATCTGGAAACGTGTTCACTTTGGGTGTCAAAAGTGAGATGATCAACTTGAAGCATGTTTGGGAGAAAAGAACTGTGAGGGAAATGACTTAAAATCATGTTAGATAAGGAACTATTGAAGAAAACGATAGTATGTATATCTCAAATTGTCACATTGTACACCTCAGACTTATACAATTTTATTTGTCAGTTACATCCCCCCCTCCATAAATCTGGGGAAAAGAAAGAAAATGGGGATGTAGTGTTTGGAGCCAGGTCAGGCAAGACATTTGACGTAAGTTATTGATGATGCATCATGCCACAGAGAAATAAGACATATTTCATTAAACTTCTAGGTGAAATAGAAACAAGGAATTGACATTGTAAGAGGGCAGCTTTTGACTTAAAAAAGAAGGAAATCAAATGGCATCTCCTTTTTTATGCCTAGAATCTGATATTCCTGATGTTTTTGCCAGCTTCTCATAAACTGGCAAAGACTACAGTATCCCTTCATTTAACTAATTATTAGGGCCGGACGTGGTGGCTCATGCCTGTAATCCTAGCACTCTGGGAGGCCGAGGCGGGAGGATTGCTTGAGCTCAGGAGTTTGAGACCAGCCTGAGCAAGAGCGAGACCCTGTCTCTATTATAAATATAGAAAGAAACTAGCCAAACAATTAAAAATAGAAAAAATTAGCCGGGCACGGTGGCACGTGCCTGTAGTCCCAGCTACCCAGGAGGCTGAGGCAGGAGGATTGCTTGAGCCCAGGAGTTTGAGGTTATGAGCTAGGCTGAGCTAGGCTGATGGCACGGCACTCTAGCCCAGGCAACAGGGTGAGACTCTGTCTCAAAAAAAAAAAAAAAAAAACTAATTATTATGGCCAGTCACACCATGACAGATTCCATAAAGTTCAGCCATATTTATTATATGTAAATTCATTTAATAAGTTTGCATGTATTTTCTTTTACATTAAACAAAACTAACAGGTTCATTTCTTAAGTTGGTTATGTTAGATCTATTTTCATGTTTCAAACTAGTACCCTAAGGGGTAATATTACTCTTAGGACATAATTAGCTTTGTCATCATTACTAAATCTCTCCCTGACTTAACCAAAAACACCTCCTCTCACACACTCTACATATATAAGCCTAACTTGCCACTCTTGTCTCCATAGTTTTCACATTTACTGAAGTTTTCTTACACACAGCTATTGTATTAGTATTATGTTTTCTCACCAACAAAGGTAGAGTGGAATCAGTTGAAAAATAGAGCTATCCTACATGGTCTACTTCAAGGCACGTGTCAAATACCTTAGAAGATAAAATTTAGTTTCATCCTATAGCCTTGGGATTCTGGTCACCCTACAACCCCAAGTTATCCCCATGTTCGAATACAATGGACTATGGGATATACTCTGTTATTCCGTCATCTTGGGCTCTAGATATGGTACTAGGGCCCAAAAAAGGCAACACAATTTACATTTTTCTGACTTGCTCTACTTCCAGGATTTCTAACGTTTAAGCTCTGGGAAAATACTGCATACCTGACAGAATTTGGACCATCATTTTGCAAATATGCTCAAGTTCTTTTGGTTGGAAAATGGATGTATCAGTTGGGGTTCTCCAGAGAAACACAACTAATACGATGCGTATGTGTGTATGCATGTGTACACACACACAGACACACACATTTATAGATATGCGAAGAGATTTATTATGAGGAATTGGCTCATGCAATTATTGAGGCTGGCAAGTCCCAAGATCTGCAAGATGAATCAGAAAACTGAACCCAGGAGAGCTGATGGTGTAGTTCCAGTCTGAGTCTGACAGCCTGAGAGCCAGGAGGACCAGTGATGAATTTCCAGACTGAAGACTAGAAGCTCAAGCCCCAGGAAGAGCTGATGTTTGAGTTTGAGAGCAGGAGTTAAAAACAAAACAAAACAATGTCCCAGTTTGAAGGCAGGAGAAATTCTTACTCAGGAGAGGGTCAGCTTTTTTATTCTATTTAGGCCTTCAACTGATTGGATGAGGCCCACCCACATTAGGGAGAACAATCTTCTTTATTCAGTCTACAGATTTAAATGTTTATCTCATCCAAAAATGCCCTCACAGACACACCCAGAATAATGTTCGACCAAATATCTGGCCACCCCATGGCTCAGTTAAGTTGATACATAAAACTGAACATCACAGTAGACTGAATAGACCAGGTGTTACTATTGCTCGTCAGCATTTCTTACATGTTATCTGTTTATTAATTCTTTCTTTCCCCTTCCCAGGAATTATTTACTTAACATCAACTCTTAGTCACTTGGAATCCACTACACTTTTGCTGATGGTCTGTGCTCGAGATGGTGGTGGGCTCACAGCTGTCATTAATGCCGATGTCACTATACACATTCTCCAGACAGTTCTGGCGCCTGCTGAATTTGAAAGGCCTAAGTATACTTTCTCCATTTATGAAGATGTGCCTGAAGACAGTCCTGTTGGGACAGTGAAAGCAAGCGAGCCCTTGAGTGAGTGTTTGTTTCTTACGCTGCATCAGAGTCCATTATTGGAACATTCCCTGTGTTCTTAGGCTATGCAATCTTGAGTAATTCTTTTCTTCTCTACATGCAAGACAAATGCAGGGAGATAGCACAACCTGTGGCTTGCTCTTTGTTCTTTCAACATTCCACAATTTATATTTCTGATCAGAAAGCTAATGGATATTTTTAAAAGAAAGTTTAAAACAATACACAATAATTATAAGGTACAAAGTATGTGTCTACTCTAACCCCCTCACCAAAAATCACACATACACTTCTAAAATTTTTTTACAAAAATGCATCCTACTGTTTGTTGTTATACAATTACCTTTTCCCTCCTCACTTAGTATTTACTGAACAGCTTTCCAGGTAATTCTAGCTCATACTGTCTTCATTTTTTAAAAATTGCATAGTATTTGAACTTACATATGTTTTATTTAAACATTTCCCTCTTGCTACCAATTCGAATGATTTAAAAATTTTCACTAGTCCAAACAGTACTTGAGCAAATAGCCTTGTGTGACCTTTTCACACTTGTAGAGGCACCTTTGCAGGATAAATTTTTGGAATTGAATTACCTCTCCAAAGAGCTTGTCCTCCTCCTAATCTGTTCCTGTTCCTTCCTCTCTCCCTTGCCTCAACCTCTGTGGAGGGCACTTGCCCTTCGTAGGTAGCTATCACAGAGAAACATCAACATAAACTTAACTTGGCTTCCTCAGTTATATAAAAAAGATAGCCAAGTTAGTTTCTGAGTATCTTTCCCTTTTATCTAATGCAGGAGGAATGAAGGGAGACAGTGAAAGCTGTGTCTTGCTTTTTGTCCACTTCACATTCTCTTTGTCTGCCAAATAATCTCAAACCGTGTGTCCACTTCTCAACAGTCTTGGAAAGCTTAGGAAGAAGGAAAACACTGCACAGTATTCTCCACAGATGCAATATATATAGTCATGCATCCTTAACAACAGGGAAACATTCTGAGAAATACGCCCTTAGGTGATTGCGTTGTCGTTCACATCTCACCGAGTGTACTTACACGAACTTAGATGGTATAGCCTACTGTGCTACAAACCTGTACAGCATGTTACTATATTGAATACTTTAGGCAATTGTGACACAGTGGTAAATATTTGTGCATCTAAACATATCTAAACATAGAAAAGATACAGTAAAGATATGGCATTGTAATTTTATGGGACCAGCACGGTATATGCCGTCCATCATTGATTGAACTGTCATTATGCGGTACCTGGCTGTATTAATATTTCCAACTTCAGCGTTTCCAGTCGGTACATTCTTTTGGCATACAGTGGTGGTTGTCTCTCTCTTTTCAGATTCCTCAGAACCAATCTTTTACAGAATTTCTTCTGGTAACCTGGACGGAAAGTTCTCCATTCACCCGTGGCTGGGCACAATTCGCACCCGGAAGCCTCTGGATCACGAAACGCAGCCCATGGCTGTGCTCACGGTCCAGGCGCAGCTCGGCAGCTCCCCAGCCTGCAGCAGCACGGAGGTCAACATAACCGTAATCGATGTCAACGACAACCACCCCGTGTTTCTCTCGGCCGCTGAAGAGATTCGAATACCGCAGACCACTCCACCTGGCACAGCCCTGTACCGCGCGCGTGCGGAAGACAGAGACAGCGGGCCGAATGGATTCATCCGGTACGCCATCGCCAGCCAGCATCCGAGCCTCTTCGCCGTCGACAGAGGTCTTGGTGTGCTGTACCTCAACGCCAGTCCGGGAGGCGACGTGCCGCAGAAGCACGTGCTGACGCTCATGGCCGAGGACCTCGGCGTTCCCCCTCGGGCATCCCTGCTGGTCCTGACGGTAGTTGTTGAAAAACAAGAACAAAGCCCCTCCTTGACTTTTGAACATTTAGTCTATCAAGCGGAAGTGAGTGAGTCTCTCCCGCCGAGGACACAAGTCCTGCAAGCACGGGCCCGCCGCCTTGGCCCGCAGCGCTCGGCCTCAGAGCCGATGTACTCGCTGGAACCCAGCGCCTCTGCCGCGTTCGGAATCCGCCCTCACACAGGTTGGATTTATTTGCGGCGACAGCTCGACTATGAATCCACACAAACATACAATTTTAGAGTGTTTGCCTGGATCCCGGAGGACAGATTGCTGCAAAATGTGAGCACTTCAGTAATCGTTCATGTCCTGGATGAGAATGACAATTCCCCTACCTTCTTGCATGATGTGTTGTTTTTGAAAGTTGAAGAGAGCCCCGTTCCCCAAGGGGTAATAGGCAGAATTACAGCTATTGACGCAGACTCTGGAAAGAATGGACAGCTATTGTATTTCCTTTTGTCTGATGGAAAATTCTTCAGGATGAATCCTAATACAGGTAGCATTTTGTAGCTTCCACTTTTTCCTTTAAAATCAGGATCGAGACAACTCATGTCTTTAAGTATAGCATTAGTACAAACATACAATTAAAATCACTGTATTTAGTAAATAGAGTATTTGATATAGTATTGTGAGATTTTAAAATGAAGTAAAAATTGAACAGGATTTCACCTATAATGATTCACACTTCTTTTGCTTCATACCTATACATTGCCAGTATATGGTTCTTATTCTGAATTAGAGCTATAGTCTGAACTGGATTGAATACATCTTTATGTAAAGGCTAATTTTTTTCACCGACCATTCTCTTTCACGTGTAGGCTTTTAAAAAATGTCAAAGTATATTTTATGAAATACATATGCCATTGATGTAAGACTAGAAATCAATCCATTAGTTAAAATTTCAAAATCACTCTAGGAATATCTGTTCCCATTCTTGGCAAGGGAACCAGGGGAAAAGGAGAATAATTACAGTGGATTTTTTTTGAAGTCTTAATTAAGAAATTAAATATTAAAAGTCATTATAGTTTAAATTTTATATTATATAGATTTACAAGGATATTATTTAATCCCTACAATGAAATATATTTATACTTCAAATGCATAGCCGGGAAAACTGAGACTCAGCTCAAGTACCATGCCCAAGGTCGTGCAGTGAGTA
Source organism: Propithecus coquereli (assembly GCF_000956105.1). Taxonomy (NCBI): domain Eukaryota; kingdom Metazoa; phylum Chordata; class Mammalia; order Primates; family Indriidae; genus Propithecus; species Propithecus coquereli. The sequence continues at coordinate 2,194,949 of NW_012147819.1, read as the reverse complement.
GGAGGTAAGGGGAAGCCACCACTTTGTACAGCCCCAGGAGGCACCATCTGTGTCATACCCTGTGCAAATGGTGCCACTGCCCTTTGGTGGGACAGAATTTAAATTCAGTTCATATTAACTTCAACCTTTTGAAGGTTGTGATTTAGGAGAAGGTGCCCCTTCCTAAACAGATGGAGCTTTTCAGCAGGGCACATGGCTTGCCAAGAAGGGTACAAACTGCATTTCTGCTCCCATTCACTCCTTAAGCCGGGACCCCTTCTGCAGGGCACAAGCCATGCAGGTACACAGGATGGCCCTGCTTGTACTTACTTCCATGTGGCTACATAGTTTTCTAGGTCGTCTGTTTTACTTGGTGACTTTTTTTTTTTTTTTTTTGAAAATGTTCATACTACAGTCAGTTTCCCCATGATCTTCCCTTTTCTACAATCAGTCTAGCTCCTAGATTTATTCCTAATTTTGTCGTATGGCTTTAAGCAAGTAACTTAAGCCCAAAGCTCAGTTTCCTTACTATGAATAGAAGAGATAATTCCTGACATGCTCTGTGTCATGCTCTGAGAGGTAAAGAGCTAAAGTGTATGAAGGGCCTTGAGAGACTGTGCTTGTAAACCGTTCCTGCCGCCAGGAACAGTGTGTCAAGGCAGGGTGGGGGTATCCTTCACAGTACAGCAGGCACACCCATCCTCCCCGTTCCAGTGCTCCGGGCAGTCTTCCTAGTGACAGGGACCCTAGCTCCCGTGGAACCCTGCCTTGGTGTCACCCACATCAGCCCCGGGCTGAGCTGCAGTCTTTTCCACCCCTGACCTCCAGACAGCTGCTTCTTGTCAATCAGAATTGGTTCATGAAATAAAAGTCTGTTTGCCATTCAGAATTTAAGGTCTTCAGAAGAGAATTACAGTTTGGAACTTAAAAAAATGCAGTTGTGATGTGATCTTTATTAAAATCTCAGTAAACTATATAAACATAGTTTATGCAGTTATAATAAACGCTGCATTTAAGCCCACAAATGCGGCAACTTTATCCAAATGTGAATTTTCATTTTTGTCATTTCAGCTTTTTTTTTTTTTAAAACACAATGTCATTTTATTTGGATTAAGAGGAAAAAATTCATAGTGATAGGAATGTTTGGTGATAGCAGCTTCATGTTTGCTTTCTCACAGGTAAATTTTTTCATGAATGTTGAAGAAACCAATGCTTAGCAGAGCTCTGCAGCAGGAGATGGGCTATCAAGGAGAGCACTCGGCTCTCTAAGGCCCTTGGCATTAGAATTTTATGCTTGAATTTCCATGGCTGACACATGAGGGAATTTACCAAAGATAGTGCAGTTCTGGGCAAAAATATGTAAAACAAGACTTATAACACAGAGTTATTAAAAAAGTGACTGTCCATCACTATGCCTATATTTCGTGAGATAAAAATGAATATCCGTATGCATTAAAAATGAACCGTTGCCTAAGGAATATTATTTGACTTTCAGAAAGATATCTTTCTATTATTTTAAAGTATATTAACAACTGCTCTGGATGTAATAATTACAAAATACTTGTAAATTTAGGATTGCACTTGTTCCTGGCAGCAGTCCTAGAAGATAGCCTCAGAGAGGTTGTTACATGTCTAAGATGGCAGAACTGGGACCCAGACCTGAAACTTTTGATGTCAGAGCTTACAAGATTTCCATTGTCTTATCAACATAGAGAGATAAGCAGCAATTTTAAATCTTCTGAATTATTACCAAGTTTCCGCAGAGTTTTTGCCATTTGTTTTTGTGAGTTCATGGGTTTTTTTTTTTTTATGTTCAAATGGTTAATGGTAGATAATTCGAGCTACAAAATATAACCAGTTTACAGCGGGTGCGGTGGCTCACGCCTGTAATCATAACACTGTGGGAGGCCAAGGCAGGTGGATCATTTCAGCTCAGGCTTTCGAGATCAGCCTGAGCAAGAGCGAGACCCCGTCTCTACTAAAAATAGAAAGAAATTAGCTGGACAACTAAAACATACAGAAAAAATTAGCCAGGCATGGTGGCGCATGCCTGTAGTCCCAGCTACTCGGGAAGCTGAGGCAGGAGGATCGCTTGAGCCCAGGAGTCTGAGCTAGGCTGACGCCACGGCACTCTAGCCCAGACAACAGAGTGAGACTCTGTCTCAAAAAAATAAAAATGAAAAAATAAAAAATAAAATAAAATTAAATTAAGAATAACTGATTTAAAGTGGCATTTTCAGGAGCAACTGCAGAAAATTCATTCAACAGTACCATAGAGCCAAACTACTATTAATGTGGTCTTGGAAGTCACACTTTGGCTGTAAGCTTTAAGTCTGATTTTGCTTCTGTGACTTGTGTTGGATGTGGTCCATAAGCCAGTATTCTAGAACACAGTGTATGTGTCTTTTGTTCTACTCTATGTCCCCAGGCGAGCTGCTCAGTTGGGTGGCATTGGATCACGAACATCAGGTGCACCATGAGATGGCTGTGCTAGTGACAGACTGTGGCTCCCCACCGCGAAATGCCACCATGGCAGTTTATGTGTCAGTTACTGACATCAATGATAACAGGCCGTTCTTCCCACAGTATATCCATGGAAAGGAATTGCACATCAAGGTTTGTGAAGTAGGCTTGCAAGGAATTTGTAGTATCTTTAGTCATTTGTCTTGAGCACCATCTTGTGGTAAAACGTGTGAATTCATCACATCACTCTTTGTGTGGCAGCGTGTATTTTTCGAGGAGCTCTAGATTTTGTGCATGTTAAAAAAGACATTTTTTAAAAAAGAAAATGGATATATGTGCTTTATAATAATTAATGTAGTTTTTCCTACTGTATATAAGCATAATGGTACCTTAGGAGCAGTAATGTTCAAACAAGGATTGTTTTTCCAGTAGTGTACATGCATCTCTTTGTGCAGAGCTTCTTATGAGCAATCGATATCTATATTAGATATTAGATGTTAAAGGTAGGGGAAAAATCTATAGGTCCAAAGGGATGGGTGTACTTTCAGAGACTGTAGAAGTTGAGTTGTTCTTTTTGAGCACATGTACAAACTTCTGATTATATTTGTATTATCTCAACTTTGTCATTTCCAGGTTTTTGTATATTTTATAATATACATAATTAATTCATATAGTGGTTCATGTACATAATTAATAAATAAATATATCTTGGATGTAATCATAATTTTTTTTAAATGGATGGGTTATAAGAAAAAAAAGTTTGGAAGCTACTGCTCCAAAACCATTAAATTAGACATTCAAACTGTGCTCAACTATGCATACTGAATGACTCGAAAAAGGTATTGAGGAACTTAATTTTAAACTGATCTTCCAGAGCCAGATTTAAAGAAAAATTCTAATGAAGCAAACATTATCATATTGTCATTATGATTTTTAATCATATCATTAAGATATCCTGTGTCTTAATTGGGCAGTTGGACTCTAAACATGAAGTTGAACTTCACATGTGCATTTCAGCATTATGGGAAAATCCCTGTTAATTAATGAGCTATGTCCTACATCCTATGTTTCCTGAAATAAAGGTTTATGTTTATTTTAAGCATATTTTGGACCATAACAACAACCTTTGAAAAAATGTCCTAAGAAGGTGATCAATGAGAATATGCTAGAATTCTTAAAATACACCCAAATCTAAGATCATGTAGTTAACTTGATTTCCTTTTTTTTTTTCCAGAATTAGCTCACATGCCCCAGATAATGCATTCAAATTGAGTAAAAGATTTAATTTGTAAGGAGCATTCTTTTCATAGACTTATACCCATATAATTTTATAGGGTAAACATTTGAATTGTACATGGATTTTAAAATAGTTTACAAATGCTTAGTGTTGTGTCTTCTTTCATTTAAAGGTCCATTGATATTTCTCTTTAAACTTTCGCTGACTCATATGTAAGCCATTTGTTTTAATGACAGGTTCTGGAAGGTCAACCAGTAAATATGTTGGTTACAACTGTGTTTGCAAAGGATCTTGATGAAGGAAACAATGCAGAAATTATATATTCAGTATCTTCAGGTAAGAATCACTATTCATAATGAATTAAGAGCTTTTAGAATTTCCCCTTTCATTTATCAAACATTTCGTCTGGGAAAATACATTCTATTTTGCTTACTCAGAATGCTCTAGTTAACTTGAAAATAATGTCAGATTACAAGCAAAATACATTTGATATTGTCAAGAATTACTTTCATTTTTTAAGAAAGAATTTAAAAGTTTAATGAAAAATCATAGTAGTTTATGTCTTAAATAGAAACCATCCACCATAAATGAATGGTTTACAATAACGTGAAGTATAAATTTACTTTTATTGAAAGGAAAGTAGTAGTTGGTGGATAAGAAGTGGTATTAAGTATGATTAAGTGTGCCAAGCATCTATGCATCTTTGTGAAGACTAAATACTCTTAAGGTCAGAGTAAATCATATCTAGAAAATGTCACATATGTATAGACATGTTTGTGTATATGGGAACTTTATTGAAATAAGCTTACTTTTATGTTTTCTTTTAGAATGTGCAGGCTTCCTATTTGTTCCAGTGATTAACTTTAGCTGGCATTGTGTTTTGTGTCATTTTAAAAGACATTTGGTGCTTCATCATATTTGACACAAACATAGGAAAACGAGATAACATTGGCCTGACCTGCAGATAATTTGATTGTCTTCATGGAAAACCCAAGGGATGCCAAAGGCAAAATATTGAAAGTAATAAGATAGCATATTTTCTGGGAACAATGTCAACATGAAGAACTCACTAGCATTTTTTAAAACTTAGCAGTTTTTCAACAATCTCTTTCACAATAAGGAATTCACAAAACCATAGGGTGTAGGGGCAGATTTAGAGTCAAGCTAATGAGGCTTAGGTTTCGGGGTGTTTTACTTACACACACAATCCTGGGGAAGTGGGCAATTTATATTTGCAGTATTGTCCTGTTTTTCTTAAGAAGAGCCCCTCAAATAATATAAGCTTCAAAACTTTCCAGATAGGATCTGTCCCTATTAGAAGCATAGGGAAAATTCCAGTAAAACACATATAAGACTTTTATGTAGAAAATTACAAAATATTAATGAAGGACAAAAAAGAATGAAATGAAGAGCTGTATCATGTTCCTACTTGGAAAGGCTCAGTATCCTAAAGATGACAATTCTTAACAAAAATATATTTATTAACTCAGCATAATTTCAATCACAAACTCAGTGAGTTTTCAGTGAAATTTGACAAGCTGATTCTAAGTCATATGAAGATCAAAAGACAAAGAATAACTAAAACAATGTCCAAAGAACAGGTAAGAAATTTGCCCTACTGGTCTTGATTTCTAAAACTTTTGTAATTAAGACATTGTTGTATTGACTCACTGATTAATAAGCAGACCAGTTGCAGAGAGTGGAGGTCACACTTCACATATTGGGAAACTTGACATCTAAGAGGGATGGCAAATAAATGGGGAAAAGATGAACTATGAATACATGATGCTGATGTGATTGGTTACCTATATGGAAAAATAAAATTATATCTCTACCTCTCAGCATGTTAAAGATGAAGTTTTTTTAAAATGTGAAAATTCTTAATTCTTAGAAAAGAAAATATGAGACTGATTATGCAGCATTGAGGATAAACAAGGATTTTTAAAGAAGAAGAAAAGCAGAACTCACAAAGAAATAAATAAAACTGTGTTAAAATCTAAAACTCTACAAAGATGCCATTGGTTACAATTTTATTATTAGAGTGGTGCAAAAGTAATTGCGGTTTTGGACAGTGAATTTTATTAATAATCAATTCACAAGTTGGGAGAAGATAATTGCAACCAATGTAACCAATATAAAATTAGTATTTGTATTTTTTTAAAGAACTGCCAATCAATAAGAAAAGGACAAATAAATAAAAGGCTTTACAAAGGATATTGACGGACAATTCAAAGAAAAGAAATAGTAAAAACGTTTTAAAACATGTTCAGACTCCTTGCTCAGACCACTTCGAAGAAAGATGAAGCAATATTTGATAAAACTGAGGATGTGATTATGCTACGCCCTTGTGATTCCACTTCTGTTACCCTAGAGTAACTCATATATGTGCACAATGAGACATGTAACAGGATATTCATTGAAGCATTATCTCAGTAGCTTTCACAATACAGTATATTCATGTGGAATATTCTATAGCAATGAAAACAAATGCACTAGATCTTTATACACAGCAACATGGATAAATCTTGAAACCAAATTTAAGTGAAAACGACAAGTTACAGAAGATAAAGAGTTCTACTTTGACAATGGTTTGAATTCAATGCATCGCCTTTCATTGGAAAATTTACAGATTGCTCTTCTCATTATCTCCTTGGTCAGGGAGCAAGTTCTCCTCCTCTGTTTCTATGCCCATATGAGGCATCCTAATTTCTTTACCCGTGAATATTTCAGAAGTTCTTTCCAAGTTTCCAGGACATGTGAACGGTGGATTATACGGAGGTAATGAGCCTGCAGAATTCTACACTGGAGGACACCTGTTCTTTTCTGTTCCTGCTGTCCCCTGCTTCAGACATTCCTTCCCATCCCCAACACCCATTTTTTGACCTCCCATTAGTCACCTCTCAACTTTGTCTTTCCATTCTTCTAGCCTATTTCAAATCTGTTCCTGGAGAGGGGTAAAAAACTGGCTTTGCAGGCACACATTTAATAATCTTCCTCTCGTTAAGTCAGTTCAGTAAGATCTTTGTATTTTTTTCCTGTTTGAAAACAGGTATACCATCCTCTCTTCCTATACACACACACACACACACACACCATGGGGTACTAATCTGTTATTTAACTAACAGATTTGGTATCGATTTGGATTATATGCATGAATATGAACTTATGATATATTTTGTGTGTGTGTGTGTGTGTGTGTTCTCTGTCCACTGAAAAGACCTAGAAATGATGACCACCCCTAACATCCCAAACGTGTTCTTCCAAAACCATTTTCCACCAAAAGGAACCGGGAATCCTTGGAGAAATGGCTGAACATCACAGACAGGAAATGTAGAAGATGAGTCTGCGCTATTTTGTCATACCAGATACAAGGAAGCTACGAAAGACTATTAGGATCATGTCAAAAGACCCATGAACCAACGTGGATCCATATGTTCAGCGATGGGGTGATTTGAACATCGACAAGGATATTAATGGCAATACATTGAAACAAATCTAATATGTTTAAATTCAGGCTTAATTATTCTTAAAACAAAAACAAGGCAAAATGTTACTTCTTATAGTTGGAGCATTGGGAAGGATGTTAGTGAATCAACCCATCAATCGTTTATCCTGCCTTTCCTGTAATGAACTGTTCCACTGGGTTACCAAAGGTAAAGGAGAGGAAGTTTCTCTTTATTGAAATATTTCAGCTAATAAATGAAGAAGGGATGATAAATCAGAATACAGTACACGTTTAATATCCCTTATATGAAATGCTTGGGACCAGAAGTGTTTCAACTTTCAAATTTTTTGGATTTTGGAATATTTGCATATACATAATGAGAGATCTTGGGATGGGACCCAAGTCTAAACATGAAATTCATTCATATTTCATTATCTACACCTTACACACATAGACTGAAGGTAATTTCATACAATATTTTAAATAATTTTGTGCACGAAACAAAGTTTTGACTTCAACCTGTCACATGAGGGCAGGTATGGAATTTTCCACTTGTGATGTGATGACTGTGCTCAAAAATTTCGGATTTTGTAGCATTTTGGATTTCAGAATTTTGGGTTAGGAATGCTCAACCCGTCTTATACTTTGCAATACTCAATGAATCATTAGTGCATGTAGGCTGTACGTGAATGGGGACCAACATCAAAAACAAAAGGCAGCTAGACATGTGCCTCTGAAGGGAAGACATCACTTACGAAGCAGTCTGGCCAAAACATTGAACCTGAATCTGATCCATTCTCTAGATCTGCCTCCAGATTTAAGGAAAACATGGAGGACAGAGGAACATATTAAGCTACACGTTGGAGATTCAATAACCAAATCTAGACCATGGAAAACTTCAGGATATACAACCCAGTTTCTTCAACAAATGAATTTCAAGGACAAAATAAAGAGATGGATGGCTGGAATCCATAGATTGAAGAAATAGGCACTGTATGGATTTTATTTTGATCCTAAATGAGGCAAACTAAAAATATTTTTAAAAGGTGTGTGTGAGATGATTGGGAATTTGAAAACTTACTGGATATTTGCTGATACTAGTGAATGATTAATTTTTAAAGTATAATATGGTACTGTGATTATGTTAAAATATTCATTATCTTTCAGAGATGCATTTTTAAATATATACAGAAGAAATGATATAATTTCTGGAACTTGCTTCAAAAGAAATGGGGAAGGGAAGTATATAGAGGGGAAATAAATGAAATAAGATTGGCCATGAGTTTGTAATTGTTAAAGCTAGGTGATGACACATGGGAGTTCATTATCTTATTCTGTCTACTTTTGTTAAATGCTTGAAATTTTGCATAATAAAAGTTTTTAAAAATCTATGTTCCTTGTTTATATTTTTAGTGCCATTTTCCAGCATGTTTCATTCTCTCATAGGGCTTAAGGGAAATAAATCTTCCAGATGATCAGAGATATGTTGGATTAATTGATTCTCTGTTCTCTGCAGTGTCAATTAACATATATTTCTTAATTTTTTCATGTGTGTATAGAAGATGGTTCTGATCACTTTAAGGCTGATGCCAACAGTGGTGAGATAAGAACAACCACAATACTTTCATATGATTATAGACCTTCTTACAGGATGACTGTCATTGCCAGTGACCAGGGAGTGCCTCCTCTTCAAGGCCAGGCCGTTATTAATATTCAGGTAATTTCGTTAACATAAAATGTGGAAGGATATTTGAAGGTTTCATCTGACTTATACAACTTTATGGAGTGAAGATAAATTCAGCATATAAATGCTATTTTTAAGAGAGCACTGTACAGATATATTTGCCTTTTTGATATCACTAGAGAAATGATTTAGATCCAAATTACTTTTAAATTAGCTTTGTATGGTTCTGATAAGATATTCACCACTGTATGGTAAACAAAAGGTGTCTTTTCTTGTATTTATTCCTAATTGCAAGGACCCAGTACATTTGCAGGAGAAACTTGTATGTAGATAAATGGCCACATAATCACATAGTTTTTGTAATCTTTTTAAACTTAGAAAAGTCTCTTGAGATCCATGTTTTAAGGCTTTACTTGAATCGTAATGAGCAAACAAGTGTAGGAAGTCTTCACAGTAGGAAAAAATTACACCAACCAGTCAAAAATAAGATGACTGTGCATAGCTATATTTCTTTGTTTATGCACATGATAATCACTTGTATTAATATATGTATATGAAATAATCAAGCATATATATCCCCAAGAGTTCTCTTTCCGTATTATATTTTGTATTGATTAAGGTTATGTAGTTTAGGAGAAAAACCTATATGGTCATACCTCCAATTTCTTATTTCAGACAAAGACGTATGATACTTAAATGTACACAGATGTCGTCATTACAGTAATTTGGAGAACTAGCTATTCCACGTTCTCACTGAAGAATCACAAGACTACATAACTATAGCACAGCCTCACCAAACTATCATTTCACCCATTACAGAAAACTGGGAACTGGAAATTTCTGTAGTTTCTTATCTCCAAAGGATTACGCACTTTTCAATTGTCTGAGACATGCTAGAATTATACAATATAAAAAAAGACATTTTCTTAGCAACTAACATGTGTATCACACAAATGGAAGGAATTAACTTCCAAAATAATATCATTACATGTATTGATTCAACTATGTAAAACATAAAAACATACCCCAAATTAACATCTCTTTTTATTCTTATTTCAGGTGATCCCACTATCCAAAGGGACAGCGATCATTTCTCAGAATATCAGACATTTAGTTATACCAGAAAACTTGAAGCCTGCAAAAATAATGAGCTTGATAAAGTCACCTGATCACCATCAACAGCATTATAACCGAAAATTACATTTTAGTATTGTTGCAGATGACAAGGATGGTCACTTTGAAATCGACAGCTCGACAGGAGACTTGTTTCTTTCTAAGGAACTTGATTATGAAACAACATCTCATTATCTTTTCAGGGTGATTACTACAGACCATAGCAAAAATCCTCCCCTGAATAGCACAGTCTTCCTTAGTATTGATGTGGAAGATCAGAATGACCATTCCCCGTCTTTCCAGGATGAGTTGATTGTGATAAGCATAGAAGAGAATGTTCCCGTAGGAACTCTGGTGTATGTCTTCAATGCCAAAGATGGCGACGGCAGCTTTTTGAACAGTAGAATGCAATACTTCATTGAATCCCACCACCCTGGAATCAATCCATTTCTCATCCACCCCTCATTTGGCACATTAGTCACTGCATCCCCCCTTGACAGAGAAAGCGTTCCGGCGGTCATCCTGACCGTAACTGCGTCTGATCAGGCCGTGAATGTGACAGACCGGCGACTGAGCTCGCTGACGGCAAAAGTAGTGATTTTGGATGTAAATGACCACAGCCCTACTTTTACATCTTTCCCCATGGCCTGTGTCAAAGAAGATGTCATGGTGGGCTCCTTGGTGCACCATATAACGGCTCAAGATCCAGATGAAGGAAGGAATGGAAAAGTAACATACAGCATCCTCTCCGGAAATGAAAACATGTCTTTTATGCTGGACGAATCATCAGGTACAGTGCCCCATATACCACCTTTTAAAAAATTTGATTTAATTTTATCGTTGGTAAGACAACTTAATATGATACCTCCCCTCAGAACAAAGTTGTAAGTGTACAAGACATTATCGTTCACTCTGGGCACAGTGTTGTACAGCAGATCTCTAGAGCTTATTCATCTTGCTTAATTGACACTTAAGTTTCTCCCCATTTTCTCCTCTATCTCGCCCCTGAAAACTCCCATTCCATTCTTTGATTCTATGAATGAGACCATTTTAGATACTTCATATAAGTGCAATCATGCAGTATTTGTCTTTCTGTGATTGGCTTATTTTATTTAGCATAATGTCCTCAAGGTTCATCCATCTTGTTGCACATTGCAGAATATCTTTCTTTTTTTAAGGCTGAATAATATTCCATTGTATGTATCTACCACATTTTCTCTAAATCCATTCATCTTCTGATGGACATTTAGGTCGTTTCCACATCTCAGCTATAGCGAACGGTGCTGCAGTGAACGTGGGAGTGCTACTATCTCTTCAAGATCTAGATATCAGTTCTTTTGGGTAAATATCCAGAAGTGGAGTTGTTGGGTCATATGGTTATCTTATTTTCAATTTTTTGAGGAACCTTCATACTATTTTCCATAGTGGCTGCAACATTTTGCATTCCCACCACCATTGTACAGGGTTCCAGTTTCTCCACATCCTTGACAATATTTGTTGTCTTTTGTTTTTTTAATAATAACCATCTTGACAATTGTGAGCAATTATCTTGTGATTTTCATTTGCATTTATCTGATGATTAGTGACAATGAGCACTTTTTCATATACCTGTTGGCCATTTGTATATCATTTTTGGAAAAGTGTGTCTATTCAGGTTCTTTGCTCGTTTTTAGTTAGGTTGTCTGTGTTTTCCTTGCTTAGTTGCAGGAGTTCTTTATATATTCTGGATATTAACCCCTCATCAGATGTATGGTTTCAAATATTTCCCCCATTCTTTAATTGGCTTTTCCTTTGCTGTGCAGAAGCTTCTTAATTTGGATATAGTCCCACTTGCTTATTTTTGTTTTTGTAGCCTGTGCTTTTGTTGTCATATCCATGAAATTATTGCCAAGAACCAATGTCACAAAGATTTTCCCCATGTTTTCTCCTAGGACTTTTATAGTTTTGGATCTTACATTTAAGCCTTTAATTCATTTTATATATGGTATAAGGTAAGAGTCCAACATCATTCTTTTGCATGTGGATATCCAATTTTCCCCAAATCATTTGTTGAAGACACTATCCTTTTTCCATTGTATATTCCTGGCAACCTTGTCCAAGATCAGCTGACTATATATGTGTGTATTTATTTCTACGCACTCTATTTTATTCCATTGGTCTATATGTCTGTTCTTATACCACACTGTTTTGATTACTGTAGCTTTGTAATATGTTTTGAAATCAGGAAGTGTGATGCCTCCAGCTTTGTTTTTCTTTCTCAAGATTATTTTGACTGTTTGAGGTCCTTCGAGATTCCATATGAATTTTACAATTATTTTTCTGTTCTGAAAAAAATTCCACTGGACTTTTGGTAGGAATTGCATGGAAATTGTAGATCACTTTGAGTAGTATGAACATTTTAACAATATTAAGTCTTTTACTCTCTGAACATGGGATGTCTTTCTATTTGGTTGTTGCATCTTTAATTTTTTTCATCGATGTTTTGTGGTTTTCAGTATACAAGGTAGTCAACTCCTTAGTTTATTTCCAAGTATTTTATTCCTTTTGATGTCATTTTATTTATGTATGTATGTATTTATTTATTTATTTTTGAGACAGAGTCTTGCTCTGTTGCCTGGGCTAGAGTGCCCTGGTGTCAGCCTAGCCCACAGAAACCTCAAACTCCTGGGCTCAAGCAATCCTCTTGCCTCAGCCTTCCAAGTATCTGGGACTACAGGCGGGCACCACCACACCTGGCTAATTTTTTCTATTTTTAATTGCCCAGCTAATTTCTTTCTACTTTTAGTAGAGATGGGGTCTCGCTCTTGCTGAGGCTGGTCTCAAACTCCTGACTTCAAGCGATTCTCTCGCCTCAGCCTCCCAGAGTGCTAGTATTACAGGTGTGAGCCACCACGTCTGACCTGGTGTTTTTATAAATGGGGTTGTTTTCCTAATTTCCTTTTCAAATAGTTCCTTGTTAGTATATAGAAATGCAACTAATTTTTGTATGGTGATTTTATATCTTGCATCTTTACTGAATTTATTCGTTCTAAAAGTTATATTGTTTAACTTATATATATGATAGGTGCAAAGGTTGTATTTGGAGAACCAACTTTAATTGGACCGTGTGTTAATATTAGCTATTCTCTGTAGCTAGCTGACATTTTGTGAGCTGAATATACAATAGCAAACTTCTTTGCCCTTATTGTGGGTCCTTGCGGGATAGGAAATGGTACCAAGAGTGAATCAAGGTAGGAACATGACAGATTGGCAGCAGCTGTCAAAGACCCTGCTATGCAAGTTTATCTTTAAGATCATATAAACGTGTGTTTGTAAATAGTTAGAAATAATATATATTTTGAATGATTGAATTCACTGGGACATTAAGACCCTTGCTTTTCACATCAATCATAACATTTATTTTTTGCAGAAGCATTTATTTGCAGTCAGGTACTCTACAGAAACGTCACTTGCTGTCACTGCCCTTCTCTTGCTGTCCTTGTTGCCAGTAATTGACTATGTTTTTATGTATTTTGATGGAAGAGTATATGTAAAAAAGTTTCAGTCTTGTGAATTTAGAAATGAACTTTTCTCTACTTGATTTTCAGGATATATTGAAAAATTAATGAACTATCATCTCATCCTCTAAAAAATAAAATCATTTCTTTATAAGCCTTAGGAAAAAAATCTCAGATATATACCGCTTGGCCCAACTGTTAGTAAGAGCATTATTTGGAATGGAACTGAATGTGGAGGATTTGGAAGTCATGATTATAGTCTGGCTATATTCTGTTGGAAAATTTCATCAAAATATTTATTAAATTCTGTACATATGGTTTCATTCTGAGGCATGCATGGACACCACCTTAATGCCCAGCTGACAGAGAGATAGTCCAGACACAGGCTGCTGATATCTGTTAGAGCTGAGGCTCTCCAAGGACCTGTTTCAATAATACTTAAAATATTTTCCAAGATGGCTAAAGAGGATCTGCTTCAGATTGTTCAAAAGGACGAATAAAATTAGAATTGTGTCTCAGTAATATGGGTATCATGAATCTTTGGAGGAATTGCAGTGACTATTTCAGTTGAGACGTTTTTCAAAGACATAAAATGATAATTGCCAAATACATTCGTATGAGAAGGGATCATTTTTCCTCTCGCTAGGCTCATATTTCTCATAAAGAGGACATAGTGAGTTTCCCAGTGACTTATGGCTATGAAGTATAAAGTGATGAGTAATTATTTAAAAACTATGTTATAAAGTCTGATTCAGTAAACCTCTTTAATTATTTCAAGAAAAATTCTTATAGGATGAGAGAAGCAAACAGCAATCCTAAAAGAAAAATGTGACAATTGGAATCATACAATGGCTATCGGTGTGCAGATCTTTATTATAATTAACTTATATGAGTTACATGCTTAAACGGCAGTGGGATAGAGACATGTTTTACTGATGAAGTTTACTGTCTGAGTTACAACATCTTTGCTCTTTATTGTTCAAAAAACAACTGAGGGTGAGTGCAAAGAGACTATGACTCTTTAACAAAAATCAAATGTCTTAAAGAATGGAACCATACTTACATTTTTGAAACTTGGTTACTTTTAAACATGAGGTGTGTTATGACATGAAGATGTATGACAGTTTTTTAATGAAGGCAGACGTTAGGTAAATAAATAATTTTGATGTAGTCCTCTTGGTACATGATGGTATATGATAGATTAATTTCGAATTGTCATTCATCCTTCTAGTTTAAGTTGGGATGACTCTTCTAACTAACAGTGTTCACTTTTTATTCTAGGTAATATATACATTTAAAGTTGGTTTAACACAATTCATTCTTTAACAATTAAAACGTCTGAATTATTGTCAAGTAAGAAGTTAGACGTAGGTGGAATAAGCATGACTTCTCTAAAGGGTGTTCATCACGTATTGCTTTTCTTCTCTTTCAAAACAGGCTTGCTAACTACAACTTGTCCTTTGGATTATGAAATAAAAACTCAGCACGTTCTGACCCTTCTGGCGCTGGATGGTGGCGTACCAGCACTTTCTTCATCCCAGACTCTGACAGTTACCGTGCTTGATGTCAATGACGAGGCGCCGGTGTTTAAGCAGCACCTGTACGAAGCTTCAGTTAAAGAAAACCGAAATCCAGGGGAGTTTGTCACAAGGGTTGAAGCTGTGGACAGAGATTCGGGTAATTTAAAAATACAGAAACCAGATATTTAATGGTAAAAAAAAAACCCACTCAAAGATTATAATTGACATAATTTAAAATAGTTACGGGCCAGACAAAATGAATGCTTGCTAGCTATCTCAAACTTCTAATACTTCTTTCATTTGCATACAGATAAAACACATATGCATGTAAAGATAATACATGTCACTTTATATGTTAATATCATAGCATTTGCTGTATTGATCTTTATTATTATTAATATTAGAGAGATACATACCTAATTAACATTACAATTTATTGATTTAATCTTGCTAGTAATAACATACAGAAGTATAGAGAAAGCATCACATTTTTTTCAGAGTGTAATAGTTAGATACATTGAGTACGAAAAGATAAATGGTTCTTTATTTCCGCTATATGCAGCACAGCAGAAGAGCTATGGTGCTGGCATCAGACTGCCTGGGCGTGAATCCTAGAACTACCACTTACTTAAGCTATATAATCTTGAACGAGTTACTAATCCTCTCTGTTCCTTCGCTTATCTGTAAAATGGGGATATTAACAGTGCCTAATTTGTAGTTCTGTTATGAGCATGAAGAGTTATTACATGTAAAGAGCTTAGACCAGTGTCTGGCACAATAAGTGGTCAATAAATGTTATCTTCCATCATTACTATTATCACTATTATTATTATTATTATTAGCGACCACTGTGTCCAGATGAATGTCGTTGGGGTGAACAGTTGCTGTGGCTAAGAACTTATACATTTCTTAAACTCTCTTTTTAATATCACTATGGCTATTTTGGCATTAAGGTTCAATAATGTTAATAATATTCTATTTTTATTTTAAACAAAATAATTATAAAAATTCTAGTGCCATGTTTCTTATTAATAGCATATGCTGCATTTTCCATCTGAATTAATATGAATAGTTAAATAATCCAGCCTTTTAAAATTTGTATATAGCAAGTGGTATTTTATAGCAATATAATATTTTGTTCTATTTTTGCAACAATTGTAATAGATGTTTTTATGGAAATTATAAGTTTAGTAATACTATTTTAGTTAACTGTTAATCAAAGGGACAAAAGAGACATTTACTTGAGCTTTTAAATTGATTATAGACCATTTGAATGCCTTGTCATTTTGGAAAATATCATCTTTTAGTGAGATGTACTTTAAGTGAATTTGTATGTGATGTTACACTTTCTTTTCAAGGGCTAACGTAATTTTCTGTCTTTCGACCAGAGCGGGGCAGTACTATCAAAGAATTTTTCTTTCTAAGCTCAAAGACATTGAGACTGAAGCATGCTAACAATTGTTTGTTCCAGTTTGTGCTTAGAGAATTTACTTAGCACATTTCTGGCAGTATTCATTTTTAGGGTGTTAGAAACAATGAAAAATATACATGAGCTTTGTGTTTCACAGTAATTCCAGTTCAGTAAAGTTCTGCTAGAGTGTTTTCTGTTGTAAACAGAGCAATACAGGGCTCTAGGCAACACAAAAACCACTTCCCAAAATATACAAACATGTACTGAATTTATTGCTGATGTTTTATGATTTAGCAATCACTAAGGTATGTAAAATGTGTCTTCCTCTTGCCCTCACTTTATTTTACGAATTTTATTTTATTTTTTTGTAATCGACACTCTTGAAAGGGTTTCTTTTGCTTTAATGTTTCAAAAGGGCGGAAAAAAAGTTTCCCTTAAATTTCTGTGTTTATCAACTAAAGATAATTACCACAAATATGCTCTTCTGATTTCTACTGTCAAGTTGCCCAGTGTTAGTGTTATTTTCTTTTAGAACGAGTGGTCTGCAACCTGTCCATTGTAATTGAATTGGAAGTTTATTATTCTAGAGATTATAGTTTGCCAACTAAGAATTTAGATGCAAAATTATTATTTTTCTGGCTTTGCATTAATGGATGTTTGAATACACGTTAACCTCTTCATGAGCCTCATGTACCCTTACATGTTTTGGAGACAATTTGATTTACTGGAAACTCAGTGTTTTTAATGAGGCCGGATTTGTTAAGTAAGTGGTTATGTAACTACATGTGAGTATTTGTGTGTATGCATGTGCTTTTGAATATATTTTTCCTCACTCTTTTTTTTCTTCTTTGCTTATTGGGTTAAAACAATGAAATAGGATTATGCATGAGAATTCAATGACGTAGTAAAGATTTTAACATCACATTGGAATTTATGAATGGTTTACTTAATAGTATGTATTTTTAAAAAATCCTATAGCATTACTTAATACTAGAGAGCTTAACATATGTTTTCTGGCATTCTACAATGCAGTTTTTAAAAATGTAAGTGTACAGTGTTTGGCATTCAAAACCCGCAGGGATTCGAGCACTGAATGTTTATGGTGTATGACTCACACTAGTTCTAACAGGAGTTTCTTCTTATATTAAAAGGAAAAAACAACTACCAGATTTTAACTAAGGTATTAAAACTGTTACAGCATTTGGTGCCACCAACAAGAGCTCTATTGTTAGTGAAAAAAGATCTACCCCTGCTGGGCCCCTCCCCCACTCCCAGGAGGAAAGGGTGCCCTTCCAGGGAAGACTGTGAACGTTTGTTCAACAGTGTTGAACACAAAATAATTTAACAGTACATAGCCATACAGAAATACAGGATTAGTTAATGTGATGTTATTCTCTATTCCATAAAAATACATTCTCTATCTGGGATCATATTGAATAAAGTCTACATCTGATTCTCTGGAATCTCTCATACTACACTAGATGCACAACTGCACCCTGCAGGTCTACACTTGGAGCCAGGGAGAAACACAGTATTTCATCAACTCTAAGACACCATTAACTGTAAGATGCATCTAATTTCAGAAATGTTAAAATGTGAAAAAAGTGTGTCTTAGAATTAATGAAATATGGTACGAAATTAACGAAATAGGGGTTCATTGCCTTAGTCTTTGGAATGCTTCTACTAAGCTGATAGCTTTATTTTCATGGGAAGTTATATGGCACCATTCTGTACACCCTTTAAAAGGAGAGTTATTTGTGCATATACCAAAGAATGAAGAATACAGAGGCTAAAATATCCCAATGTATAGCATTTTGTAATAATAATTTCTCATTCTAGTAGACATACTAATTGGTTATTCAGTTTTTTAAAATCAGTTTCTACATAGAATGATATTTCCCCTCCATCTACGCAGGAAAAACACCCATCCACTGTTCCTGTGCGTGTTAATAGTAGTTATTCACTGACAGCTCCCTCATTCTTTCACCAATGGCATTTGCCCACAGTTTTAGATTCATCCAAGTCAATCTAGGAGAGTATAAGGAGATCCATAGGATTCAGGCCCAAGTCAATCTTACTGACTTTGTGCCCAAATTCTAGCAACTTTGATTAGCCCAAAGTCCTAAGAGATGGATTTAGAGGTGGGTTAGAGCACTGGGCATTTCAAAATTTGAATTTCCCAATCTGAGGCCATGGGAAATTTGCCCGAGAAAGTTACATTGGCAAGCTAATTGAAGCTACCACCTGTTTAGGCTGTAGTACTTCTGCTAATCCCTTAGTGCTAGTCTGCTTGCCTTTTGTAGGTATCTGGTTGGCCCTCTCTATATAAATTTTCTCTATATAAATTCCTATTATAAATGCATTTGAAGTAAGTTACAAAAATAGACAAAAAAAAAAAAAGGACCAATCGTAACCTCACTCATGCGAGGCAATCACTGTTAAAACTTTGGTGTGTATTTATGTATCATTTAATATGTACCATTATAATTATATAATTATTTACTTGTCTGCTTCCCTTGTACGCTATGAACTTCTCCTAGATCCAGGACATTTTATGTACTTTCGTTCCAGGTCCTTGGGATAGTATAATATATGACATAGGAACTCAATAGATATTTTTGACTATAAAGTCTGAGAAACTGAAGCTTGTGTGACATAAGACATATGCTGCCTCAAGCTGCCCTTACTCTTTGGAAATTCATACACTAGGTTAGGGTTCTGCAAAACTTTTTCTTGTAAATTTAGATAGTTTTTCAGGCTACACAGTCTCTTTTGCTCAACTCTGATGTTGTAGCAAGACAGCAGCCGTACAAAATACATAAAGAAATAAGTGTGTCTGTGTTTCACTGAAACTTTACAAAAACAGGGAGTGGGCCAGATTTGACCACTGGGCTGTAGTTTACCAATCCTTAGTCTAACACATGTCCAATTAAGATATCTAAGTTACTTGCTACTTTCTGTTCATCAGGTCAAATTATCTTGATATCCTTAAAGTAGTGGATCAATTAATGTTCTGTCGGATGCCTAGATGATTCATATATCTGTTCAGTAAAAGATGGTTAACAGTAGAACAGTTTGCATAAAGATGTACTGTTGTTCCTGCTGGAAACAGAAAGCAAATGACTTCTGTTAGTCTTTACAAATTGGTAAGGACTGTTGGTTCTCAAAGGTGGTCCCCAAGACTAGTGGGGACCATCATCCATCCAATGATTATAGGCCACCATTGAATCCAACCAAAGAAACTGTC
This sequence comes from Propithecus coquereli, assembly GCF_000956105.1. Lineage (NCBI taxonomy): Eukaryota > Metazoa > Chordata > Mammalia > Primates > Indriidae > Propithecus > Propithecus coquereli. The sequence continues at coordinate 2,175,353 of NW_012147819.1, read as the reverse complement.
AAGAGACACAACTCTATGAGCTAACACATTAAATTCAGACTCTCCATGAAACATAGTCTGTCAATAAATCCATCCTAAACCAATGTCGTATCTTGTCTTCCTGGGTCTCACATCCTTAGAATTGATTTCCACACGTTTCCCAGGTTTATGCCAAAATTTTGCTATTCTTTTGAAATTATAAGTGACCTCTGACTGAGTCTGATTTGCACTTTGCTGCCTGCAATATGTTGGAATCTGAGTTTGGTTATGCAAGGTGAACAGACATCTCCTTGCAAGGTACCTGCTTTATCTGCCACTCAGTTTGGGTCTGATCTTCAGGAAGGTTAACATTAAGGCTCCCATAAAAGTTTCTGGTTTTCTAACTACTACTTGAACTCAGGTTTAAAGCCTCAGCTTGTAATTTTCTTTCTACAAGTTTCTACTGCAATGAAAAGCAATCATCCACATCATGTTCCTTTCTACTATTATGTGATCAAAGTCAGCACTATTCGATTCTCTTGGGAATTTGAATCCTTTAATAGTCACTTCGTCAGAATCACACACTGTTGATAATTTAATTAATCATGAAATCACCCCAAATGTTGAACGACTAGTATTCCGTTTCCCATGGGTAAGGAACTTAGCACTGCATTCAAAGCCAAAGACATGACCAAACCGATGCCAGAGTCCCTGTTACTTGAGACCTACTCCTGGTGCCAAACACTATCCATCACGATCAGTCAGGAAGACTAGATGATACAATATAGCTGTTGGATGGCTGAGTAAGCAAAAAGGGAATACTGAGGTAACAAAAAATACCTTGAGGAAGCAGCTACCATCCCTAATACTGGGAAACAAGGAAAAGAGGATTATCAAACCCAGGAAGCAAACAAGAGAAGAGGCCCTGCAGAGCCTGGTCCTGGGAGAGCCAAAAGAGACTAAATAGCAGTACCGATAGGGACAGTGGAACGTTAGGGAGAAGGAAGTCCCCTTTCCTCTCCTTCTGACTTTCAATCTTCTTCTAGTGTCCCTTTGTGGCAGACCCTGGCAGGGAGTCAGCTGGCAATGAGAACCAGCACCCCATCACAGGGCAGGGTATAGAAGAAGGGATTCAGATCTGGGACACGATAGTTTAATGTTATAACTACTACCCATGTAAAGAATGGAGCGGGAAGTAGCAGAGGGAATGGCAACTGCAGGGGCCCCAGAAGAAAGAAACTCAGCGTGTTCAGAGGACAGGTGGGAGGCCAGTGGCCAAGAGTCTGCTGGGGGCGGGAGTCCATGGGGAGAGGTCAGGGAGATAAGCAGAGCCCACTGCACATGGGACTCTGTGGACTGCAGTGAGGTATTTGGATTTTGTTTTGAATGTATTCAAACACTCTTTCTTCCCTCTTACCCGTTAACTCTTATTCACCTTTAGAGTCTCTGGTTATGCGGAAGGCAGTCACGTCTTACCATGTGGCATCGTACATGCCAGCTTGCTTGTCTGTACCCAGTGCTATACTGATGCACCCTGAGGGTAGAGAATTTGTCTTTTTACCAACAGTTATGTTCTTAGCACTTGGCACGGTACTTTGACATCTAATATCACTCTCTATGTTTATTGAATGAGATCATCAATGAACGACTACCTGGGATAAGTCTTCCCTGATCCACTTCCTCAACGATTTCATATATTCTATCACACTTTCTATAACACACCGATTTAACTGTCTCCCCTACTAGAGGGGAACTCTGAGGACCAAGATAATTATTCAATGATAACTTTCCAGTACCTGGCACTCAGTATGTGTGCATTGCATAAATGAACACATGAATGAATAATTAGTGAATGAGTGAATGAAACAACCGAACAGATGACTGGAGCTCAGTGCAGATACATGGGTGTTATCTGTGTGTGGGTGCAAACCGAAGCCATGAAAGTGGAGAGTGAGATGGCAGTGATGTGACGGCCAGCATGCCAGTTGTCAGTACACCCCACTCCAGGAAGCAGGAGAAAAACATGTCACAGAAAAAACAAAAATAAAAGTATTATTTTTCTTTTATTTTTTTTTTAATCCTCCCTCCCTCTCTTCTTCAATCCCTCCCTCTTTTCATTTCTTTCTTTCTTTCTTACTTTCTGTCTTTACTTAATGGAAAAGAATTGGTAAGAATTAGAAATGACCAGTAGATTTTATAACCAGAAGGTCACTGTAGGAAGAGTTATGTGGGAGTCGCAGTGGCTTGAAGCTAGCTGCAGAGATTACATAGCATTTTTGATAGAAATTTGGCTATAAAGGAAGAATAAAAAGCTTAATTCTTATAGTTGCTAGAAAAGAATATAATTCAAGGAAAAAAAATTTAGGAGAAAGACTAGAGCTGACAGGAAAATTCTCAGAGAGTGTATTTGAAAAGTTACCTTTGCTGTTGAGACAAAAAGCAGGGAGTAGAGAATTTTTAATATATTTTAATTTATTTTTTCTCTTTTTCTTTTTTTTTTCAGACAGAGTCTCACTCTGTTGCCCTGGCTAGAGTGAGTGCCGTGGCGTCAGCCTAGCTCACAGCAACCTCAAACTCCTGGGCTCAAGCGATCCCCCTGCCTCAGCCTCCCGAGTAGCTGGGACTACAGGCATGCGCCACCATGCCCGGCTAATTTTTTCTATATATTTTTAGTTGTCCAGATAATTTCTTTCTATTTTTTTAGTAGAGACGGGGTCTCGCTCTTGCTCAGGCTGGTCTCGAACTCCTGAGCTCAAACAATCCACCCGCCTCAGCCTCCCAGAGTGCTAGGATTACAGGTGTGAGCCACCACGCTCGGCCTATTTTTTCTCTTTTTTTAATGTAAAATAATACCCAGGGAGTAGAGTTGGATACAGATGCAGAGGGCAAGGGAGTTCTTGCCCAATGCCGCCTTCCTCTCCGGGAAAGAGAAAGGGAAGCAATCTGTGTGAGCAAGCTGGGAGGTCTTTGGGTAGGAGACCTGAATGGGAAAAGGGTGACCAAGGAGACGTGGAAAGATGGCCAGATGACAGTGGCATTTCTGTGGACTCAATCCATGCTGCTATGAAATTTTCTCCAGCCCCCGTGGTCTGTTAGGTATTCAAGGAGAGCAGAGAGATGGTTGGTATGATCCTGGCTGAGGCTTTGCTGGGTGTCTTTGGCAGAAAGCCACAGAACCTGAGAAAATGTGCAGGGTTGCTGCAGTGGGAGCTCATGGTCTGGACTGGAGAGGGAAAGAAATGAAGCGAGGAGGGGAACCCTAGAGTAGGAGAAATTAAGAAGTGATGGGGCTGCAGGTCTCGAGGTCTAAAAACAGATATACGTGCGTGTGTGTTCACACAGGTGTGCACGTGCACAGGGACACGCACAGCCTTCAGTAGGGTAGCTTCATGAGGATATCACTAACTAACTTTACATCCAGATTTCCAGTTTGTTTAGTGAAGCGATGGAATGAGACTCTCTTTTTAATTTTTATTTTCTTAGTTCTCCAGTTTGATGATGCTGTGTTTGTTCTGGAGGATTATAAGGGTGCGAGGAGGAAGAAGCAAGGTGCTAATTAAATTCTAAATGAGCCATAGTCAAATAATTTAAATTTACTTTCTATTATCTAAGTTGTATTGGGTAGGAAGTTTAAAAATTGTATGAGTGCAAACTACAATTGTAAGTAAAGATCTCATTTATCCTTAATAATATACTAGGAGGATTGAAGGTGAGTGGACTGTTATTTTAGGGACAAAAGCTATATAGAGTAATAGAACGATAAGATCTGTAAGTTTCCAAAAAGTCAGAGGAATATTGAGGACAGTGGTAAAGCACATTAGAGGATAATGGGAACAGCGGGAGAAAGAGCAAGTATAAAGATTTGAGCTTATGTTTAAACATTGGAAGACATTTTCTAGGCTTGACAAGTGTTGAGAATTAAAAATGTGTAATATGTACTATTATCTAATATATAATGCAATATATAATGTGCAATAGTATGTATAATGTATAATAAAATCATATAGCAAATGAGTGAGTTTATTAAAAGTTGAAAGGATCACGTCACGTAAGCTCCGTGAAGGCAGAGGCCATGTCTGAGTCACCTCTCTGTCTTTGACATATGACATTGTGCTTGACACCTGACATTGCACACCTCCCTGGAGGAAAAGGAAAATTAATGTAAGATGGTATTGTTTCTGTTTTTATAATGTAGGTAGAGATAGACAGGAATAAGAACTTTTAACAACCTGGAATTTTTAGACATTCTGCCTTGGCTATTGAATAGACTATGTTATCATGTGACCGCAATAGTTCTTTAATAATAATCAGTAACTTAATAATATGCCTAGTTGCCTAATGATAGAATTAAACATTTTGGTGACCTCTGACCATATCATATCAAATATATTGATCCTATATTATTAGACTTTTTTCTCAAGGTCATTAAAATGCCTGAAGATTATATCTATTACATCTCAAATATATCTCTCCTCCAAGAGATATGGTAAGAGGACATGTTCATTCATCCTTATATAAAACTAGAATTATATTCCACTCCTTCCAGCACTCAGTCCTATATCATATCCACTAGACTACAATGGAATTAAACTTTACTTTTTTAGACTGGCGAGATGGAAATTTGTTATTGAAAAATTTTTTTAGAGCAAAAGAATGGTATTTTATCTTTTATTAAAGCATAACATCATATAATTTAAGTACTATATACTGAGATTCTTGTCAGTTAAGAAAAGAACATAGGGAAATGATTGAAAGGAACTTGTGTAAAATGCAAATAAACTACAATGGCATGGAATAAACTCATTAAAGTTAATGATATGAATGATCTTCATAACCAATGATGGAAATGACGTAATACTTTTCTCAGGGGAGAAATGAAACCACAAAAATATGGGAAGAATTATTTTCAAAATGTGTAATAATGTGGCACCACATTTCTCACTCCAGATAGAGAATGAATACAAAGTGAAAAGCAAAACAAAACAACACACACACATAAGCAACTTTGTATGCTTGCCTCTATATAACTGAGCCCAGGCTTTTAAAGAGAAGGTCAATTTACAGAAATTGTCATTTGTCCTGAAAGCTTACAATTATGTCATTAAATCACAATCAGGGGTGTTAGAAGGAGTAATTAGGAATATGTTGTAGAATTGAACACTCATAAGAAATTTTTTATGGGAAGGAAAAAATCCTAAGCATTCACTGTGGGGAAGTCTCATAAGACTTTTGAAAATCAAACGTTTTGGCCCATGAGGCTTTTATTTAGCAAGAACAGCCCAAAGTGTTTTTCTTTTACCTTAATTTGAAGGCTGTTTAAGAATCTTGCCTGTTTCATCCATGGCGTAACGTGTTCAAAGGCAAAGGAATAGGAAAATGGATGAATAGATTCCAAAGGGATAACTGATAAGTTTTTCTTTATATTTTCCTCAAGGAATCAATTCCAAGCTTCAGTTTGAAATCATGCCAGGTGCTTCATTTGGGTTATTCGAGATAAACTCTGACACTGGAGAGGTAGTGACAACCACCACACTTGACAGAGAAGTTCAAGAAATCTTCACCCTTAGAGGTAAGAGATCCTTTGACTATGCTTAAAAAAAACAGTTCAGTGATGAAATTTTACATGTCAGTACGGTGTCTTTAAATAAAATATTATTGACCCAGTGCTACCTGATTAGTTTAGTCCGATTCTGTCTAGTTAGAACAATATATTTTAGGTATGAATTGCAGGGCACAATTCACGCCGTGTCTGTGTTCCATGTCAGTACTTGTTCGAGATGGGGGCATCCCTTCGCTGTCCAGTACCACGACAATTCTCTGCACTGTCGAAGATGAAAACGATCATGCACCAGAGTTTATTGTCCCCAGTCATGACCTGGAGATTCTGGAAAACCAAGAGCCACAGGTTGTCTACACTGTTTTGGCCTCTGATATGGATGCTGGCAGTAACAAAGCCGTTAAATATTATATAATCGGTAAGTGTTTTTTTAATTAAAATTTTCCCCAGGATTCTGACATACACTACCTGTTGATTATTATGCATTTGATAACTGTTGCCTTTCCCTACAAATTACAGACCCAGTAGGAACTGACTGGCACTGTGTGCTTCCTCCCTACCTCCTTCCCACAGCTCTCCTGAACACTGCCCTCCAAATTTTTAAAAAATCTGCCCTTGCTAACTCCTGTGAATTTTTTCCCATACTGACATTAATGGATGTACAGATAGAAGAGATAGCTTTTTTGTTTCTATTTTTGTTTCTGTCATATGACCAAATTTGATGTTATTTTTTATTTTTCTTTCCTCGTACACACATATGCTCTTACCGGCTCATTTCATCCAGTCCCTGTCTGCGGCTACAAATCGGTACCCCAATGTCTCCCACCTTTATCCACTATTTTTTAAAAATGTTCTAAAATGTTTTAAAAATGCCAGTTTTCCCCTGGCGTTAAAGCCAGTCACTGTTTCAACACTGAACACCAATATTGGGAATGACCCCTGTATTTGGCAGCCATTTATGTGGGTGAGAGGTGAGCCTTTCTTTTCTAATCTTCAAGAAGGGTGATTATAAAGGTGGATGTGAGAAAGCTAAATCTCATGATCCTAGGTGAGTTCTTAGGCAGAGTAATTTTAGGAATAAGGTGAACTTCTGAAAATTGCCATTAAACTACCTGTTCCCAGGTGAACTCCTTGAAAAACTTCATGTAACCCCAGATGTACTCAGACCTCATTTTAAAGGTGACTGGTCTAAACACCTTTCACTCATTCTCCTAAGCCAGAGCATGAATCTTTCTCCCTAACTCCTCATTTTTCCCCCTTCATATTTTTGGAACATGTCCACTTCTCATATACACATATGATTTCATAACCTCTTTATTGCTCAAGTAGATTACTGTAACAGCCTCCTAATCTTCCCATTTTCTAACGCAACTTTGACATTGCTGCCTCAGTATTCTTCCTATAACAGAAATTTGATTCATGGCACTTTCTTGTCCAAAATCCTTCAGGGGCTCCCCTGTGGATTTCAGGAGAAGGTAGAGAATCTTCAGCAGTACACACAGACCTCTTCCTGATTTGACCCTTGCTTACCTCTCAAATGCATATCTTCCCTCTGCCACCACTGCAAACCCTGTCCCTACCCTCTACATGCAGATCCCCAGGGAACCCTGGGCACGAGTCACACTGGCACATTTGCAGCCTATTAATTTCTTATACTCCTGGGACTTCACACAGGCTCTTTCCTCTGCATGGAACACTCTCTCCAAAACTTGGATTCTGGTTTTCTCCCCTTTAAGAGTGAGTTTTGCTGTCACTTTTTCTAATAAGCATTTCCTGGCCATCCTAGCACAGGCTGGGCTTCTTTCCTCTGTGCCTTCCATCACTCTGCACGAGTGATTTTTCACACCGTACTTTAATGTTTGAGTACCCACCAGCCTTACCTCCAAGGTTGAAAACACTTGGGAGCCAGATCACATCTTTCTCTCCTCATATTCTCAATATAGAGCATGTACTTGGCACATAGTAGGTGCTCATCAAATGTTTGCTGAGTGAATGAATTGCTTTATCAACCAGGAATACACAGAAATGTAGGTGTGTCTGATCATCCCTACTTTGGGTACAGATTAACTATGAATATGTCTTATAAATACAAATGCAGGACCTCTTTCCTTGGCCCCAACACTACCTCTTGCTGCTATTTTCTCTGAATGCCATTCCACTCCGTCCCCATGTGCCTCTGGTCCTTGGACTCCAGTAAGTTCTCATGCTGTTGGGCCTGGTACTTTCATCCTGCCCCTCATCCTTGGCCAGTCTTCAACCCACATTTTTCCTCACTAATTTTCAGAGTTACTTTAAAATGTCTTTGAAAACTTTTTGTTTCTATGTTCAATTTTAATTTTTATTCCACTTGGTACCATGGAAGATAGCAAAGGGCAGATTATTTCAAAGGATACAGAGATGAATAAAACGTTGTCCTTGCTTACATTATAGAAGAAGTAGACAAGTGTTCAACTAGATCTCAAAAGTGTTATGACTGATGCAAAAAGTGCCACGGGGATGTAGCAGAGGAAGCTTCCTGTGGTAGTATATTTGGCATAAAATCTATAGTGAGTAACAATTGGGAAATTACTACAACCAGTCTGTTAATTTCTGATTGATGTCTAAAAATGGGTACTATATCCAGTTTCGTATCCCAGACTCCTATTATTTTATTTCACATAAAAGATACATTTTAATCCTGTCAAGAGGAAAAATATACAAATACGAAAAGCTGTAGACGCACACACAAAAAACATACAGCTGCAAATCAGTGAAAGCAAGAGTATTAATTATTGATTGGTTGAAGACATATATTGAATTATATTATTCAGTTTATCTCCTCCATAGGATAGAAGTTTCATGAGGGCAGAACCTTTATCGTGTTCATTGCCATATCCCCAGTCCTTACAAAAGTGCTAGGGTATAATACTCAGGAAATACATATTTTTTGAATAAATGAATATATGAATACATATAGTGCTGGCCAAGGGGTGCTGTTATTTCAATTCAAATGAATTTTGAATTATTCTCTTTAATAGATGGAAATACTGATGAGTACTTTGCTATAAATGAAGCATCAGGAGAACTCTCAACCACTCATGCTTTGGACCGGGAGCAAGTCAGCAATTTTACTCTTGTCATCTTGTGCTCTGATCTTGGGGACCCACCTAGGAGCTCTGTAATCCATCTGCAAGTTAGGGTTTTGGATGACAATGACCACAGCCCTTTCTTCCCTACACTTTATTACCAGTCCTCTGTGCGAGAAGATGCTGAAGTGGGAACAGTGGTTCTTACGCTCTCGGCCATGGACAAGGATGAAGGCCCGAATGGGCAAACCGAGTATTTTCTGATGGGTGAGGATTCTGGTGCATTCACCATGGATCCTGCGGCAGGCACAGTGAGAACCGGCCGCACCCTCGACCGAGAAGCCAGATCGCAACACACATTCAGGGCTGTGGCCAGAGACTGTAGCATCCAGGGCTCAAGAAGCACCACAGTAATTATAAAAGTACACGTCACTGATGTTAACGACAATAATCCGGTTTGGGAACAGAACCCCTTTGATGTCTTTCTTTCCCCCCAGTCACCTATAAACCAGACGACTGCCATTCTGAGAGCAGATGACCCAGACTTGGGGCCCAATGGAACTGTAGTTTTTAGTTTTGCAGAGCCCCAGTCGCTGTTTTCTATTGATAAATGTACAGGAGAAATTCAACTTCAGCAAAATCCACCTTCAGAATATTTTCCTATGTGGCTACAGTTAAAAGTTACAGACCAAGGGGTCCCAGCCAGAACAACCACTGGTCTCTTGGTCATTCACACGGAAGGAGAAGATGTAAAGATTTCCTTCACCCACCATCTGTATAAAGGGCTTGTGGCTGAAAATTGCAAGGCAGGTGAGTGTCCCTTTAAATTTTTTGTATATTGCACCTGTTTGAGCAAATGCTTAAAACTAGGGATTATAGAAGAGTGCTGTTGCAGATTCAGTTATAAACTTTTGAGTCCAAGAAACTCTTGGTATTGGACAGTCATAGTCAACATGGTTAAGAGTAACCTGGTCTGAGATGAAACGTTAGAGCAGAAAACAGTGAGGACCAAATTACTTCTTACCTCTAAGGGGGGCCCTTCCATGAAAGAGTCCATCAGAAAAGCTGGTGAATAAATGGATTCAAGGGGAGCCTTCATCCTACTGTTTATATTGTGTTTTCTTGACCCCTGATCAGAGTTGTTCTTCTTAGTTCCTTTATATTTGGAATCACTTAATTAAATTTGACTTTTGTCTTTTCCATAGAAGATCATTTATTAGATCTTACACATAAGGGAGGCTAGAGATCCTTCTGGAAGTAATATAAACATATGGTATCCATAAATATCCAGGTAGGTATACATTTCAGGATATCTGAAGCAATGGGTTGGGACCTCTGTTTGAAGAGCCAACGTGACTTGTGTGAAGGGCGTAAGTCTATACTGGGAGGTAAACTAAAAGCCGCAGACGTAACAGGAAAGGCAGAAGGAAGGAATGACGGTTGAGGAGGCTGTTGACGCTGATGAGATGCCACTGACCTACACCTGGGTCAGCAGGATTTCCTGGGCCCCTGTGAAAAACAGTGACAATGTGCATAAAATATTGGTGGAGATTTCAAGCTGGCCAAAGCTTTGCCTGGAACATGAATTCGTTTTAGATTCCCAGATCATATCATGGACACCAGAAGGTGATTTTTCCTTTTTTTTTTTTTTGAATTCTAGAATTCCAGTGGTTTCAAAAGATTGTAAATCCATTGATCAGTGTTAGAATGGTCTTAATATAAATTACTTAACAGCATTATGTAGCTGCCAGCATGGTTTCCATCCCCCCCAACATACCTGCAATTTTAAGCTTTATTTTCGAATGAAAAATATGTGCCTATTGGAAGCTTAAAGTTTCTGTAGGTCACTCAAAAAATCTGATCTATCTGTAGGTGCCACTTGGCATCCCAAATGAATTATTTTTGGTATTATCATAAATTCTCATAATTCAAAACTGCTTTTAACATTTATATGTCCTTTTAAGAAAATAAAAAGTTAAAATGTAAAACAAATAACTCCAGTGTATTTATATTTGTTTAACATTTCTTTTTGGAAAGCCCACAGGTTCAGGTTTTGATTAACATTGCATTCATCTGTTAACAACATTAACCTTAACACCTCAATTGTTTAAAACAATATATAGTTTCCATTTCAAAAGCAACCCTTTGGTGGGTAAAAATCTCACTTATTTATAGAAAGAGTCACTCTCAGAGAGTGCCACTTGCCAGTAAGACACAGGCTGTCCCTACAGCAGCGTGACAAGAAAAGTTGAAGTACAAGTGACTCCTCTCTCTTGATTTCTTAATGCCATCCCCTCTCCCTGCATTTTCAGCCAAATTAGAGGGAATTTAACCATTCTGAACCTTTTTAAAAGTTAGGCATAAACCACTGGTTGCCCATGGTGTTTCAATCCATTAAACAATTTAAACAAATTTTCTAGAAACCACCTTTTATTCCTCTGTTTCATTTCCAGTGCGTTGGTTATCCTGATGAGGACGAATCAGTAACCTTAGTCCCTCATGTGGACTATTCACAACTTCATGCATTTCTTTTTTCTATTGTTTTTTATTCTCTATTTCATTTATTTCTTTTTTTTTAATTTTTTAATTTTATTTTTTGTAGAGACAGGGTCTTGCTATGTTGCCCAGGCTGTTCTTGAATTCCTGGGCTCAAGAGTTGCCTGCCTTGGCCTCCCAAAGTGCTAGGTTTACTATTTCCTTTATTTCTGTTTTAATCTTTATTGTTTCCTTTCTTCTATTAACTTTGGGTTAAGTTTGTTCTTCTTTTTCTTGTTCCTTGTGGCGGAATGTTAGGTTGTTAATTTGAGATTGTCCTTTTTTAATATAAGTGTTTACCACTATTAACTTCCCTCTTACTACTGTTTTTGCTGAATCCCATAATTTTGGGTATGTTGTGTTTGCGTTTTTATCTCAAGATATTTTCTAATTTTTCTTTTGATTTCTTCTTTGGTACACTGGTTGTTCAAGAGTGTGTTGTTTAATTTCCACATACGTGGGGATTTCCTAGTTTTACTTTTCATAATGATTTCTAATTTCATTTCGCTGTGGTTAGAAAAATTTGGCATGATTTCAATCTTGCTAAATTTAGGACTTATTTTGTGGCCTGAACATGTGATCCATTCTGGAGCATGTTCTGTTTGCACATGAGGAGAATGTTTATTCTGCTGCTGCTAAGTATTCTATATATGTCTATTAGGTCCAATTGGTCTATATGGTTCCTGATTGATCTATCTGGTTGATCTATCCGTTATTGAAGGTGGGGTAAAAAAGTCACTATTATTGTGTTACTGTCTATTTGTCCCTTCAATTCTGTCAATATTTGCTTCACATATTTGGGTGCTCTGCTGTTAGGTGCATACGTATTTGTAATTGCTGTATCTTCTTGGTGAATTGACCTTTTTATTATCATATAATGTTCTTATTTGTCTGATGCGATAGTTTTTGACTTGAAGTTTATTTTGCCTGATATAAGTATGGCCATCCCTTTTCTCTTTTGGATAGCATTTGTATGGAATTTCTATTTCCACCCTTTCCCTTTCAGCCTATTTGTATGTCCTTCTATCTAATGTGCACCTCTGATAGACAGCATATAGTTGGACCTTGGTTTTTGCTTGTTTGTTTCTCTATTCAGCTACTTGATGTCTTCTGGGAGAGTTTAATCCATTTACATTTAAAGTAATTACTAATAGGGAATGACTTACTGTTGCCATTTTAAAAATTATTTTTGTATGTCTTGTAGTTATTTTATCCTTTTCTTCTCTTATTACCTCCTTTTTTGTTTCATTGATTTTTTTTTTTTTTTTTTTTTTTTT